>NC_041381.1:466888993-467056462 GCF_002162155.2 Triticum dicoccoides
TATATTGTACGTTCATAAGCGAAACGAACATATTGTACCCACCCTAGTCCTCTTTCAATCGATCTCCGAACCCCGAGATGAAATCGAGAGAGAACGAGTGTGGGCACGTGATACCTAAGGCGGATTCAAAAATCTTAACCGGTGATCATAGCATCCGCAAATCATATATAAAGGGTATTCAATGTTCGTTTCCTTTTTGAACGTACAATATACTCCCTCCTATCCTTTCTAGTTTACATATAAGTTTTATGTGTAGTCAAAGTATCTCTACTTTGATAAAAAAAGTATCAACGTTCAACAACGCCCAATCAATATTGTTAGATTCATACGTACTCCTAGATTTGTACTCGAGATGGATTTTAATTTGTTTTCAACCACGTGAATGTGCTTATTCTCGCGCATGCTTTTCCTACTAGGATTTTGCCACGTATAGCCAGTCCAATAGTAACTTTTTTAAGCTCCCTATCCAATAGTACTAGTGGAGTACTGACAACATCTGTACTAGAGTATGCAGTGCTCATAGTAGTACTCCCTCCTTCCATTTATATAGGGCCTATGTGGAGGAGAGAGATGTGAAAAAGTAAGGGGAGTGAGCTCTCATGCAAGAGCCTAGCTATATACGCATTCCTAGTTAAATACAATAAATATGAAGAAAGAGATAGAGAGGAGATGGAAAAAAGTACTAATACAATAGCCAACCTTATAAATTTTTTTGCGGGAAATAGCCAACCTTATAGCCCACACTACTGTATGAGTGCATATAATAGATGATGGCTATAGATGACATGGCAGTCCCTCATAGCCATCGAGTGACTATATTATTAACCATGCTCTAATGCATTTTTCAAAAACGCATTTGACTATTGACAAGATTAATAGTACATGAGATGTATAATGTGAAAATTATATCATTGGAAGCTCCTTTCACATACGAATTTGACTGTATGCTTTGTGTAAGTTGCATGTCATATATTATTACTCTAACATTTTGTCAAAGTTAGCCTCGAAAAACGCATTAGGCCCTGTATAGTAAATGGAAGGAGAGAGTATTAGTGGAAGTGGATCCTCTGACGTAGGTATCCCTGCATTACCCTCCCTTTCGGTCACTTACTGGCGGACCCCATTCTTGCTAGGCCCCGCATGTCAGTTACTTAATGGGTTCGGCCACGTCAAGGGATCCTCATCCGTAGTATACTCCCTCTATTTTTATTTACTCCGCATAAAATGCAGGGAGTGGTAGTAAATGACGCGGGCGGGGGAGGGGGAGGGACGTCGGTTTGCTCTCAACTGCGGTCCCACAAGCGAGCGAAAACGCAAGACGAAGCGCGTTCCATTCGGTGAGTGACATGGAGGGCCCAGCGTGCCGAGCTGCAACGCAAATGCGACAAGAGCGATATACAATCAAAACCGATTTACCGGTCGTCACTCGAACCACTATTCACACCAGAACCTTCGCTGCTCGGCCTATGCCAGCCACTGCCCTAAAACTACACCTAATATCCAGCCCATTCCCCCACCTTTCGATCCCCTAGCCCGCATCAAGCATCCCCTAGTTCGCCGGATAGCCATGGTGCGCCACAAGATCACGTACTACAAGATGCTGACTCCGGAGCACCCCGCAGAAATCGCGGCGGCGGTCGGCGCCACAGACCTCCGTTACCAAGCTCGCTTTGCGGCGGGCCAATCCCCAAGTTCTCTAGAGCTAAGCTACGAGGAGGAGGAAGCTGATCCAATGTTCATGGAGGAGGTCGCGGCGCAGAAGGCCCCCGATGGGTATGAGACGATGGACGTCGATTTCGTGCCGGTGTCCGAGTCCCCCATGGTGCAGGCGGACTAGCTATTCAACCTGGTGATACTAATGGAGGACCGGGAGGCAGAGGCTCAACTCGACGCGGAGCGCATGCATGCCGCTGCCATCGAGGCTCTCCTACATACAGAACCGGATGTCGTGGATGTGAACCGGGAGGCGGAGGCTCACCTTGAGGCAGAGTGCATGGATGCCGCTGCCATCGAGGCCCTCCTGCAGGCGGAACCGGACGTCCTGGGCTTGAACCGGGTGGCAGAGGCTCAACTCGATGCGGAGCATGCGGATGCCGCTCTCATCAACGCCCTCCTGCAGGCGGAACTAGACGTCCTGTACTTGAACTGGGCGGCGAAGACTCGACTCGACGCGGAGCGCGCGGATCACTACAAAAAAAAATAAACTTCCGTGATGATACGTGTTTGTCACAGTAGGTCACGTTTTTTGTCATGCATGTACATCGATGACTATTTTATGACAGAATCAAGATAGTCATACATGTGCTGTCGTAGAAGTGTTCCATGACATTACCAAAATTATCATCATGGAAGTGTTCACTTCCATGACGATAAATCGCGCGTCACAGAAGTGCTTTCGTCAAGGGTGACCGACACATGGCATCCACCGTAATGGAACGCTGTTAATCTATCAGGTCGGGTTTTGGATCTGATAACCCGTTAACAGCCCCGACCAATGGGGATTTTCCATGTGTAAAATCATCATTGGCTGGAGGAAACACGTGTCAGCTCATCGTTGGGACATATGCCATCCACTCATTGGACAGAAGGCGCATATGATACGTCAACACGTGGCACGACCCAACAAAGGCCCATTCCTATGAAAAGGCCGACCCGTTTGACTTGGTCAAAAGGTGGCGGGCCAGCCCATGGAAAGCCTGTTAATGGCCTGTTCGCATATAGCCCATTTACAGCCTGCTAACCCAAGGCCCGTTACGCCCTATTCGAATTAGGCCCAGTAGGTTCATCTAGGCCATCCAATATGATTCCAGCCTATTTTCACTTCTGGCCCATGTGTGGCCCATGACGTCTTTCGGCCCATATGAGACCCTTTGTAACTCTTGGCTCATTAACGGCCCGTGGTGAAACTGGCCCGTAATGAATAGTGTATCACTTTACACCCATTAACGGCCTGTGGTGAAACTGGCCTGTAATGAACAGTGTATCACTTTATACCCATTAACGGCCCGTTAACATGTTATCTTTCGGCCTTCTCAGAGCCCATTTATTCTTGGGCACATTTCCAGCATTCATTTACTTACGGCCCGTGTCGTGGAATTATCACGTCAGATGTCCCTGTGAAAGGACTTAGTCGTGGAGCCATCGCAACGGGTTAGCTTGAAGGGGTTAAACCGGACAAGGGACACGGGAGTTTTATACTAGTTTGGCCCCTTCGATGAAGGTAAAAGCCTACGTCTAGTTGTGATGGGATTATAGGGATCTCGATAACCAGGGAGCAAAACACGCTATGCCTGGCTCTCGAGATGTTGTTTCTTGTCCTTGAACCACGGCTGGGTCGTCCCCTTATATACACGGGTTGACGCCCAACCGGTTTACAGAGTCCCGAGGCCGACTCATACAAGTGTTCGGCTCGGTCTCTCCTTTCCTTATCTTACAATACAAGCTATATGACTATGGCGGTTTACCACTATGGGCCCTAATCCGCCTTTGGGCTCTGGGCCTCTAAGCTTCATAGTAAAGCGCCACCTTCCGGGTCTTCGTGGGCTTCAATACGGTTGAGTGTGAACCGGCCCCCTCCTGGGGCAGTTTATACTCAGTAGTTATATCCCCAACATTAGGCCCCAGATTGATTTGAACCTGTTCATGTTAATCTTTGATACTTAGCAGAATCCTGTGAACGCCATGATGCCTTCTTTTATAAACTTTGTTAAGCCTCCGTGACGTCATCCTCTAGATACAGCAATGGATTATCATGACGTCATTTCTGTAAAAATTAAATAAAAAGATTCCCTTTATTTAATGCCATCCCGGAAATTGAGGCGATAGCCGCGCCACTTGCCGCTTTGGACTCCTTGATTCTCGCGCCTGTCACTTATCTCCCTGCCTTGTTATAAATACACCCGACGGGTACGTTCATTTTCTCCCCTTTCTTCTCTTCTTCTTCCTCGCGACCGGAAGAAACCCCAGCGCCGCCGCCGTCGATCTTCGAATCTGCACCGACCAAGGCCGCTGCATCACCCTATTTGTTCCAGAGACCCTGCCGTGCTCTTCCACCGCCGTGTGACCCTGGTAAGTTCGCTTCCCTGTAACCCTAGATCTCCATTAGGGTTTCAAGTTCATCCATGTTCATCGCCGTTCATCAGTTCTTTTGTGTTCCTCCTTCTGGTCTTCCTGTTGAATATACATATGTGTGCCTGATAGTTTTGAACTGCGGCTAGATCCATGTTGTTAGTTCACCGTACCGTAGTATCTTACTGTTTCTGAATAGACTCCGTCTGGTTCGTCTCTGTTCCTCTTTAGCGCCATTGTAGGGCTCGGGAACATTTTCTTAGATTATCCACGGTAGATCCAAAATTATATTGTGTTGAGGTAATTCTTCTTTCTTCCGACTCGGACCCTGTGTCGGTTCAAAGAACTCGCCGTACAGTCTGGAAAATAAAACAATCTCACCCCCTTGCTCATTTGGATCCAAAATTTTCTTTGAAGAAACGGCAAGCAGAAGAACGTCGCACAACCCGGCATAGTGGTCAACAGATCACTTCGTCCAGTTTAGCTGATACGCCCCCCCGGAAACGCCGTCCAGAGGTGATTTGTTCTCCTAAAAAACAATACCCTTTTAAAGGTTTCTTCCGATGTCCTCTCAATCCGTCTGACCCGAATTACCAGGCTTCTTCTAGCTCGTCTGGCGGTTTGTCGACCACCCAATTACCTCCTCTCAAAGTAGTTATCGGGTAAGTGTTACCTGATTTATAACTTTATTTTGCCGGTTTGTCATACTCTAACCTTTGGTGTTATAGCGCCAAAGCTCGATTAAGTAAGAAGGCCAAGACCAGCGACCCTACTGTTAAAGTTGATCCGGAGAAGACACCCGAGCATCATAATGAAAACCCGGAAGTTGCCATGGACAGCTCTGCTGGGCCAAATCAAGATGGTAATGCTAACCCGCCAGAAGCTGAACCGACTGCAGAGGCTGATACTTTAAATCCTCCTGCTCCCCCGAGCCCAGTAATGGAACAACGGGACTCAATTGCTGATCCACCAAGTCCAGCTAACAAACCGCCAAGCCCTGTTCAGAACCTTGACTCTTCCAGCCCGGCCAAGGATGATGATGTTGTTTTTACAGGCACTGCATATACCGCCCCTGGTAATCCGGTTGCTCTGTCAAAGCATACTGCTAAAGATGATTTTGCTGCCATGAACAAAGGGAAGGGTAAAACTGATTTATCTGCTTATACCGATCTCTCTGCTCAAGACCTTCATTCCGGCTTTCTGAACCGGCTGTATACAAGCCGTGATTATGAAGCCGGTTTAGTAAATCTAATGAAGGATCGCTATGAGGTAAACATTGCACTTTCATTGCATTGTAGCCCCCAAGGGCCGGTTTGTGTTGAGAAAGTCAGACCGGTACTTTATATTCTTCATGCTATAATTTGTGAACTGTTCTTTGTCTTGATCAAATACACATTAGCCCCCAAGTGCCATGATTAAAACTTGTATTAATCCTTGGGACTTGAAGTATGCGCATAAAAACGATCCGCATTAGCCCCCAAGTGCTGAGTGTATAAATGGTTATACGCTTGGGACTTTGAAGAAAGATATTAACATGCTCTCTTACTGTTGCAGAGTGAAATAAATCAACAAACCTCACAAATTGCTGATCTTCGAGCAAACCTTGAGACCCAACAAGCAGAAACCATCAAGGCCAAGGATGAGCTGAGAACCGCTTTGACCACCATGGAGCAACTTAAAGAATGGTTTAAATCCGAGCAGGCCAACTGGGACAGCGAGAAGGCCGGACTGGTGAAGCGGACAGAGACTGCTGAATCGGCTTTTAAACCGGTGGCAGAAGAATTATCTGGACTGAAGCACCAAATCAATGCCATGGCCCCTGCCATATTTGGTAAGTAGTGGTTGCCAAAAGTTGTATCCTTTTGAAATTTCATCGGTTTAACATGTATTTCTTGAACCGATATAGGAAATCGCATCGCTCACCTGGGTTCTGACATGCGGAAGAAGCTTAAAGCAGCATATACACTGATTGAGAAGCTGTATACCGGCGCTCAACGGGTTATATGCGCAACTTCATATGATAATGCGGCACCAACACTTATCAAAGATACGCTGGACCGTCTTTCAATGACGCCAGCACAAATAGAAGAGCTAAAGCGATCCGCTGCTCGGGCCGGCGCTTTGCTGGCGCTAACTCGGGCCAAGGCATGGATAGCTGACCTTGACCCGGCTGATATATCCAAAGGCTTCCCCAGTGCCCAAGAAAATGGCGAAGAATTTGATAATGACGCCCTGAAACGGGTAACAAGGGAGATGCGTCCTTTGGCGAGTCAACTAGCCGAAGAGGCGAACCTGACAGTTCACCGAGCGTTCTATGATGCAGACAACAAATGGGTTGAAGCTGTGATTCCTGAAGTGTAGAGCCTCATTCCACCAATTCGTAAGCATACTTACGCTCCTGACGTTGATCCGGCTGAGCTTATAAGTGAAGAGGCTGTCTTTCAGGCCTTAACCCGGATTGACTGGACCACCAATGACTTCCAGTCAGTGGATGAAGAGGAGGTTGAACCGACGCCAGATGATCCATCTACCTCACATCAACCTGGTGATGAAGCTTAATCCGTCCAGGAGGTTGGTACATCAGGAATGATCAATGAATATTTCCATATTTTGGGCCTTGGAGTGCCGTGTAATAGGATAGCAAAAAACTTATGCTGATCTGCTTCCATCATGCAAGAGATATTTTGCATTGATCCGCCATATCAATATCAATGTTTGTTCCAAGGATCATAATATGTATTTCCTATATGCATAAAAAGACAAAGGGTCCTGGCGGTTTACCGCCGGACGGGTCATAATGCCCAAAATATGTCGGATTGATAATCAAATCATAATAATATGAATTTATACATACCAGTAGCACAAGATCCCTGGCTAGTTGGCGATCCAACTTGAATTGCGATAAGGGTGAAAAACCCAAATCTGAAGTATTTGTATCGCCATCATTTTTTGATGTCGTAGATTAAGTCATGCCGGGTGATGATTCACGCTAGACGATCCAGGCCATTGACAGGAAATCAATGCCAAGCCGGGTTAAGAAAACTCCGGTTTAAAATAAAAGTCTGTCAACGTAAAGTTTGCAAACCACGCCGGTTTAAGAAATGCCGGTCTTAGAAGACGGTTGAATAAGCCAAAAAATCAGTTTAAAATTCAGCCAAAGTTCAAATGAAAACCGTGTAGTCGAGGCTTTTTGAGGGCTGCCAGGCCCAAATGCGAGGCTTTTTGTGGGCTGCCAGGCCACTGAGTTGAACCATTTAACAAAGCCTTTTAAGATAGACCTCCAACTAGCCAGTCATCATTTTAACTTTGACAAGTTCAGGGTCTCAAGGAGAGTAACTGTCAAACGTTTGGAGGGCCGTGCCAGGATGACCTGGATAGGAGTGTGTTACTTGATGAAGGCAGGTTAACCCGGGGTTTTAGGTAAATATACCAAGCTTCCAAGCCGTGGGTCGATACCCAGCTACAAGGGTCCATTCAGACTTCTTGGTATTGGACCAAGGAGCCCCCAAGTAACATGATGACCGGTGCTCATTAGGTGCCTATGTTTGAGTTGTGCATAGCATCGAAACTCACTTTGGCCCTTTGGGTGTGAAGCTCCCAAGCTTTGTGGAGTGATAGCCGGTTCAAGGGATAATACTTCGCTTGGTCAGCTAAAGCCCATGTAACTCAAAGAATGTTTGAGAAAAAACAACAGAGGCCCCGCTTTGAAGCAAGGACGCTGATTTATTGATTGATGATAATATATACATCGTCAAAATATGTACATAAAGAGAGCCTATGGCTCAAGTGTAGTAAGGCCGGAGGAGAGCTATGTTCCAGGGCCGCCGGGTCTCCTCCTCAGATTTGCGTGAGTCATCTCGAATGTCAATGAGGTAGTACGATCCGTTGTGCAGATTCTTATTGACCACAAAAGGTCCTTCCCAAGGCGGGGATAACTTGTGTATACCGGTCTGATCCTGGATAAGCCGGAGCACGAAGTCACCTTCTTGAAAGGCTCTTGTCCTAACCCGACGGCTGTGATAGCGCCGCAGGTCTTGTTGATAAACCGCCGAACGTGCCAAAGCCATATCCCGCTTCTCATCTAGTAAATCCAGTGCCTCTTGGTGAGCCTGCTCATTGTCCACTTCGACATAATTAGCAACCCGGGGGGAATCATGACGTATATCACTTGGGAAAACCGCCTCTGCTCCATAGACCATGAAGAAAGGCGTATATCCTGTTGATCGATTGGGGGTGGTGTTGATACTCCACAACACAGAAGGTAATTCTTCCACCCGACAACCCGGCGTCCATTTCAATGGAATCATGAGACGGGGTTTAAGACCCTTTAAGATTTCTTGATTAGCTCGCTCTGCTTGACCGTTGGATTGAGGGTGCGCTACAGATACTAGATCAAGCCGGATATGCTCTCTTTGACAGAAATCCTCCATCTCACCTTTGGAGAGGTTAGTACCATTATCCGTGATAATGCTATGTGGATAACCAAAGCGGAAAATAATCTTTTTGAGAAATTGAACCGCCGTCGCTGCATCATAGTTGCTGACAGGCTCCGCTTCAACCCACTTGGTGAATTTATCAACTGCCACCAACAGGTGGGTTTTCTTGTCTCGGGAACGCTTAAAAGGCCCCACCATATCAAGCCCCCAAGTAGCAAAAGGCCAAGTGATTGGAATCATCCGTAGCTCCTGAGCCGGAACATGAGCTCTGCGGGAAATTTTTTGACAAGCATCACATCGCTTTACCAAATCCTCCGCATCAGCATGAGCTGTCAACCAGTAAAACCCATGACGAAAAGCTTTTGCAACCAGGGACTTTGAACCGGCGTGATGACCACTATCCCCTTCATGAATTTCCAGGAGGATCGCTTGGACTTCTTCCGGAGGAACACAACGCTGAAATACGCCTGAAACGCTACAGCGGTGTAACTCGCCATTGTGGATAACCATAGATTTAGAACACCGGACTATCTGTCGGGCCAGGACTTGATCATTTGGTAGCTCACCCCGGTTCATATATGCCAGATATGGAATCATCCAATCCGGCACGACGTGTAAAGCAGCCACCAGTTGCGCCTCCGGATCAGGAACAACCAGATCCGCTTCTGTAGGCAATTTAACAGACGGGTTATGCAATATATCCAGAAAGGTGTTAGGGGGTACCGGTTTACATTGAGATCCAAGTTGGCTCAAAGCGTTTGTTGCTTCATTTTTGCGCCGATCAATATGCTCAACCTAGTAACCTTTGAAGTGACCCGCCACCATATCTACCTCACGCCTGTAAGCCGCCATGAGTGGATCCTTAGAATCCCAAGTACCAGAAACTTGTTGAGCCACCAGATCAGAATCGCCGAAGCAACGAACTCGAGTTAAGTTCATCTCCTTAGCCACACGGAGACCATGAAGTAGGGTTTCATATTCAGCTGCATTGTTAGTACAAGGAAACATCAAGCGGAGGATGTAGCAAATTTTATCCCCTCGGGGGGAAGTAAGAACAACTCCAGCCCCCGAGCCTTCCAACTGCCTTGATCCATCGAAATGAATGGTCCAGTACGTATTATCCGGTTTCCCTTCCGGTGCTTGTAACTCGGTCCAGTCATTGATAAAGTCCACAAGAGCCTGCGACTTAATGGCTGTGCGAGGCACATACTTCAAACCATGTGGACCAAGCTCAATTGCCCACTTTGCAACCCGGCCAGTTGCTTCTCTGTTTTGGATGATATCACCCAAGGGAGCCGAACTGACCACTGTGATGGGGTGACCTTGAAAATATTGCTTGAGTTTCCGACTGGCCATAAAAACCCCATATACCAACTTTTGCCAATGTGAATAGCGTTGCTTTGACTCGATTAGGACTTCACTGATGTAATACACTGGACATTGAACCGGATATTCCTTCCCAGCCTCTTTCCGCTCTACAATGATAGCCACACTGACTGCTCGGGCATTAGCAGCCACATATAATAGTAAAGGCTCATGATTAACTGGGGCTGCTAGAACTGGTGGTTCAACCAATTGCCGCTTTAACTCCTCAGGCCGCATTGGCTGCATCACTCCAGACGAAATTATCCCTTTTCTTCAGCATCTGATACAAGGGAATAGCCTTCTCACCCAAACGACTGATGAACCGGCTGAGAGCTGCGATCCGGCCTGCGAGACGCTGAACATCATTGATACATGTCGGTTTGGCCAAGGATGTGATTGCCTTGATCTTTTTTGGATTAGCTTCAATGCCCCTGTTAGACACCAGAAAACCGAGCAGCTTGCTTGCCGGAACACCAAAGACACACTTATCCGGATTAAGCATCATTTTGTAAACCCGGAGGTTGTCAAACGTCTCTTTGAGGTCAGCTATCAATGTCTCCTTTTTCCTGGATTTCACCACAATGTCATCCACATAGGCATGAACGTTACGCCCAATCTGCGTGTGAAGACAATTTTGCACACAACGCTGATAGGTTGCTTGAGCACTCTTGAGCCCAAAGGGATAGAAACATAGCAGAAGGCTCCAAAGGGAGTGATGAAGGCTGTTTTCTCCTGGTCCTTAACTGCCATTTTGATCTAATGGTACCCTGAGTAAGCATCCAAAAAACTCAGGCGCTCACAACCCGCCGTCGCATCAATGATTTGATCAATACACGGGAGAGAAAAAGGATCAGCTGGGCAAGCCTTATTTAAGTCCGTGTAATCCACACACATGCGCCAAGTCCCGTTTTTCTTAAAAACCAGCACAGGATTAGCCAACCATTCAGGATGAAAAACTTCAACGATAAACCCAGCCGCCAACAGCCGGGCTACCTCCTCCCCAATTGCCTTGCGTCTCTCTTCATTAAAGCGACGAAGGAATTGCTTGACTGGTTTGAACTTTGGATCAATGTTAAGGGTGTGCTCAGCGAGTTCCCTCGGTACACCTGGCATGTCAGAAGGCTTCCATGCAAAGATGTCCTGGTTCTCACGGATGAACTCGATGAGCGCGCTTTCCTATTTTGTATCCAGGTTGGTGCTGATGCTGAACTGTTTGGACGAATCGCCAGGCACAAAGTCAACAAGCTTCATCTCATCCGGCGGTTTGAAGTGTTGGGTTGGGTCGTGCTTAGTGGTGGGCTTCTTCAGAGGGGTCATATCTGCCGGATCAACATTTTCCTTGTAAAATTTTAACTCCTCTGTAGCACAAACCGACTCAGCGTAAGCCGCATCACTCTCTTCGCAATCCAAAGCGATTTTCCGACTTCCATGAACTGTGATGGTTCCTTTGTGACCCGGCATCTTGAGCTGCAAGTAAATATAACATGGCCTCGCCATGAATTTTGCATAAGCCGGTCGCCCAAACAGTGTGTGATACGGGCTCTGGATTCTCACCACCTCAAAAGTCAATGTCTCAGACCGGGAATCATGCTCATCTCCAAACACAACTTCCAAAGCAATCTTGCCCACTGGATACGCCGACTTTCCTGGTACTACACCATGAAAAACAGTATTGGACGGTTTAAGATTCTTATAAGTTAGTCCCATGCGACGGAATGTCTCATAATACAGAATATTAATACTGCTTCCTCCATCCATAAGTACTTTGGTGAACTTGTAACCTCCCACCTGAGGTGCCACCACCAGAGCCAGCTGACCCGGATTGTCAACCCGGGGCGGATGATCCTCCCTACTCCACACGATGGGCTGTTCCGACCAGCGCAGATAGCGTGGAACTGCCGGTTCAACCGCGTTAACTGCCCTCTTATGCAGCTTCAGATCTCGCTTGCACAAACTAGTGGTGAATACATGATATTTTCCACCATTCAGCTGCTTTGGGTTACTCTGGTAACCTGACTGCTGTTGATTCCCTTGATTACCCTGCTGGTTATTACCGCTTTGGTTGTTCTGGTTATTCTGATTGTTTTGAAATCCAGAGCCTGAACCGCCGCCACCATGAAAACCTGGACCTGAACCGCCTGATGGGCCCTGATAATATCGGAAGAGATCAGAGTTTTTGAATTGCCTCATAATATTACAATCCTTCCAGAGATGAGTTGCGGGGGCTTCTTTGGTTCCGTGCTTTGGACATGGCTGATTCAACAAATGCTCCAGATTCATCGATCCGCCACGCTGGGGCAGTTTACCTTTACGACGCTGCACATTAGCATTAGCCACAAAATCTGAATCCACTTTACGCTTACCATTATTCCCATGGCCTCCCTGGTTGTGCTGCTGTCCCTTCACACCACCATTCCTCTTTCCCTTCTCCGGTTTCTCATTATTAGAATCGGGATCCTTGGTATTATCAGAATCGGCATATTTTACCAAGGCTGCCATGAGGGTTCCTAGGTCATTGCAGTGACATTTGATTCGTCCCAGCTTCTCCTTCAGTGACTTAAACCGGCAATTACGCTCTAGCGTGATAATCGCTTGGCCGGCATTAATTTGGTCGACCAAGTGCAAAACTTCTGAGACCCGGCGCACCCAACGAGTTGTGGACTCGTTCTCGCCCTGAACACAAGCATCTAGATCTACAATGGACATGGGCTGTTTGCACGTATCCTTAAAATTGGCTATAAACCGGGCCTTCAACTGATCCCATGACTCGATGGAGTTAGCCGGCAGATTCTTCAACCAGGTACGGGCTGTTCCTTCCAACATCATCGTGAAGTATTTTGCACAAGCTGCCTCATCTACATCCAGCATCTCCATTGCCATCTCGTAAGTCTCGACCCACGCCTCAGGAAGCTGATCCGCCGTGTAATTAGGCACCTTGCGCGGACCCTTGAAATCCTTGGGCAGACGCACGTTACAGAGGGCCGGAATGAGGCACGGCACTCCCCAGGAACGGAAAGCAAGCCCGGTGCCTCTGTCAACCGATACTGCTGGCTGAACTGGGGCGGGTTGATGACGACCTAAAACACCATCCCTTCGTGCCCTGCCATGACCCACTACTTCCTGAGCATTGCGACGTCGCGCGCTGCTAGATACTTCCGGTTCATCCATCCGCCTGCTATAACTTGGGCTCGGACGAGGAGTTGAATGAATTCTATCCCGGCTGTATGAATAAGCCTGCTGCTGCATTACGGCGGTTTGAAGGAGGTCTCTTGCTCGCCTCGTCTCAACTGCCTCTATTGAATCTCCTTCCATCAGGATGGTGGCCAGGCGTGAGGCCGCAGCAATCATGTTATCCAGGGGGCTTGAAAAGTGACCCGGCGGCGTAGGCGTATACTGTGGCGGGTTAACCGTCCGTCGGGGTAACTCCATTGCTTGTGGCTGATCCGGGGCGATCCTAGGCGCCTCGTCTCGGTTTACGACAGCCGGATTGCTCGGCCCAGCGCCTAGTGTCTGAAAGAGATTTACCCCTTCGTAAACTGGTGGCAATCGTGACCGATATTTCCTTCACATCACATCCTCTGACGCAGTCCGATCTAACATGAGTCGGTAATTCTGTGCTTGTATCTGCTGTGCTTGAGCATTCAAAGCGTCCTGTTCCTCGGCCATCCTATTGTCCTCAGCTACCAAGCCCTCCTTAGCCTGCGCAATTTGCTCTTTCAGTCTTGCAACCTCTGCATCGTGCTGATTTCGTGTTTCCAGGGTAATTGTCGCAGTTAACAAGGCCTCCCAAGCATCCATTAAACCGGCGAGAACCTGCGCCGGCCGGCGCGCCGAAGTACCTGCCCCGGCCGCTGATCCGGTATCTATTGCCGCGGTAGATGAAGACTGCAAAATGGGCTGTGTGCCGGCCATATAAATAGCAACCCAGCTCGGTGCATCAAGGAGATCCGGAATACTGTTGCCATCGGAATACCCCTCAGGCACGCCGTCGTGAATCCGGTACAAGGACTCAGTTTCACCAGTGGATGATTCGCCATCGGAGTATACCGCCGTCTCGTCCTCAGACACCGGTTCAGATTCGATCCCATGGACACATCCTACGAACGCACGCTTCACGGCGGGCGTAACCTGGACTGGACTCGCACGCTGAGCCGTCTCGACGAGGTCGGTGCAGGTGTCCGGCTCAGGGCCCGGTTCGCCGATCTTGCCAATGAAGACATGAATTCCGCCGAAGGGAACCCGGTACCCGTACTCGATTGAGCCGGCTTCGGGGCCCCATCCTTTGTCGTCGATGTAGAGCTTGCCGCGACGACTTTTGGTCATCCGGCCTATCACGTACCCCTTAAGTCCTTCAGAGCAGCCCTTCAAGAACTCGATACCATCGTGCGATAGCCCCACGGTGGGCGCCAACTGTCGTGGAATTATCACGTCAGATGTCCCTGTGAAAGGACTTAGTCGTGGAGCCATCGCAATGGGTTAGCTTGAAGGGGTTAAACCGGACAAGGGACACAGGAGTTTTATACTAGTTCGGCCCCTTCGATGAAGGTAAAAGCCTACGTCTAGTTGTGATGGGATTATAGGGATCTCGATAACCAGGGAGCAAAACACGCTATGCTTGGATCTCGAGATGTTGTTTCTTGTCCTTGAACCGCGGCCGGGTCGTCCCCTTATATACACGGGTTGACGCCCAGCCGGTTTACAGAGTCCCGAGGCCGACTCATATAAGTGTTCGGCTCGGTCTCTCCTTTCCTTATCTTACAATACAAGCTATATGACTATGGCGGTTTACCACTATGGGCCCTAATCCGCCTTTGGGCTCTGGGCCTCTAAGCTTCATAGTAAAGCGCCACCTTCCGGGTCTTCGTGGGCTTCAATATGGTTGAGTGTGAACCGGCCCCCTCCTGGGGCGGTTTATACTCAGTAGTTATATCCCCAACAGCCCGTTACTGTCATTTTCTGCTTGTGGGCCAAATTCAGCCTGTGGTTACAGTTGGCCCATTTGTGGCCCGTTAATATGTTGGGACGTTTTCATAGCATCATCAAATACGGCCTATTAATGATGGCCCGTTATGGTTGGCCCATGAACGGACGATTCCAACTCTAGCCCATTTACGGCCATAATGCGGTCTGTTATTGGCCCATGTTTGGCCAATCGATCATACGGCCCGTATAAGGCCCATTGATGATACGACCCGTAGAAAGCCCATTGTTTCTACGGCCCGTAAAAGGCCCACTGTTTCTACGGCCCGTAGGAGGCCCAGTGTCACTATAGTAAATATTAGCCCATGGTTATTGTGGCCTAGTTTTAAAAAATAGGTTATTACAACCACTAGCAAACCGCGGAAAAAGAACTGCAATGACTACAAGCAAACAAATAAACAAGACAACAAGGAAATAAATAAGCAAGCAACTTATGCTAGGCTATCACAGCTATCACACATATTACATCCACTGGGCATCAAAGTTTGCCACCAGTTCAAATAAACGCGCCGACAAAAGAATATACAAAACTAAGAGCACTTCATAAGGCACTAGGCCTGGCCAGGTCGGCCCCCCTAAACAGCCGAAGAAGCTGAGTAGACCTCAGTTGTGTCAATGATAGATGCATCAATAGTAGATGTATGGCATGATGGTGCGCACGGCAGTCCTCTGACATCTTCATTGCATCTTTGACTTCAAGTCGGAGCTGAGCTAAAGCAAGCCTTTCCGCTTTAAGTTGAGACTGAAGAAGTCAAACTGATTGAGGCAGCGACTGCACAGAGGTTGTCTCACACCTGCTGGTGAGTAGCTTCAACTCACTGTCTTCATCAAGACAGGACCTTGGGGTCATCTCGCTGTCCTCAAGATGGTTTGGCTCACTATCTTCCCTAAAGTTCTGCCTAGCGTAAAAGATACGACTCTGAAAGAGAAACAAGGAGACACGTAACAGGTTTCACAATTATATAAGCAAATAAATGGATCTGTTCTACATAAGGAACATGTTTTTACAACTACAATTTGAAACTTGTAGTTGT
This sequence comes from Triticum dicoccoides, assembly GCF_002162155.2. Lineage (NCBI taxonomy): Eukaryota > Viridiplantae > Streptophyta > Magnoliopsida > Poales > Poaceae > Triticum > Triticum dicoccoides. The sequence continues at coordinate 466,904,877 of NC_041381.1, forward strand.
TGCAAACATCCAATCAGATGTAAACAGCAAAGCAAACAGCAGTGGAGGAAATGATGCCTATCCAAATCTATACTAGAACAAAGTTTGAAGGCTTGAGAAGGATGAACTTACATTACATGTTAACACGGGCTGGACAAAGCCCTTCTCCATGTTGATGGAAGGATAATTCAATAAATTTCCCCAAAGAAAATTCTTTATAAGCGTTGCCATTATTCTACATTTTGCAAAGAGTAAATATAGATCAAATAATATTGGAAGAAACAGAGGATAATGAAGCTCAGGTGCAGGCCGGTGATACATAATCAAATAACAATTAATTAAGTACAACGTTACAAGGCAAAAGGGAGAGAGGTAATGACAAGAGCAATGCAGAGTCCAGTATTGTTGTGAGATCGTATGATCCTTTGAGCAAGGAGATTCATCTGAAATTAGTTTTCATACAAGAGAGAAGGTAAGGCACATGCAGAAATTTAGGAGTTCAAATTTTGAATTGATATCATAGACAGTACCTGACGCTGGGCTCTTAGCAGTTCTAGTAGGGGTTTGGCCACTGGAGTAGGGGTAAAGTGTGGTATAGTTGGGCCTGTGTTTCTGTGGCCGCTGATCTATCTGATTTAACAGGTATCACTACCTTTTCCAAATACCTAGTTTGTACTCCTTGACGATCTGCACTCACCCTCTTCCTTTTGGACATCTATTACGAAAGAACAACATTTGACTGGAAAAACATAGTGTGACGACACATGGAATAGGTACAGAAAATGGATAGGTATGGCATATACTCATATATGATGCTTAACTAAGCAGATGGTGTAACAAAGTAGAAGTAATGCAAGAGGTCAGATGCAAAATATGTGCGACCAATACAACTTTGCAAAGTTAGAGCAAGCACCTTGATGGGTGAATAAGATAGGCCATCCTCCACCATGCCAAGTTTTTTAGCCAGTGGATTGTTCCGCCATATTCCTCTCGTGCACCCATTCTCATATTCATTTTGATAATGTTCAATATCTGACAAGCATGACAACATAAAAACAAGTGAGATTTTCTTTGTAATGCAGAAGTGATTCTAATCCAGTACTGCCTCCCTGTAAACCCCTTTGTGCTATCTATGCAATTCTTTTAAGAGATGCCATGCATATTGTAATTTGGTGTGTGCATTAATATAATGTGGCATACTACCCAAAATATGAGAGCTCCACAAGTGATGACACTTTGCAGATGACAACTTCAACATATAGTAAAGAAGAACAAGTTGACCTGACCTGACAGATTCAAAATATACTAAGGGAGAACAACTCGACCTGACAAGTCGACCGCAAGAGAAGAGGATCATCTTAAAGAAGAGCAGAAGAGCAAGCAGATTGAAGATATTACAAGTCTTTCAATACAATGTTGGTTGGCCACCCATGATGAACCAGAGCGCACAGAGAAATACTATTCTTTCCGGTCTCTCCATATGTGGCTCACTTGCATTTCGAAACTAAAGTAGGAACATTTAGCTAACCAATTAAACATCTCTCAGTTTTACTAATATCAGCAATAATATAAGATATTAATTTGTACAACTAAGCTTGTTTAGCTCGATGGGTGGAGCAGTGCTATTACGACACGAACCACGTAGGCTGATTGTGGTCATCATAAAATGGGGAAACCATAAGCATGATGAGTATAGTGTTGACCGTGGCAGTGGGATGGCAGATCTGAAGCTGCAAACCGCGCAAAGGGTAGTTAGCAACCGATGTTTGCTTTGAAATAACAACTAAGATTTGGTATGGACAAGAAAGTACGGTCAACAAGTGACAAAGAAATGCAATTATGCTGTCTCTCTATATGTCGCGACATGCATTTGGAAACTCAAGTGGAACCTTTAGCTAACCAAATAAATGTGTCGGTTAACTAATATCAGTATCATATCACAATCATATTTGAACAACTAAGCTTTCGAGTTCTAAGTGTTGTGTTGTTTAGCTTGAAGGGTGGAGTAATGCTAGTACGACAGAAAGCACCTACGCAGATCATAGTAGAGTAGATAAAAGGGGAAAACCCTAAGCATTAAGAGAAAAATCAGGAAAGTGGAACTAGCTGGACCAGTAGGTGGCGCACATGCTTTTTGAAACGAGTATAGGAACATTAGGTGACTAATTAAACATTCTCTATTTTAGTGATATGAGCATCATATCAGATTCGTATTTCAACACGTAAGCTTTGGGTTGAGGTCTTGAGGAGCAGTCCTAGCACGATACGAAGCACCTACGATGATGGTAATGAATATAAAGGGGGGAAACCATAAGCTTTACGAGTATAGTGCCCGTGCCATGGCGGATCTAAAGGTGCAAATCGGACAAAGCTACTTCGCAACCAATGTTTGCTTTCAACTAGCCACTACGATTTGGTACGCACAAGAAAAGTACAGTAAACAAATTATGATCTATTTTCCGGGTGAGATCAAAAACTTAAACACGTATGGAAGAGTACCACCTCTCTTGCGACGCCGTGTAGGCCTATGCTGATACGTTGAGGGTGTTGCAGGTGTGATGGCTGTCGGGGGCGGGGAAGAAGACTTTAGACAGCAGATGGCCGGGTCGGGGGATAAATGCTGTTGCCGTGGACGAGGCGGTCCTAGGAGCGGCAATGGCAGGGTGGACGACAGTGCCGATGAAGCGAGAGGAGGCGATGAAAGGATCCTGGTCCAGCGTCGTGGATGAGAGACGTCCATATCTTGCAGTGGACGACGGGGTAGGGGTAGCGGCTCCGGCAAGGTGGAGGATGGGGTGGCGGACGAAGTAGGCTGGCTGCAGTGCGGAGGTTGTCGTGCCGCCAACGGTGTATGACTGGGGAAATGGAGGGGAGGGGGATCTCAAACTTTGGGACACGATTCTTTGAAATGTCAGAAAGTTACGAACTTATCCCCCATTTAAAATTTTGAACATCGCGTCGGTTGGGGATAGGATGATAATCTCGCATCTCCCAAATATTTGCCGGTAACTATTTCGGGCGAGGAGAGGGTGTTTTGCCGCCCATGATTGGCGCCCATGGTGTATGAACGGGGCTGACAGGTAAGGCGGTTGTGTCACGTCTGAGGGAAGTTACACATCTGCCCCTATTTAAAATATTAGCCTACATCAATTTCGGACAAGGAGAGTTTGTTTTGCCGCCCACCATGTATGAATGGGGAAATGGAGAAGAGACACATGTCTTTCAGACGAGCTTGAATCAAATGTGTTTTGCCGCCACATTTGGCGCCCACCGTGTCTGAATGGGCTCAGACGTCGTCGTGTCATGTCTGATTGAAGTTACTAGTCTACCCTATCGACAACAGTGTAAATCCGGTTGATAAGGATGTCAATTGTCAGGGGTAGACAATAATTTGCATCTCGCAAGTACTTGCTTTGGGAAGCCCACAAATTATAGTGGGTGTTTAGCCTCTTCGTTCAAAACTTGGGAGAATTAGCATTCACGTTTGCCCTGGGCCCTGGCAAACTAAATTGAAATCCAATTTGTATTCGATTACGAATATCCACAGATAATTCTATGTTTTGTTATTTATTTCTTCAAAACCACAACAAAGATTTATTCCACCTTTATATATGATTATGATTTAGAAATGCCGTGATCTTCGAATTCAGTAGGTTGGATACACTCTGAGTCAAACAGTTATTTCATCCAATACAATATGCTCACACGAAAAACAGTTCACCTTATGTCAATCATACAAGTACTGAGGATTACCTCGCCTAAAAAATTCGGATCATTACAACACATGGACATCATAGGGGGTCTTGCAACATAATCCATTCAGAGACATGACACAACATGGAAGTACAATAATCTAATGACAATTTCAACTGGTATCTAAAGAAGAACCGGGATTACCCTGGGCTTCAGATAGCAGAAACAGCAGGACCTCCTCTGTCTTCAAATGCAACATTCTTACTTCCTCCAATTCTTGGGTTGCTTGCATAATGTGTGCCGCTAATTTCGTAATTTCTAGCCTCAAGATAAAGATTACCTCATTCATGGCAGCCACACCATCTCTTTCTGCCTCTAGTAGAGCCTCAAGCACTATAGTATCTGAGCTCAGACTGCTCTCCAGCGGTGTTGCCTCTGAACTGCTACCAGCTGGTAACATGGATGGCGCACTGCTTCCACAAATAGATTTTGGGGTTGTACATTGTGTCCTAGTGTGAACAGCATCCTGAAAGGTTTCCGCTGGACATAAGTAAGAGATATTTATCGTATGATCCAGGCATAAGCTTACATGGTAAAGGACAGACGACTTATTGCCGAGCATGGCAAGCTATATTTAAATAGTTCAAAGCAGCATCAGCCAAAAAGAAATTAAAATGGTAAGATGACACTAGGGATGTAAGTGGCAAATAAACAACATCCGCTAGTCCCATCGAGTTAGTTTTTGCTAGCTCCCTAGTTCATTTTCCTCAAAAAACAAAAACTCTTTTGAACTATCATACCACTAGTGGACTTTAATCGGGATTAAACGGGACCCATTTGACATCCCTAGTTGAAAGGGAGTGTACCACCGCAATATTTAAGTTGCCAAGGCATCTAAGTAGTTGAAATAATCTAAGAAAGCACTTAACAGTGCGGCCTCATATAAACTACAAAGACAGTCTTGTGATGAAGTTGAGAGGAAAAGTTAAGGACTCAAATGAAATAGGCATGCATTTCTTTACAACAGTACAACAGGCACTGCTGACATATTGGCCAACTCAGGTATAGCGTAACAACGAACAAGCATTCGAATCAAGCAATACAGCAAAGTAGACAACTTAACTATTTGTAATTCGGTAGGATTACAGGTTGAGGGCACAAGCCAAGAAAGCAGCCCACTCGCATTACATTTCAGATGTACTAAAACACACTGGCTTACCATATGTTGATGTGAAGCCTCGCTGATGTTGCAATGTTCTTTGAAGATATCGTCAGCATCCCGTGGTTGCAAATCTAGTTATTGTAGTTTATTCTGCACCCTCTATTTAGGTAAAATTAGTTTTAGTCGCATGCACTGGTCCGAATTGATCATCAATGGTTCATCTAAACTAATGAAAGAAGGGTGTGTGCATACACGACAATATATCTGCTTCCCTCTATTTTTATGCTTGTTCGAGGTGCCAGCCCCAAAAGAACAAATATTTTGCTTGATGGGGTTGGCAGCTCCATAATTTATAGAAGCATCAAATTAGTCATGCAACTTGGGAAGATCAAGAACACACAAACTAGTAATGAATAGAGGCTCGGAGCAGTGATGTAATAGCTAGAATCAGAAAATGTAGGGTAGAACGAACAAAAAGCAGTGGAACCACATGCTAGTTTGCTGATGTGTAATTAAGCATAGAGAACATTAAGCACTCTGATGGAACCAACAGGTGGCATCAGAACAACACCATTATCATAAATATAGCATTCAAGAAATAAAATAGTAGGCAATGATATCTAGGAAGTACAGTAATACTCCCTCCGTTCCGAAATAGATGACTCAACTTTGTACTAACTTCAGTATAAAGTTAGTACAAAGTTGGGTCATCTATTTTGGAACGGAGGGAGTACTTAGGACAAAACTAAAGCATATTAACTATCTGTGCACTGGTATGTAATTTAGCACATGTAACATGTTCACTGCCGGAAGTATGTCCCTACAGGTGCAAGCAGAATAACGCATCTCATGAAAAACTGAATGATGCCCTAAAGAAATTCAAAGGTGCGGTGCTTATGCTAGGAAAGTGAACCTAGGCGCCGACCGTTGGATAATAGTACCTGATTCTCGGCGGCGTATGGGTGTCGTTGTCATACTTGATAGCTAAGGATCGTCGATGGTGCTCGTGTTGTGGTTGAGTTTGGGCCGGCTGTCGCCGTCACTGAAGCGGCTCCGGTGCTACGGTTGCGGCGCCTGTCGACATACAAGAAAGCTCATCTATGGTAAGTGAACAGTTGCACGATAAAGAGAAAAACCGAAGGAGTAAAAATCAAAATAACCTGATGAGGCTACAGCATCAGTAAAGCAGGGCCAGTGGAGTTGAATATGGCATCCGTGGAGCGGGTCCGGTGAAGTGGACGAAGGCTTCGGCGGGCGCGTTGTACAGTGCTTTCGGTGAGGCGGATCTGTTGCAGCGGACGAGGGCTTGTATGAAGGGCCAGCAAAGGGGCGGATGAGGGAGTCAATGAAGGGCCTACACTGTGGTGGACGAGGGCGCCGGTTAAGCAGATCCGATGCAGTGGACCATTATGGCGGTCAAGGAGATCTGGAGCGGTGGACAAGACAGTCCCTGAAGCGGCTCCGATGAAGTGGTGAGTTGGCAGTTGGGGGTTCCACGGTGCGGAAGGTAGATCCAGCGGGGTGTGAGGTCCACCGCTGCGGTGGAGGACTAGATTCAGCGGCTTGCCGTGGTTGGGGGTCGGGGAGGGCAAGGGAAGGGGCTCTGGGGAAGAGTGTTGGGGGCAAAGAGGGGAAAACAGTGGAGTTACCAAAGCAGCCCTTTTCCGTTCATGTGGCAGGGGTAAAAGAGGAATATCGCAGGGTTAAACTTTCGGGTGCGTGATATTTCGATGTGAGCGGGAAGTTTGAAAGCTTTTGGCGCCTAAAATTATAAGTGTTCTGCTCTTGTACGACCGGCTATGATATCATGGCCGACAATTTGTTTGTCTTGCACGCAAAAAAAAGTGCAAGTTTTTAAAATCAATGTCTCCAACTCGAAACTTAGATTGTCCATTCAATTTAAATATGGATCATTGAGCTACTACAAGCAAATACCATCATACGGTCCAATTCAAACAAAATTCCAAATGTGTTTATCCTAAATATGATGACAAAAGCAAAAATGTGTATGTGTATGAATAAAGTGGATGATTATAAAGTTTGAACATGCCCGTATGTGTATATCTCTAGGTTTGATATATGAATTTGAAATCACGAAATCCCGGCTTAAAAAATGTACCTCTGTTTAAATGAATTACAAAATCTAATGATGGAGTCGAATTCCAAAATTCCAATCTTAGGTTTGTAATTCTGGTACATCAAGGTATATCACGCATGTTCAAAAGTATCGTTATCTCATAGTCCAAACTGTGAAACAAATTGATCAACCATGAGTGCACAATATCTCAATTACGCTAAAGTCCCTCAAATATAGACACCTCACTCTTTATCTGAAGCCAACCCCCCGCCCCCCTCGCCCCCCACCACACACACATAGAGAAGTTGTTCTCTCCCCCAAACACCATCACACGAGCACATTAACACCCCTCTCTCTTCTAAAGTCCGGACCCCAATATAGGTCTCTATCACTTTGTCTCTCGGGCATGCACACATCTCTTCCCTCACTCTCTAGGTCTCCCGCTGTCTCTCTTTCCCAAGCACACGGACTATGTAGAGTGTATATTTCCCATACACACAAAACGTCGCCCCCAAACGTCTATCTCCCTAGTTATGTGGTTCTCGCGCACTCACCTCACACACCACCCCCACTGCAAACAAGCACACTTTGTCTCCTTGTGCACCACTCTCCTCTTTCTATCTCTCCAACATGCGGACCCGCCCCAGCTCCTTCCCTGTATACATATATGTAGCGACTCTTTCCATAGCTCCCTAATGTATCATCGTCTCAATTTCGCATATTGTTCTCTACACCATATATTCTAGATCTCTCATGAAGTCCCTATCACACACATGATGACTCGCTTCCCTTGCATCTCCATACATAGGCCAATTTCGAACAACATCAACATTGTCTCCCTATCTATACGCCATTTATGGACACAAACGACCCCTATCGCCCCCTCTCTTCCTCTCTATCTCTCTCTCTGTCGCTAGCTCTCTCTCTCTCTCTTGCGCTCTCACACCCCTCTCCCACACACACACACTCGATGTCTCTTCCAAATAGTCTGCTCCCCCCGCCCGCACCCATGCTATCCCGCTAATACACATGTCACACCATTCCCCCTTCCCTTATACTAGGTTTACATCGTTAGTGGTCTCTCTACTCCACATACACACACTCCCTCTCACACACAAACGCGTGCACAAACACACACAGACACGCACAAACACCCATTTATCTGGATCCCCATCTCTCCCCATGTCCGCATGTGTATCTCACACACTCACTCTCTAATTATGTATATGTGTCTCCACGTTACACAACACAAAGCCACATGTACATGTCTCTCTCTATCCTCCACACACATAGACACAAAGAATCTGTTATCATTGCCTCGATCTCTAACATATCACACACGCACACCGTCTCTTTCTCTTGCAAACACGCTCAACAAGGGTTTCCCTGTGAATAACTTACCGTCTATTCATCAACAGTCGTGGCAGTACGGCCAACACGAGACGTGAAAAAGAATAAATCTACACGTGCTTAGACCACCTAGTATGACTACTAGGACTAGAGCAAGCCAAAAAGCACGCCGCCGTCACCCCCTCCTTATCGGTGATGGGAAAATCTTTGTTTTACACAGTCAAGAAGTCATTGTGCTAAGGCCCCACATGCCGAGGCGTTGAATAGAATGTAGATGCTAGTTTACGGAATCAAGTATCGATAATACGTTTGTATCTCCATACTTATATTTCTTCTCTTCTTAAAAGCCTAGTTGGTGATGATGGTACGTGTGCCATCTTGCAATATAGACCGTCCGATCTATATCCGACGGATGGAAATTAAACTAAAAGATACCTGCATCCCTCTCCACATTTGCAGACCAGGCCTTCCCTCGTTCATCCTTATCTCCAACAAATCTCATTATTGAGCAATTAAGAAAGGAAGCCTCTGGAACAAACTGGCCTGGTAGCCGCTGCCGGCGTTGTCAATCCCCATGCCTCTGCTCAGTCCGACCACCAATCACCACCACACCCCCACTCCTCTTCACCTTATCTCATATTTCTTGAGATATCATTAGTTTTTACACATGGGATTACTCCCGCAAGGGTCAATCACAACAAGTGTTTTATAAAAAAATGCATCTTGATGTTCTGTGCAATGCACAAATCTTGCTAGTACTCCTATAGAAGACTAAGTTGGTGATGATGGTGTGTCTTCCATCCGTCGTTTCTGACCATTAGATCTACATCTAATGATTGTGAGGTAAGTTGTTTCATTTTCTCACCAACATCCCACTTGTCTACTAATTTGCAGAAAAACCCATAATTAGTATCTTAAAACCAACCACATCCCTCCCTGACCTCACCAAAATAGCCCAAGGAATATATTCTAATTGAAACATAATATATCTCTAGTGACATATGTATATCAAAATTAGAGTGTTTTGTATCAAGATTGTGAATAAGTATTATTCTAATTATGATTCATTGCAACGCACATGAACATTGCTAGTATTTCCAACCATGCATTTTTTTAGTATTCCATAGTTTTGAGTTTTCCATCAAGATATTAGTCACTCATGGTTGATATTTACTTTCAATCATGTACACATATGCACTATGTAACTAGCCTTGCTTATTGGCTTCCAAAGCTTAACTTTCACTCCTACTTACAATATGTAGAGTATTTAACAAAAAACTACCACTTTCAACCAGCCCTAGGAAGAATCTATTGTACAAAAAATAGCAAAAATATACCCAAAATTTCTTAATCCACGCCAAAAACTACTACCTAGTACTCCTACCGATTAGGTTCGTTTAAACCCATTTATGACAGGGTTGGCCCACACATCCGTGCTGACGAGGCAGCCTAAACCAACACATTTTGATTGACCGTTGACACGAGGGACCCACATCTGACCTTCTATCCTGTTATTCCCCCTCAAATCATTGTTTTTCCTGAACATTACTTCAAACAGTACTGATGAGCATTCGTCGGTGGCGCCGGTGATGAGCGAGTTGGCCGTCGCTCCGCCGGACGGGCTGGACGCCGCACTGGCCTCCGCACGGGTTGGCAGGCTGGCCCGAGCATGACTCATGAGCGAGCATGCCGCCGCGCTGGCCTTCACTCGAGCCAGATGCCTGGCCTTAGCGCGGCGCGCGCGAGCAAGCCATCGCGCTGCCTTGCCAATCTAGCTAGCAAACCTTGCTGAAAGTGCTAGTTATCGACTAGAGGGGGTGAATAGGCGATTTTTATCAAAGTCTTCAAAACGTGGAAGTTTCGGAGACAAAAATAGAAATGACCTAATTGATATGAAACGGAAGATAAACTACAACAAGCAAGCCATAGTCAAGTATGCAATAGTGTTAATGTACGAAGACTAATAGCAGCTAGGTAGTAAGGATCAGGATGGAAGATAGTATGAAGCCAATCAACAATAGTAGTCAAGCAATGAAGTCAAACAGATAAGACAGATAAGCAATGACTTCACGAAGACAAACTCAAAGTAAAGGAGGGAAGAGATAGAACCAGTCACTTGTTGAAGACACAGGATTTGTTGGACCAGTTCCAGTTGCTGTGACAACTGTACGTCTGGTAAGGGAGGCTGAGATTCAACTCAGAAGACCGCGTCTTCACCTTATTCCCCTTGAGCTAAGGACACACAGTCCTTGCCCAATCACTCTGGTAAGTCTTCAAGGTAGACTTCTGAACCTTCACAGACTTCGTTCATCGGCAGTCCACAATGACTCTTGGATGCTCAGAACGCGACGCCTAACCGGCTGGAGGATACACAGTCCTCAAGTGTAATAAGTCTTCAGGTCACACAGACAGAAAGACTTCAGTGATGCCTAACACTCTTTGGCTCTGGGTGTTTGGGCTTTGTCCTCGCAAGGATTTCTCTCTCAAAGGCTTCGAGGTGGGTTGCTCTCAAAATGACAAAAGCCGTAAACTAACTCTGAGCAGCCACCAATTTATGGTGTAGGGGGTGGGCTATTTATAGCCACAAGGCAACCCGACCTGATATGTCCGAAATGACCCTGGGTCACTAAGGAACTGACACATGTTCCAACAGTCAGATTTCAAACACACACGGCAACTTTACTTGGGCTACAAGCAAAGCTGACTCATCCAACTCTGGATAAGATTTGCTCTCATTGTCTTTGCTCGAAGACATAGGATTTGGGTTGAGCATCACTTCAGTCACTCTGACTTAGTTCACTTGGACCCCACTTAACAGTACGGTGGTTCCTATGACTCAACAAAGAAGAAAAGGAAACTACAAAACAACTCAGTCTTCGCGCTCCATAGTCTTCACACAATGTCTTCTCATGTCATAGACTTCAGTGTGAATATCTTCACACACCACCATTGTCCTCAATGTCTTCATACATTTTTAGGGGTCATCTCCGGTAGGTAAACCGAATCAATAAGGGACACTACCTGCGTTATCCTGCAATTCTCACAAACGCATTAGTCCCTCAACCAACTTTGTCGTTAATACTCCAAAACCAACTAGAGGTGGCACTAGATGCACTTACAATCTCCCCCTTTTTGGTGATTGATGACAAACTGGCTGAAGTTTTCAACGGGAAAGAAGTATGTGAAATTGTAAAGGATAGCGTATTGTCTTCATAAGTGGCAAGGGCTCCCCCTGAAGATGTGCATATAAATAATTTGCTTTTGGAGTGCAAATGCACATGGCAGGTTGTACTTGTGGAGATCCTCTTCAACTTATGAAGATAATTCATCATGCATGAAATGATATAGCTAAGAGAATGACATGCATAATGGAAAATGGACGTCTGCAGAATGATCTAAGTGCGGAAGTTATCATCGCACGTGGAAACGCAAATAAGTAGCAGACGACCATCAAGTTTAAGTGTTACAACTCAAAGAACGAAGTGTATCAAAAGCAAGAGTTGTAAGCACTAGGAAAAAATATAAAGCAACCGCCCTTATGAACTCGCTTGAAGACTATCAACTCATATGCTTCTCCCCCTTTTGTCAGTAATGACCAAAAAGGTTTGAAGACATAGAGCATCTACTCGTCTTCTTGAGGAGTAGGTGAAGCAGCAGGGTTGTCGTTGTTGGTTGGCGGTGCTGACGAACTTGGTGCAGTGTCGATGCGTGCAGAAGTAGGGGGCGATGAAGTTGCATCGTCTTCATCATCGATCACATTGGCATTTACAGTTGCCACGGAGGAAGAATAGTCAGAGTTTTCAAGAGATGGGGTTCTTCGTAGGACAGCATTCCGTGGAGGAGTGGAGTCAAACTTGAATCTTTCAGTGAAGCCATCGTCTTGAAGATCAGCTTCAGCACTGAGCAGGGTCAAACTCTTCCATGATCGCCGACAAGTTTTGTGAGTGACAAATGCATTCTTGGTGGCAAGTTTTCGAATGCGATTTACATCCACCAAGAGGCTTTGCATCTGACGCTTGAGCCAAAAATGATGCTTATCTTGCTTCTGATGCAGGGCCACAAGAATTTCTCGGTCATTCAGGACCCGAGAGCGCTTCCGAGGCCTTTGAGCAATCGTGCTCGCTGTAGCTTCAGTTGGCGCACGATGAGGTAGACGAATGTTACCAGTCATCGGATAGACACGCGTGACAGCTTGGACTCCTTCCATAGGCTGAGTGAAGCTTTGATGTTCAGCATTTTGAAGACAAAGAGGCTTCTTGGCAGGTTCAGGGTATATGGCTTCAACTGACATATCAACCTCGGGTAGAAAGATCACATGATTGCGAGCAGAGGGTTGATAGTTGACAGTAGAATGTTGCTTAATGAGGCGCATGACCCATGGAGCATAGAATTTCAGTCCGAAGAGGTCAGATCCAGATGCAGCCAGTTGCCTGATGAAGAAATCTTGCGCATTGAAGCTGATACCATTGAGGATGTAAAAGACCAATGTCTTCATGGCTCCTTCAAGTTTTGCAGCTGATGAATGTCCTTTGATAGGCCATAGAGTCCGCCTGATGATGTGAGATATGGTGCGCGGCAGATACTCAAGGTCATCAACAAAGAACTCCTTTGGATATTCAGCATCACGTGGCAAATGCTTCATCATGCTCAACATCTGGCTCATATTGGGTTCATGCTTATGGAAGATGCTCTCCAGTGCATTGCGGTGGTTTTGACAACCAGGTTCATATAGCTCTCCGGGAGTGGATAGGCTAGTAAGCTCAATGATGTCAAGAGCTTTGGCTTCATGATGAACATTTCCTGTCATCCACTCGAGAACCCATGTCTTCGTATCTCTGTTATAACCGCGAATGTGGAGCATAGCATAGAATTGAAGCAATAGCTCTTCATTCCAATGTTCTTTGTCTGTCACAAAGCTGAGCAGACCAGCATCATGAAAGCAGTCAAGTGCTTCTTCTAAGCATGGCAGTCCAGCAATGGCTTTAGTGTCTAGGTGCATATGAGGGAAAATGCTCCCTTGATCATACAGAACACAAGAGTAATAGCTTCGCTGCTGATGACTCCAGAGGCCTATGCTCAATGTGATAGTCAAATTGAGGACCAGAGACAATAGGCGGAGGGACCAGAACGGGCCATCTTACTGTGATTAGCTCGCCATGGTTGTATGCTTGCTCAATTGTATAGGGCCTTGGTGGTGGAACAGAAGCAGTGGCAACAACAGTGGCTTCGGGCTGCATAACAGAAGCTGCAGGAGCATTTTCAGCATTGATTTTTGGTACAGTTCTTTGGACAGGCTCCACATTAGCTTCAGCCATGACTATGTCATTGGCTTCATTGGTGTTGGTGGTGGCAGCCTCAAGGTTTTCAACCTCCACTTGCTGAGCTGGAGGGTCAGGCACAGACACGTTCACATCATGAACAACTTCTTCAGGAATGGGGGGAGTAGGGACACGTTCTTCTTGACGTTCGTCATCGGCTGATGCAGCCGGATTGTCTTCAGCAGCTGGTGCTTCAGACTTAGAGACATTCACAGCAGGAGTGGCTTCTGAAAACACTTGACGTGCAACAGGTTGATGGTGCACTTCTCCTTCTGGAATGCTCGGAAGAGGGGCTTGAGGCCTTGGTCCTTTGCGAAGCCTTTGTAGTACAGGAGATGCCTTTGGAGATGGAGTGGGCAGGTCCTCATCCTCTTCAACTTGCACGGATGGTGTCGGGGATATACCCCGCGGTATGGCCCGGCTGGAGTCGTAAACCGGCCGGGACTTGGTAAATCGGCAAGTGTTAAACCCGCAGACAATGTTAAACCGGCACACAATGTTAAACTGGCAGGTGTTGTTAAACCGGCAGACAATGTTAAACCGGCAGACAATGTTAAACCGGCAGACAATGTTAAACCGGCAGACTTTGAGAAGCCCAGGAAAGGAAGTCAAAATAGTTTAAGTTAAAGTCCGAGTTGGACTCCACATGTAACCCGCCCCTTCAACATATATAAGGAGGGGCAGGGCTCCCCAAAGAGGGACAAGCAAGAAACAATCTCTAGGGCTAGACACAACTAGAGGAGAGCCGGTTTACGGCGACTCCTTCATGATGATAATGAGATCTAGCCTCAAACAGCATGTAGGGTTATTACCGGATGATGTTTCCCGGGGCCCGAAGCTGTCTAAATCTTTGTCTTATGTGTTGATCCGACCTGCGTCTCTTGTCCCACTCAACCCCTCTCAAGCTACCACATAGATGCGTTGGCCTCGCGACTAAGTCCTCACACTAAGGACATCTGACGTGTTAATTCCACGACAGTTGGCGCCCACCATGGGGCCTGCGCACGGTGGTGTTGAGTTTTTGGAGGGAGCTCCTTAGGGTTTGAGAAACTCGCGATTGACTAGATGAAGAAGAACGAGACGACGATCGCGCGGGATGACCTAGCCTGAGCAAACTTGGATAGAGCCGGCAGATTCATTGTTTGACGATCAGATCTGTCTAATCCGCCAACCACAAGTTTCACAATCAGTCGGATGTGTTTCCCTGATTGAAGTTGACCACTAAGAGGACACCAGATCAAAAGGGGAGCAAATCTGAGCCGGCTATCTACGTCTGGTTCTTGTCCGGTCTAAAAAAAGGAGAAAGTACCAAGTGACCTGGGCATGGGTTATCCAGTTACCACGACCCGGACGGGGGTTCAGACCAAGCACGACCCGGAGGAGGTCTCGGTCAATCAGAGTCGGCCTCGCATCCACGCGCCGCATCAAGTCATCGCCGCGCCTCCGGGCCATTACAGCCAGCCTGGGCCCTGCCATCGCCGCTGCAGTTTTCACTGCGAGACGAGTTGAACATCTTCTGAATCGCGGACCTGTTCTCTATCGCCTCCTGAGCCGCCGCCTTGTCTTCGCGGAGAGTCGCCGCTACTGAGTCGCCTTCGAGTCAAACCTACCAGCTCCCCTTGCAGGTCCTCCTCCGCTGTGGCCGTGGCCTTGCACAGCGCCTCGCCGGTTCTCCTCGCAGGTCCTCCTTCGTTGTGGTTGTGGCCTTGCGCAGCCGGCGCCCATCCGAGTCACCATCGCTGCTGCATCAGACCATCACCGGCGTGAAGTAGGCATCCCTAAGTTGCCAGCGTGTCGCTCCGCCGTCAGGCGTCGAGTCGCCCTCGCGCTGACCCTCTGCCCGAAGCCTGCAGTGCTGCTGCATCCGCTAGTTCCAAGTGGCTTGCTGCGATGGAGAGAGGGAGCTGGCGGGTAGTATGCTGCCGCCTCCCGCGCGCGTCCTCCACTTGCGCGCGTGGAGATTTCGAATTGATAGTCACGGGTTGTTGCTGCTAGTTTCTGTGTTCATGGATGTTTGCTGCTCCTGAGAAGAAAAAGCACAAGCAAAGCGCACGCCTGTACGACTGCTACATGTCCAAAGATTAGTATTACTACTCTAGATCTCACGGAAATACAAGGATTATCTGACTCCACTTCAATCTGGCCTGCGACCTTGCCGCAGATGAATCGTCCCAGTCACTGAGTCGCCACTGCTGTCGCCCCGAGAATTGCCGCTACATTGCCGCGGTTTGCCTTGCCGACGCTCCTCCGGAGTCGCCGGGTTACGCCTCTGCTGCTTATGCGGCCTGATCCGCGGTTCGCCTCCGCCAGAAGCTGGCTGGCGAGTTGCCAGCGAGCCTCGCCCATGAATCGGCCCTTCAGGTCGCCGGATCACCCCGTCTCCGCTAAATCGCCGGGCGCCTCGAGCTTCCCTTGGTGAGAGCTACAGCGCGCTGAGTCACCCGAGTCCGACTGCCTCTGCCGTGGCCTCTCCCTGCTTGAAATCACCATGGACTCTCTGACCCGCTTCATCTTTGAAACGCTGGGGCGGAGCCACCGCATCATCGCCAGGGGCTGCCACAGAGCCCGCTTCAGCAGCTGCCATAGTAGCTTTCACTACGACCCGACTCTCACCGTCTTGGATTCGCCTATAAATCGGCATGCCGCTTTTACTGTCGCACGCCGGGCCGTTGGAATTTTTTTCTACCGTGGCTCTCTTGCCCGTAAACCACCGAATCACCAGCCTGCCGCCGGTTGAACAGACGCACTGGTCCCGCTTTAAACCGCCGCCTCTGCCTTGGTCGGCCCCAAGACTCCAAGTCGCCACCGCCGCCTCTGCCTTGGTCGGCCCCGTGTCGCCGGTCCGTCCCCTGCCTTGGTCTCGTCTTGAGACGCCACCGCCGCGCTTGGAGCCGGCCGAGCAACCGTGTGCCCTTGACTTGAGCCGGCCAGACTTCCATGAGCCGGCCACGTCTCCACTCCCGCGGCCTCGGTAACCCTCTGCTGCTGCTGTAACCCGCCGTTGGCCCCCACGGCTTAGCACAGGAACGCCAAGACGCCTCCTCGGCAGTCGGCGACAAGCCGCCGTCTCCGCGACCCATTTGGACATCACGGCTTTATCAAAATCGCCATGGACCATCGTGCCGCAACCTTGAGCCGGCCTTGCTATTTTAAACCGGCGCCCCCAAGCTGCCACCTCCAAGTCGCCATGGCCGCGCGCTGTTCCGAGTCACAAGTCGCTTCCCGCATTGAACCGGCCATGGCCGCGCGCCGCTCTGCCGCGAACCTTCCCCTTCTCTGACCCGGCCACGCGCCGGTCTAAACCGCCTCTCGTTCATCTGAGCTCTACAAGCCGGCCTCGTGATAAGATATGGGCTCGTTATGCTGGATTTTAGGCCGAAGAAAATTTTCACCAACTGCTAGACTTGCCAAAGGATCAATAGCGAAAACAGTGTGCGGACTAAGAATGCCATTGGAGATTGAGAAGGAGGTCTCCAGGTCCACTTGATAAGGTGTCATATCAGTGGCAGTATGTTGGATCGATTGACGTGTGGATTCCTCACAGTCTGATGGAAAATTACTAGTACTATTGCATGGCACAGCTCCCAAAGTTTGATGGAAAATTGCTCCCGTTAGAAGACAAAGGTACTAACACGCCAGTTAGTAGTACTATTCAGAACTTTTTGAGTGAAGTCTGAAATCAACCTTGTGGTTGTAGGCGCAGTAGCAAACGAACCCCGACCTCCAAATCCCGGAACTCCGTACCCTGAACTCTCTAATCCTGGACTTTTTTACTCTTAAGCTCATTTAGGCCAAGATCTGCTGATGTGGCACCATTAGAGGGTGGGATTGCAAATTAATAATGCCACCTGTGCTCGGGCAGTTCTCTTTTTAACAGCGGACGGGGGTGAGGAAATTTTCTAGGGTTCGACAGCGAGAGAGGAAAGGGGGCGACTGCGATCCAGAGCAAGGCGGAGAGAGGGCGGAGGTTGTCGGCGGTCGGGGCATGTCATCATCGTCGATTGGTTCCGCCTGTTCATGCGGCGGAGCGATTCAACGGAGAGGCGCTGCAGCGAGGTCGCCGGTGCCGTATCGTGAGCAGCCGATGGAGTACGAGCCGGCGGTTTTCTGCGGCCGCTGCGGGAGGAAGGCGCCACGGTGGATATCATGGAGTGTGGTGAACTGTGGATGATGATATTATTCATGCGTCGAAGCTCAGGTATGCTCTGTTCTTGTCTGTGCTCTGTCCTCCTATGCTCTGCTCAATTTCTCTGTCTTATGAACTTATGTATTTTGAACTACATGGGTTCATACAGTGGCATGACGACCCAACATCTCCATTCCTGCGTGTATTGCTGGGAGATCTTCGAGATAGAGTATGGAAGCTAGAGGATGATGTTGCAGCATTATGTACAGATGGAGATGCAGGTGCTGGTGCATTGCGTGTGGAAATGCAGAAGAGAACAGAACAAACTGCAAGAGATGGTGGAGCTGGTGCATCAATTAGAGACAATTTAGTAAGGAAAGGGTTGATGTTGGTGTGTGGCTTTCTGATATTTGTATCAGGTTTAGTTCTAGGGATGATCTTATCCTAGTTCATTTTCTACAAATGGATGTGAGGCAATGTACTGTATTTTGTCAGGAAATGTATTGAATGAAATTCAGTTTGCAAAATTTGCCAGACAATGTACTGAATATTTGAAAGGCAATGTACTGAATTCAGTTTGCAAAAATTGTGAGGAAATGTACTGAATTTTGAAAGGCACTGTACTGAATTCAGTTTGGAAAAATTGTGAGGAAATGTACTGAATATTCAACAAATAGTGTACTCGATTCAGTTTGCAATTTTTTGTCAGGTTTGAAGTGCCATTTTAGACAACAAGAATTTTTTTTAAAGAAGAGCAACATTTACTCATAGAAAATAAATTGGGTTCACAGTAATGAACTGAATTCATGCTCATTTTTGGCAGAACTAGAGAATCCATGCTCATTTTTTAACAGTAACAAAATTAACTGAATGCAGGATCATTTATGACAGCAACATAATTATTTGAACCCATGCTCACTTTTGACAGCAACTACATAAACTGTATCATGCTCATTTTTGGCAGCAAAATAATAAACTGAACCCATGCTCATTTTTGGCAGCATTGAAATAGAACATGTTGACAGGTTTAGTTCCCATAGCACTTAGCATAACACATAGTCACAAGTTCACAAGGACACACACAATCCAAAATAAGAGTAGTTCCACACATCAGCAAGGGTTGCATATGGATCTTAATAACCACATATCCAGTAGTACACAACTTCAGTAGTTCCCAGAAGCAGTGAAGAAGGGCATGAACCCTCTCCCTCTGCCAGCAGATGTACTTCCTCTTCCAGCAGATGTACTTCCTCTTCCTCCTCCTCTGCCTCTTCCTCTACCAGCAGATGTACTTCCTCCAGGTGCATCATTTCCACTTGGTGCTGACCTTCTGGGAGGTCTGAAGCTTGAGCTTGCAGTGGCTGCAGGTTCAGAGATTTGTGGAGCTTGAGTCCTGGTTGCAGGTTGAGAAGATCTACCCGCAGTTGCCCTTCTTTTGGCAGCCTCAGTCTCTGCTTGCTACAAACAGAAAAAAGAATAAGCACTGGTCACCTGCATATTAAAGGGTCAATAGAGGAAACATTGTGAATGATTAGTTGCAAATTACCTTTGTGTCCCTCTGTTTTCTCCCTCTCTTCCCAAGAAATGATTTTGTCTTTTTGTTTCTATCACCATTCTTTAAACAAGATCCTCTGTTGTGTCCCATACCCCCACATGATCCACAAGTAATTTGAATCCCATGCTTGCTTAATTTCTTTCCTTTGGGAGCTTCCCCTTCTTCTCTCCTACTATCATTATTTTTCTTCTCTGTTCCTGAATTCTGGCATACACCTTCTTCCTTATCATCTCTTGTTGTGATATTATGGGGTAAAACCTTGATTCTATGATGGCATTGTTGAAAGACTCGCAAAGGTTGTTATCCACTGACTCACAGTTTGATCCATATGGGAAGAAGGCCCTAGCCCAATGCACTGGTTCTGTCCTCATAATGTCTTTTGCACCTTCAGGAGTTTTTTGAGCAAGTCTGGCCTTGTTGTAGTTGAAATCTTGTTTGTTTGAAGCCTTGGCAATTGCCCAAAATCTTTTTTGCAGTTCATGGTCCCTGTGCTTCTTCCTCCAGTTGGCATAAATGTGCCTTGCACACATCCTGTGTTGTGCCCTAGGCAAATAGTCTCTCATGCTATTAATTAAGCCCTACAAAGAAAATAGAAATAAATGTTAACAACACATAAATGTTAACAACAAGAAGATATAAATGCCTACTACCTACCCTTGTATTATCGACAACTACCTACCCTTGTCTTATCGACAACTACCTACCCTTGTCTTATCGACAACTACCTACTCTTGCCCAACCGTTGCCTTATCGACAACTACCTACTCAAATAAAAACAATGCAACATACTAAGACACATATGATTTTTTTACTTTTTGTTGGTCTGAAATGAAGACCCAGCCAGCTCCTTCATCATTGATATCCAAATCCTTAATTAGCAGCCCAATGAACCACTTCCATGTGTCAGTATTCTCCTTTTCCACAACGGCCCAAGCTACTGGATACATTTGGTTGTTTGCATCCCTAGCAATTGCAGCAAGTAATTCCCCTTGGCATGCTCCTTTGAAGAAGCATCCATCTAGCCCTATTACTTTCCTGCAGCCAGCTTTAAACCCTTGTTTCAGAGCATTGAAACAAACATAGAATTGTTGGAAAACATTCAGTTCCATTTCTTTTGGGTCCAAGCAAACAACAACTGTACTTCCAGGGTTACTTCTAAGCAACTCTAACTGATAGTCAAAGATTTTAGTATACTCACTCTTCATACCAGACATCAACTTATCCATGACAATCTTCTTTGCTGCCTTACACTTTGAAGTGGACACATCAGCAAACATATCTTTCAGGACAGTGGCTCTGATGCTATCAATTTTCCACATTGGATTGGCAAGGATGAAATGTTCATATCTTTCTGCTATGACCTTTGCAGAAACAAGCCTGTTTTCCCTGTTCTGTGCACAGTGGTGCTCATCCTCATATGTGATGATTTGGAACCTTGAGCACCTACTAGTCTTCGCACCATACACCAACCATGGACAACCAGGCCATCCACATTTGGCTCTAACCCTGACCTCCTCAGACTTTAAGAAATTGATGCTTCTTTTGGTTGCAAGACCATATCTCTTAATTGCTTTCACAAATTGATTTTTGCTTCTGAAAACCATCCCCAAACTAAAGTGTGGAATATCAGTATGAGGGTCAAATCTAGGGTATTTGCTCTTCCTTCTAACTACCTTCCCCTCCTCATCTTCATCATAGGAATAATCTTCATCACTTGACTCAAATTCCATTTGCTCAACTACCTCTTCAACATTTGCAATGAAATCAATGGGCACAACACCTGATGCATCTGAAGTAACCCATTTCCTTGAGTCTTTCATTTTTTTCCTGAACTTCCTTGCATGATTTCTGAGCTCAACTACCTCTGATTCCTCACCACTATCATCAGTATGTGGAACATAGTCATTGTCCTCTGAATCATCTGAATCAGAATCCTCATGTGCTTGCTCTGCTCCTTGTTCTGTTCCTTGTGTTGCTGCTCCTTGTTTTGTTCCTTGTGCTGCTGCTCCTTGCTGTGTTTCTTGTGATGCTGCTGCTGCAAGTTGTGCTCCTTGTGTTATTGTTGCAACCTCTGCTGCTTGATTTCTTGCTGGATCTGTTGCTGCTGCTGCTGCTGCTGCTGCTGCAGGCATTGTTGCAAATTGGAAAGGATTGCACACTTGAGAACTCTGAGAAAAATTGCAAACTTGAGAACTTTGTGAAAAACTGCAAACTTCAGAACTTCTTTTCTTCAATGGGCTACTTATGATTGCAGTAATAACACCAGTACCATTGGGGACAAGCACCTGCTCTAGTAATTCTTCATCTCCATTGACATTCACATGTTCTAACTACACATCTTCAGCACTGATGACTGCAGGCATATCTTCTTCACTCCCACTGTCCATGTGATCCTGAATTTCATCTTCAAAATCTGAGCCAGTTTCCTGCTCTCCTTCTTCATCTTGTTCTCCATTGTACTCCACAAAAATGTCTGCAACTCCACCTTCTATTGTATGATCTGACATACTCATGCAACCAGCATCATCATGTAGAAACAGCAGCCCATCAATCAAGTCTCTGCTAGGCATAAGAAAGTAAAACTTCATGCTTTCCTTTACTGTCAAGTGATCTGCAAGAAAACCTTTGACCTCCTGCAATGACAACTTATCCCTCTCAATCTGAGAGTAGGCCACATCTCCCCCAACATAGTCCAGATTAGGACCAATTCGAACAAATTTCCCTCCTATATGAAATATGACGTTCAAAACCTCTGTTGGGTCCATGGATTCAACAAAAAGAGCCTACACTGCAAACATCACAACTATTTAATATAGTGGACAACATAAACCACCAGCAAATCAACTGATTAAGACCCCAAATTTCTACAGCTTCACCATTCAAAAACCCTAAACCTAACCAAGACAAAACAAAGAAAAAAACTGAGATTGGACAGGGGAGAAGGACCAGGCGTACCTTGCTCTCTTGTGCTGGAGTGGTCGTCGGCGGCCGCCACGATCATCCGCTCGTCGCTGTCGCCGCCGTGGACGAGGAACAGAGTCGCCTCGTGCGGGAGGAACGGCCGAACTGGAAGACGAGGAGGCCAGCGAGTTGGTTCGGCTCGACTAGGTGTAGCCTCAGACCCCACCCGCAGGTGCTGACTCAGCGGGTTCCCAGCCACGTACAGATCCTACCGTTTGGGTACGCACACAAGGATAAAAAAAGCCGGGATCAGAGAGTTCAGGGTACAGAGTTCTGGGATTTGAAGGTCGGGGTTCGTTTGGGACTGCGACTACAACCAAAAGGTTGATTTCAGACTTCACTCGAAGTTTTTCTATGGGTTCGCTTCCAAATTCTCAAAGACGCCAAGGCCAAAGCTTCAAGCATATGCTCCAGCGGATGAAAAAAAGTGGATTGGTCAACACAACTCGAAGGATCTGGTTCAGAGTCATCCAGTTCCGGTTCTGCTGTGTCTAATCAGCCGCCGTTTTGCCTCAAATGGAGAGAGTGGCTTAAAAATGGCGCTATATATGGATCATCCGACAAAAAATACCAGGTGATATCCATTTCAGTCTGTTTTATCAGCACATATTATTTTCTTCAAAGAACAATTACTCTGTCCTGTAATATTTTTATACAGGACAATTTTTATGCCATTCACGGATACGCGTATCACGGTCCGGTTTACATCAATGCGCCGGCCGACTCGCCCGTCCGCACCACCTTACAACACCACGGACGACTCACCCGTCCGCCTGGCCACTGGTTCATGCGTTCGCACTGGTTTACAACGCGGAGGACAACTTGCTCGTCCACACAGGTTTAAATTCATCCGTCTGCTTGACCGTGCGAATTACCCAATAACGCGTGCACAGGCCGTCGTCCCCCGCAGTCTGGTCTACATCAACATACGGGCGATTTTCTCCGTCTGCACCGGCTTACAATGCCGCGGCCGACTCATCTGTCCGAGCTGCCTCTGATGATGCGATCATCCTTGTCATCCATTTTTTGCAGCCCGGTCTACATCAACATACCGAGCTGCACGTGTCTGCATGGGCTGTTTATTGAGTATGAGCAAGTCACAGCTTGGGTAGCCTGGTTTTTCTTTCAACAAATTGGAGAAAAATTATCATATTCTATCAACCGTCGTCTGCACTGGGTGGCTCAATGGGCAAGCGCACAAGTCGCTGCCACTACAGTTTGGTTAATTTCAAATCGCCAGTTGGAAGGAACCATTGGCCGAGTTACTGACACGGCTCGTACGGGATCATTTATAATCCGCCACAGTCACCTCAACTTTCTGTGGATTCAAATCGCGTTATCAACATCAATGATATACACCTTCTGTTATGGTCAAGAACGGAGAATCTCAAGACAACTCCTCGAGTTGTCTTAAGACTCGGGGGCTACAATTACATGACTCAACAACTCTTGCCAGTTTCGGCAGGCTTAAGAACTCCGGATCATTGGAGGGAAGATAACCCGGTCCCGGAGGCTACGTTATATTGATGAAAATTTAAAGGCCATCAGAAATATCCGGCTCATAGTGATGCTTCCGGTTTATAGTCCGGTTTAAGGGAAATCCCGTCTCCCACACAGCGCTGAAGCTATTAGTATCTGGTTCAAATCCGGTTAAAGAGGAAGCTATCTCTTGCAAAGCTCTGACGCTCTCAATATCCGGATCAAAATCCCGGTTCAAGAAGAATTTATCTCTTGCAAAAAGTTAAAGGTTGCCAAAGAGGACCTGCTGCCCTAACGCATGGTTCAAACATGGGTATCCTGCCTTATGGGCTCATCTTCATATGATCACTTGGGGCTCCCTGTTCAAACATAGGTGTGTTCACCAAAGAAAACATAGCGTTACTACCCTCTTGAGGCAGCTATCAAGCCAATATTATCATAAGGGGCCAAAGAGAGTTTGTTGCACAGCACAACTCAAACATAGGCACCCGGTGAGCATAGCTCAAAAATATAGTACATGGGGGTTTCAGTTGACAAAGCGGAGTCCTGTCCATTAATCCGGCTATCACGCCACAACACAGCTTGGGAGCTTCACACCCAAGGGGCCAAAGAGAGTCTTGTTGCTACGCACAGCTCAAACATAGGCACCCAATGAGCACAGCTCATCACGTTACTTGGGGGCTCCTTGTGTCAAATACCAAGGAGTTTGAATGGACCCTTGTAGCCGGGTATCGACCCACGGCTTGGAAGCCTGGTATATTTACCTAAAACCCTGGGTTAACCTGCCTTCATCAAGTAAGACACTCCTATCCAGGTCATCCTGGCACGGCCCTCCGAACGTTTGACAGTTACTCTCATTGAGACCCTGCACTTGTCAAAGTTAAAACGGTGATTGGTTAGTTGGAGGTCCATCTTAAAAGGCTTTGCTAAATGGTTCAACTTAGCGGCCTGGCAGCCCACAAAAAGCCTCAAATTTGGGCCTGGCAGCCCTCAAAAAGCCTCGACTACACGGTTTTATTTGCCTTTGTCAAGATTTTCCTCTTTTGACAAATTTTATGTTGAACCGGTTTCTTTGACCTGGTATGACTTCTCAGTCATCAAATCAACCCGATGTTCATTAACCCGGCTCGACTTTCAACTACAAGTTGTCAGTACATAATCACTTATAATCCGGTGTTTATTGACCCGGCCTAGCTTTGGACTATAAGTCGCCAGCATATATTTGGATTGCGCCATTGGAATTATGCGCTTATAAATCATTGGGTATATTATTCAAATAGCCAACATGGCTGGATTTCTATTATGGTTATCAATAACCAGTATTATGATTAAGGTTTTCAAAGTCGCTTTAGCGCAATGGCTATCATATTATCAATGGATATGATTTATTCTACAATTGAAGGAATAGTCCCGAGTTGCTGCAGGCTTACAACCCGGCACTTGGGGGCTACATTATTTAAGTTGAGATTACATCAAATATGCAAGTCTCATGTCGCTGCAAGCATGCACCATGACACTTGGGGCCTAATGCAAAGTCATTCTTTGTTCATCTTATTGAAGACCCGACTCATCACATTATAATGAGTCGGCCCTTGGGGGCTACACCGTTATTGTTCAAAGATTACATGATTATATTTACAAAGTCCCTGCTCATTATTGCATAATGACCCGACCCTTGGGGGCTACACTGGTTGAAGTTTTTATGAGCATCAGGAAATTACAAGTCCCAGGTTGCTGCAAGCATGACAACCCGGCACTTGGGGGCTACATATGTGGAATACTCAATTCTGACTAGTGATTGAGATGAACAAACTGGATTTCTTCAAGCTTGTGACATTCATATTGAAGCAAATCTTAAGCTATTACTACGTTACCTTCTTAAGATTTGAGGGCTACAGGTGATGGGTATATAAGAGGTATATTTTCAAAAGCTGATGTCAACAAACAGTTATGATCCGGTGCCATCAATATTTGTAAACCGGCAAGTTCTACATTCTTAAACCGGCTGAAGATCAGATGAGTATTTCAAGGACCAATATTGTTGTTAAGCATTAGGAGCTGAATCAAAGGAGTTATTCTTCACAATATATTTTCTATGAGAAACCAATGTCAGCAGGTTGATTATGAAGCTGGCCTATTAAACAAGATTTTCTAGAAGAAGGAAGTGACAAGGACTTAAGGATGATCAGGATCAGTTTAACATGGATAAATCCAAATTAAACTGGGGGCTAATGTCGGGGATATACCCCGCGGTATGGCCCGGCCGGAGTCGTAAACTGACAAGTGTTAAACCGGCAGACAATGTTAAACCGGCACACAATGTTAAACCGGCAGGTGTTGTTAAACCGGCAGACAATGTTAAACTGGCAGACAATGTTAAACCGGCAGACAATGTTAAACCGGCAGACTTTGAGAAGCCCAGGAAAGGAAGTCAAAATAGTTTAAGTTAAAGTCCGAGTTGGACTCCACATGTAACCCGCCCCTTCAACATATATAAGGAGGGGCAGGGCTCCCCAAAGAGGGACAAGCAAGAAACAATCGCTAGGGCTAGACACAACTAGAGGAGAGCCGGTTTACGGCGACTCCTTCGTGATGATAATGAGATCTAGCCTCAAACAGCATGTAGGGTTATTACCGGATGATGTTTCCCGGGGCCCGAAGCTGTCTAAATCTTTGTCTTATGTGTTGATCCGCCATGCGTCTCTCGTCCCACTCAACCCCTCTCAAGCTACCACATAGATGTGTTGGCCTCGCGACTAAGTCCTCACACTAAGGACATCTGACGTGTTAATTCCACGACAGATGGTGTGGCTTGTTGTTGTTGGGGAGTACTAGGGGAGTCTTGTTGTTGCGGGCGATCAGCCCATGAAGCATACTGAGCAATTGGCGTCAGAGGACAACCAATGCTGATGATTTCACTGTTTGTACGAACAGGCGATGATACCACATTGTATTCAATTTTAGGAAGAACTTCATCATCTTCAACATTGTCATGATGACCAATGTCTTCAGCAGTGATGGGATCAACTGCTGGAATCTCTTCAGCTTCAGGAGCCTCTGTGGAAGCAGGCTCATGAACAGTCATTCGAAGTTCTTGGGTTGCAGATGCAGGACGAACCACTGAGATGGGTTCAACAACAAGGGGCTCTATGGGAGCAGCCCGATTCTTCTTGGTCTTGCGCTTCTTCTTGGAGGGAGCAGCATCAGAGGCTTCGGAGGTTTTCCTTTTTCTGGCTTCAGCCTCTGCAGCCCTCGTCTTCTTCTGTTCTGAAGCGGTTGACGTGACCTTTGGCTTCGAGCCAGTCATGCTCCTTGGGAAGACAATGCAAGGTTCATCTGGCCTTGAAGGTGCAGATTGGACGGTCGATTTCTTCTTCTTTGCAGCCATCCTGGGGTCGATGCCAGGACGACCAAGAGCCTTGCGCTTCTCAGCCTCATTGTAGGCAAGCACACACTTGTCAGCCAGACTTTTCATGCGCTCTCTGGAGCCTTGAGCTTCTTCACGCTTCTTGTGAAAGGCTTCTTTGAGCTCGTGCAACATGATCTTGAAGTTCTTGACATCTTGCACATTGAGCGTGGCCACATGCTTCTTGAACTAAGCCTTTTCATAGTCAAACTTGTGCTTCAGTTCGACGATGCGCTGAGCAATAGCTAGCTCAGAAGCAATGGCACCATTGAAGGCGACGCTGAGGCCAATTGGAAGTTGCAAGTCATCAAAGCTGAGATTTGGTGTGTCAAACCACTCATCAATGAAGTTATGTATGATTGCCACGTCAAAAAGAGGCAAGTTGTTGAAGATCTCTACTTCTTCTTTGCTCTTGATCAGTTGCTCAAGAGCATCATCTGCAAGATCGTCATTGCTAGACAGATCAATGTGCTCTTCACGCAGAATAGCAGCAGGAGTCAAAGTCTGATCAGTACTCTTGATGATTTTCTTTTTCTTCTCTGTCTTCTTGGAGATGCGTGAAAGATCTTCAGACTGCACACTGTCTTCAGGAGGTGCAGTTGCCAGTGGCTTCACACGAGAAGCTTTTGGAGGTGCAGCTGATGTTGAAGCCTTAATTTTCTTTGGCTTCTGTGGCCTTGGAGGAGGAACTGGGGCTTCATCAGAATCAGCATCATTATCAGAATGATCAACTTTGGCACCTTGCACCAAGATGTAAGAGATGAGGCCATCAAGGTTTGCAAAGGGGCCAATTCTATTTTCTTCAGCTTCACGTGTGCCATCATCACAGGGAGCAGAGGGACCATGATTGAAGTCTAATCCCCATGACTTCTTGTTTTCCTTTGTCGAAGCCTTAGCATAGTATAAGTTGCGCTTGAAGAGATTGTCGTCACGACACCAGAGCAATGATGATGGGTCGGCATCTTCAGGCTGTGGTCCATGGACCATGCAAGGATAGAATTCTTACGCAATGGCTTCAGCTTTGTTCTTGGGGGGAAGGCCTCGATAGAGAATATCCCCCCAAGGACTCTTGATAGCATTCTTCTCAGCGTACTCCTGGGTCACGAATTTGTACTTGAACCATTGTTCAGCCCAATAGCATCGAATCCATTGGATTCGAGTCTTGCGTTGATTATAATCCTCTTCAGGATCTGTTTTGTAGATTTCTACAAGATCATCAGGCAGATCCTTTGATGTTCCCCCACGACGCTGTCTGCCACCCTTCCTTACTGATTTCTCTGCAGCCATGAACTTCAAACTGAATGGTTTTAATAGGTTCAAGGGCTTCAAAGGCTTTCGCTTGCTGGTCAGACAGGAACTGGCTTCAGGAGATTCAATGTGTTGCTGTACGAATTCTGCAAACGAATGCAGACTATGAGAACCTAGGGATTCTCCCACGGACATGTACCTGTGACAGCATTAGAGATGCGAGGGAAGGGGAAGAGGTCATATGCATTCTCAGAAGAATTTGAAGATAAATCAGTTTGAAGCCATTGACCTCATGTTGCGAAGACATTCACTTATATGTTGAGAGTCGGTTCCAGATTTGTATGAATCCGTGAATAAGTACAAGTGAGGAATCTAACTAGATGTGAAGCTTAAGTGAATATACTAGGCAGTATGAGATGCAGACAGAATAGATCTAACTTTGTATAGACAGAAACCAATTTTGGTAAATTGGATGAATCATCGAGGATCAAAAGGCTGGTAAAAATAGAGTTATATTTACCACACGAAGAACTGCTAGATGGGATGAATAGGAGACCGAGCAGTTCAATCCACCATGCCCTAACTTGGCGACGGAGGACACCTACGGCGGCGGCGGAGAGGACGATGCCCGCGGCCGGCGTGAGGACGGCGTCGGAGAAGTTGCGGCAGCTAAGCGCTTCGTCGCCGGCGTCGTCGAGAGCTAGCGGTGGCGCTAGGGTTTTGACGAGGTGGAGAGGTGGAAGAAGGTTTTCTTGACCACAGGGGACACGTATTTATAAGTAGGTGTGCAGCACAGCGCAATTACGCAGGTGCCCCTGTCTGTTCACATCCGTGGGACACATGGCAAACATGCAACATACTCAAAGTTGTCCCACATTCCCACGCCCGCCAAGTTTGTCGGATGGTTGTTCCGTCTTCTCAGGATATCGATAATAAAGATGAATCATTTAAAGAGGACTTGATGTTTGTCTCTGTGTCTTCCGCTAACAAGGATGTAGAGAAAACATTCGACAGTTTCAACAGAATGCATATGATTTGGACAGATAGAGTTTGAGATAGTAAGCATAGAGAGATTAGGGTCCGATCACATTCACTTAGTTCAAAAGATTCAATAATGAAGACATAGCTATAAGTGAATGCTGTAGAGGACAGAATACTGGTATATATATATATATATATATATATATATATATATATATATATATATATATATATGAGAAAGCAATCAACTCAACATAGTGAAGTAAATCATGAAGATAGATAAGTTGAAAGTTGAAGACAAATCAATATGCGAAGATATTCAACAATAACGCCATGAGTGAAACACTTCAAACCAAGAAATTTGGTGGTGGCGTTACCCACCGTATAGGAAGTATTAGACCCAGACACGGTGCACAATTATCGTGACGCTCCGAAGTCAAATCCACATTAATGTATTCACACTTAGAATGTAAGTCTTCATTGATTGAAGATATACTTTACTTCGTGTGTTGCACATCTAAGTCATCAACATGCATAAGTGTTAGGATGTGTGCCTGATCACAGGACATTTGAGGATTCCAAGATATTTAGCTCATACCGTAACTTGCAAAACCTTTTCTCATCCAAGGTCTTTGTGAAGATATCTGCCAGTTGCTCTTCAGTGTTGACGTGAATGATGTCAATATCTTTCTTCATAACATGATCTCGGAGAAAATGATGACGAATTTCAATGTGCTTTGTCTTCGAGTGCTGAACTGGATTGTTGGCAATCTTGATGGCGCTTTTGTTGTCGCAGAAGAGAGGGACTTGTTTCAGATTGACGCCATAGTCCTTGAGAGTTTGCTTCATCCACAGAAGGTGAGCACAACAAGATCCAGCAGCAATGTATTCAGATTCAGTAGTTGAGAGTGATACACAGTTTTGCTTCTTTGAAGACCAACAGACAAGTGATCGTCCCAGAAAGTGACATGTTCTACATGTAGACTTGCGATCCACCTTGTCTCCAGCATAATCAACATCCAAGAATCCAACCAGATCAAACCTTGAGCCCTTTGGATACCATAATCCGAGTGTTGGGGTGTAAGCCAACTATCTAAGAATTCGCTTCACAGCTAAGTGATGCGATTCCTTTGGTGCCGCTTGGAATCGAGCACACATGCAAACACAAAGCATAATATCTGGCCTAGATGCACATAGGTAAAGTAAAGAACCAATCATGGAACGGTATACCTTTTGATCGAACTCTTTACCATTGTCTTCGGGACCAAGATGATGTTTGGCTGGCATTCGCGTCGTGTAACCTTTGCAATCTTGCATGCCGAACTTCTTCAGACAGTCTTTGAGATATTTTTCTTGAGATATGAAGATGCCATTTCTTTGCTGACGAATTTGTGTAAGTGCATCTAGTGCCACCCCTAGTTGGTTTTGGAGTATTGACGACAAAGTTGGTTGAGGGACTAATGCGTTTGTGAGAATTGCAGGATAACGCAGGTAGTGTCCCTCATTGATTCGGTTTACCTACCAGAGATGACCCCTAAAAATGTATGAAGACATTGAAGACAATGGTGGTGTGTGAAGAGGTTCACATTGAAGACTATGACATGAGAAGACATTGAGTGAAGACTATGGAGCGCGAAGACTGAGTTGTTTTGTTGTTTCCTTTTCTTCTGTGTTGAGTCATACAAACCATCGTACTGTTAAGTGGGGTCCAAGTGAACTAAGTTAGAGTGACTGAAGTGATGCTCAACCCAAATCCTATGTCTTCGAGCGAAGACAATGAGAGCAAATCTTATCCAGAGTTGGATGAGTCAGCTTTGCGTGTAGCCCAAGTAAAGTTTCCGTGTGTGTTTGAAATCTGACCGTTGGAACACGTGTCAGTTCCTTAGTGACCCAGGGTCATTTCGGATATATCAGGTCGGGTTGCCTTGTGGCTATAAATAGCCCACCCCTACACCATAAATTGGTGGCTGCTCAGAGTTAGTCAACTAGTGTTTTTGACTCAGGGTATGTTTTTGCTATTTTTTGTACACGCCAACTAGTGTCAAAAAACGTCTTACATTATGTGACGGAGGAGTACGTACTCGTACTGTAGCAGTACTAGTACTACTTTTTCTCAACTAGTAGTGCGATGTACTATACTTCTAGTCTAGTCTAGTATAGTGCACCAGTTTTGATCTCTTGAATCTCAGGGCCAAGGAGCTACAGTTGGAAGTGGAGGGTACTACTGTTCTCTAGAACCATTGCTGTACTATCAATGCAGGGAAAGTACACCTGCGTAGTGGCCTAGTGGGTACTCTCGGTGCTATATTCAGCCGCTCCTCTGATGTAGCTGGCGACTCAGCCGCTCCTCTCACGCACACACTAGCAGTCTGTTTATCAGCGACGGTTACTGTAGGGGCAGAACATTTGAGTTATTTGATACAACGAGACTAGGCTTTTCGCTTCCATTTGTGGAGGTGTAATGGATCTCGTCGAACTTTGTTAGTAGTTCCTTCTTTATGAATGAGATGAAGCGAAGCTTTTCCCCCCGTTTCAAAAAAAACACGTCAAGAGGAATTTCTTTTATAGTAGATAATGGAGTTAAGTCCATGCGTGCAACGCCACAAACTACAAAGTAGTAGTAGAGCACTTTACGTACATAGCCATATTGCACAGTTCCCAATGCCCCGCCGGGATTTTCTGGCTCCTCGGGCTTAATTGGGAGGCGCTAGTTTAAATATGCTACTAGCTGATGAGGAAGCTGCAAGCGAGGTGCGGCTAGGGCGAGCACGTGAGCCACGGGATGCTGGGAAGGAAAACCCGTCACGTGGCTAGGCTATCCAGTGCACCCAGATTGTGGTGCCGCACGTCCATTTGACTTCAAAACTCAAACTACCCGTGTAAAATATTGGCTCGCAGCAAAGTTACTATTTAAAAAAAAGGCCGCCGTGCGTTCGACCGGGATCGAACCCACAAAACGAGGTATACACTCCCGCGACCACTAGTAGTACTCGTTGGAGAACAATGCAACCTAGAATTGCCTTTTGTCGCTAGTAGTACGTACATTGTTCCTTACAAGAAACCCTTACTAATGCAAGAAACCACTAAAATGCCAATAAACCACTACCACGTGCATACGTGGAAGACTTAAGATAAGACTACCTTTCAACCATTGTACATGCTCTTACCAACCAACCCTACTAAGAAACGACTACTCTACAAAGTGTTGTTATAGGCACGTTTCAACCCATGGCTCTGTTTGGATACATTTGTTGTCAATCTAACCCTGCCATCCAAACACCACTTTGGTTAGAGTTAGTTCAGGTTTAGAATCTAACTCTAACCTCTGACAGGGCCCATGTCACCCATTAAGTCAACGCCTTCTATTCGACCGGGTATTATGACTTGTGGGACCTACATGTCAGTCTGCACAAAAATCCCCGAGTGACCTCCTACCTCTGGATCATCCACCTAGTCATCCTCGGCCATGGGACGCAGCTACCACCGCCGACAGAAGGCGAGGTCAAAACCGCCGGCGTGCGGAGCCCATGTTGCGGCAGCCCAGATGCCAGCTCCGTCCGGCGCTCGCGGTCGCTAGCTAGCCAAGATAGCTCCGTCCAACTGCTTGTCTACAAGTGTAAGTGCATCTAGTGCCACCCCTAGTTGGTTTTCGAGTATTGACGACAAAGTTGGTTGAGGGACTAATGCGTTTGTGAGAATTGCAGGATAACGCAGGTAGTGTCCCTCATTGATTCGGTTTACCTACCGGAGATGACCCCTAAAAATGTATGAAGACATTGAAGACAATGGTGGTGTGTGAAGATATTCACACTGAAGTCTATGACATGAGAAGACATTGAGTGAAGACTATGGAGCGCGAAGACTGAGTTGTTTCATAGTTTCCTTTTCTTCTTTGTTGAGTCATAGGAACCACTGTACTGTTAAGTGGGGTCCAAGTGAACTAAGTCAGAGTGACTGAAGTGATGCTCAACCCAAATCCTATGTCTTCGAGCGAAGACAATGAGAGCAAATCTTATCCAGAGCTGGATGAGTCAGCTTTGCTTGTAGCCCAAGTAAAGTTGCCGTGTGTGTTTGAAATCTGACCATTGGAACACGTGTCAGTTCCTTAGTGACCCAGGGTCATTTTAGACATATCAAGTCAGGTTGCCTTGTGGCTATAAATAGCCCACCCACTACACCATAAATTGGTGGTTGCTCAGAGTTAGTTTACGGCTTTTGTCGTTTTGAGAGCAACCCACCTCGAAGCCTTTGAGTGAGAAATCCTTGCGAGGACAAAGCCCAAACACCCAGAGCCAAAGAGTGTTAGGCATCACTGAAGTCTTTCTGTCTGTGTGACCTGAAGACTTATTACACTTGAGGACTGTGTATCCTCCAGCCGGTTAGGCGTCGCATTCTGAGCATCCAAGAGTCATTGTGGATTACCGGGTGAACAAAGTCTGTGAAGGTTCGGAAGTCTACCTTGAAGACTTACCAGAGTGATTGGGCGAGGACTGTGTGTCCTTAGCTCAAGGGGAATAAGGTGAAGACACGGTCTTCTGAGTTGAATCTCAACCTCCCTAACCAGACGTACAGTTGTCACCGCAACTGGAACTGGTCCAACAAATCCTGTGTCTTCAACAAGTGACTGGTTCTATCTCTTCCCTCCTTTACTTTGAGTTTGTCTTCGTGAAGTCACTGCTTATCTGTCTTATCTGTTTGACTTCATTGCTTGACTACTATTGTTGATTGGCTTCATACTATCTTCCATCCTGATCCTTACTACCTAGCTGCTATTAGTCTTCGTACGTTACCACTATTGCATACTTGACTATGGCTTGCTTTGTGTAGTTTATCTTCCACTGCATATCAATTAGGTCATTTCTATTGTTTGTCTTCGAAACTTCCATGTTTTGAAGACTTTGATAAAAATCGCCTATTCACCCCCCCTCTAGTCGATAACTAGCACTTTCAATTGGTATCAGAGCAAGGTACTCCCTTGTTCTGTGTGATTTGGTTTAACCACCTGGAGTTTAGCTATGTCGATTGCAGGGATAATCAAAGTCTCTGCTGCCTACCCCATGTTCGATGGAACTGAATATCCCTACTGGAAGAATAAGATGCGCCTGCATCTTGAAGCCATTGATGTCAACCTCTGGTATGTCGTCAAGAATGGCGTTCCCAAAACTGGTGATGGTGTCACCCCTACTGATGTCAAGAAGGTCATTCAACTGGACTCGACTGCAAAGAACATCATCTGTGGTCATCTGACCAAAGGACAGTATGGCCGTGTGAGTGCTCTGGAAATGTCAAAGCTAGTATGGGACTGGCTGTCCAAGGTCAACGAAGGCGTCTCTACACAGAGAGATCAAAGGATTAGTGTTCTTCGCAATCTCTTCAACCGCTTCAAGAGAAACGACAATGAAAATGTCCAGCTCACGTTTGATCGCCTCACTGACATCACAAATGAGCTTCAGGCTCTTGGCGCCACTGAGATCACCAAGCATGAAGTCGTCAAGACACTACTGAGATCACTTGACAGCTCCTTTGACACCCTTGCCCTCATGATACAAGAACGTCCTGACTTCAAGACTCTTGATCCGTCTGATATACTTGAGACGCTCAACACACATGAGTTCCAGCTTTCTGAGAAAAGAGATATCTATGGCCCCAACTATGGCCGAACTCTTGCTTTGAAGGCAAAAGTTGTTTCCTCATCTGAAGAAGAAGAATCTGACTGCGGTTCTGATGATCCTGAAGACATTGGAAGGGAACTTGCTATGCTTGTGAAGAAGTTCCAGAAATTCACAAAGAAGAAGGGCTTCAGAAAGTCTTCACCATCCAGTTCAAGAAATGATGATGCTTCCACTCAAGCAACAAGAAGAGAACATGTCACAAGTGTAAGAAGCCTGGGCACTACATCTCTGAGTGTCCTTAGTGGGACAACGAGAAGAAGAAGAAGAAGAGCAAGGAATATGAATCTGATGACAAGAAGAAAAAGAAATCTTCAAAGTCTTCTTCCAAGTCCACGTCAAAGTCTCCATCTCATAAGAAGAGCTCATCCGGCAAGGCTCGTGCTTTTGTTGGCAAGGAAATGGATTCAGAGGAGGAGTCTGCTTCTGAGGAGGCAGAGGTAGAATCTGAAGCTGAGTCCGACTCTGGCGTTGCAAGTCTGGCTCTAGCCACAGCCTACGTTGCCAAGTCCATCTTCAACAATGAAGACAATGACTCCCACACCAACGCTGATGCTGACAAGGATGATCCTGCTCCCACCTACTGCTTCATGGCACGCGGTGCCAAGGTAAAATCATGCGATGCTTACTTTCAAACATCAAGTGAAGATGACTCTGATTGTGAATCTAAACCCAGTACAAAACACTTGCTAAAATTGCTACTGAACAACAAAGGGCTATGGAACATACTCAAAAACTGTTAGACAAAAGCGATGACCTGTTGGACGCGGAAATGACACGTTCATAGTCCTTAGTTGAAGACATAAAAAATCTTCATGCTAAGTATCAAGAACTTGAAAGTCTTCATGAGACGCTCTCAACCACTTATGAAAAGCTCTCCTATGATTATCTTCACAGGAAGCAAGAGCTTGAGAAATTGAAAGTGACTCATGAAGATCTTCAAAAAGAGAATGAGTCATTTCGCGCTCAACAGATCAGTCCCGCTCAGGATGGATTTGAACCACCATGCTTAAAATGCATTGAGCGTGATAACGCTGCCTCTATTGCTGAATGTTCCACTGCTGCTACTGTTGCTCTGTCTTCAACTACTGATGTCGTAACTAACCCCTCTTCTGAGGATACCACTGCTATTGTTGATGAAAATGCTAGGTTGAAGACATTGCTTGAAACAGGGATGTACAAAAGTCTGAAAGGGCATCAGACACTTTCCGATGTCCTCAAAAAGCAGATTCTGAACCGAAACCCTAGGAAAGAGGGTGTTGGGTTCGAGAGGAAAATGAATGCCAATGGTTCCTACTGGAAGCCTGAGCAGTATCCCAAAACCACATGGGTTGCTGCAAAGGAACCTTCAGTGGATCCATCCACTTTATCTGGTTTTACCTGTGCTAATCCTATTCTCATTGATGAATCCTTTGATGCAAACTATAAACTGTTCAAAAATCAGAATGGTGAAGTGTTTGCCAGGTATATTGGTACTAACTGCAGGAATGGACCGCCAATGAAGAAGATCTAGGTTCCTAAAAGCTGTCTTGAGAATCTTCCTGTGAATGTGGTCATGACACCACTAGGGAAGAAAACAAACCCCAGACAAAAGGCGTCACATGGTCCAACGGCTTCATACGAATACAGGACTCACTTCAGTCACCCTAACGCCAATGTTTTGCAGGGAAATCATGCTCAAACTTATGAATATGAACGTGTGTCCTCAAACAGCCATGTTCATAGGACTAAGAACTTTTCTGCTTATTCATATGAGTATCATTCATCTCCTGCAAGGCTATTTGCTAGGGCTCCAAAGCCGAAACTCTCAGATGTTGCACTTAGACTCATTGCTTCTAAGCCACCCCTAAAGATGTGGGTGGTGAAGAAGAACTAACTCTC
The DNA here is from genome assembly GCF_002162155.2 of Triticum dicoccoides. Lineage (NCBI taxonomy): Eukaryota > Viridiplantae > Streptophyta > Magnoliopsida > Poales > Poaceae > Triticum > Triticum dicoccoides. The sequence goes on from NC_041381.1 coordinate 466,941,762, forward strand.
TTTTGCAGAACATGGTCTCCAGCCAGCAATCAAAGGCGTCCGATATAATTGCTGGGGACCTAAAACACAAAGGGACGCATGATAAAATGACTCACTATGTATTCCACATATGAATCGCTTACCTGTCATACTGTGTGCTAACTTTCATCTATGTTGTGATAATCCAAGTGTGCATCAAATGCTTATGCTTCACAACATACCTTGTGAAGCCTATCCTCCTAACTGCACTGTAGGGTATGACACCTCGTGCTTCAGAATGGATTATGGACAGCGGATGCACTAATCATATGACTGGTGATCGAAATCTTCTCATGGACTCAACCTTACGTCCATCCGACAAGAGTCAAATCACATTTGCTGACACTGGTAAAGGCAAGGTATTGGGTCTAGGTAGAGTTGCAATCTCAAAGGATCAACACATGGATAAAGTGATGCTTGTTGAATCCCTTGGATTCAACTTAATGTCTGTCTCAATGCTTTGTGACTTAAACATGATTGTGATATTTGGAAAATATCGTTGCCTTGTACTAATGGAATCTCACAAGTCTCTAGTCTTTAAAGGGTATAGGAAAGGTGATCTATACATGGTAGATTTCTCAGCAGGTCCACAGCTTGCCGTATATCTTCTTGCAAAAGCTTCAGAATGCTGGCTCTGGCATCGAAGGCTGGGGCATGTTGGCATGAGGGACTTACACACTCTCGTCAAGAAGAAGCATGTCATAGGCATCGAAGGTGTCAAGTTCAAGAAAGATCATTTGTGTGGTGCCTGCGAAGCTGGAAAGATGACGAGGGCCAAGCACCCCTCGAAGACTATCATGACAACATCTCAACCCTTCGAGCTGCTGCACATGGACTTATTCGGTCCTACTCACTACTCCATCCTCACAACAACGGCGTGTCTCTATGGATTCGTTATTGTTGATGACTACTCAAGATACACATGGGTGCACATAATTCTCTACAAGACTGAAGTACAAGATGTCTTCAGACGATTCGCCAATCGAGCAATGAACAATTATGGCGTCAAGATCAAGCATATCAGAAGTGATAACGGCACTGAATTCAAGAACACCGGGCTTGATCTTTATCTGGATACAATGGGAATCACTCATGAATTTTCTGCTCCATACACACCTCAGCAAAATGGCATTGTTGAGCACAAGAACAGAACCCTCATTGAGATGGCTCGAACAATGCTCGACGAGTACATGACACCAAGAAAATACTGGCCTGAAGCTATTGATACAGCTTGTCACACCATCAACCGTGTCTACATCCATAAGCTTCTGGGCAAGACATCCTATGAGCTCCTTACTAGCAAGAAGCCAAATGTCAGCTACTTCAGAGTCTTTGGTGCTAGGTGCTGGATCAAGGATCCCCATCACAAGTTAAAATTTGAACCCAAAGCTCATGAAGGCTTCATGCTCGGCTATGGAAAGGATTCGCACTCTTATAGAGTCTTCAACCTCTTCCACTACAAAATCGTTGAAACAGTGGATGTGCGATTTGATGAAACCAATGGTTCACAATAAGAGCTCCTGCCAAGCACACTAGATGAAGCTCCTTCCAGTGAATCTATTAAGCTGATGGGAACTGGTGAAATCATGCCCTCTGAAGCACAGCCTGAAGAGGAACTTATCATTTCTGCACCAAACCAACCTGAAGACAATGCTCAGACCGAAGACAATCCTCCCAATGATGACAATGATCAACATGAGCAAGGGCTTCGTCCAGTTCATCCTCGTGTTGCAAATGAAGTACAAATTGAGAAGATAATTGATAGCATCAACGCACCTGGTCCGCTTACTCGCTCAAGAGCAACACAGTTAGCAAATTTCTGTGGTTATTTTTCATTTGTATCAATATCTAAACCCAAGAAAGTTGCTGAAGCCTTTATGGAACCTGAATGGATTCAAGCTATGCAAGAAGAACTTCAACAGTTCAAGCTGAATAATGTTTGGGAACTTGTCAAGCGCCCTGACCCTCGCAAGCATAACATTATTGGCACTAAATGGATATATTGGAACAAGCAAGATGAGCATGGTCAAGTCATCAGAAACAAAGCACGTCTAGTGGCACAAGGATATACTCAAGTAGAAGGAATTGACTTCGATGAAACTTTTGCTCCTATAGCTAGGCTTGAAGCTATTCGCATACTGCTAGCCTATGATAATCACCACAACATCTTGCTATATCAAATGGATGTGGAAAGTGATTTCCTCAATGACAAGATTGAAGAAGAAGTGTATGTTGCTCAACCACCTGGCTTTGAAGATCCAAAACATCCTGATATGGTGTACAAACTAAACAAAGCACTGTATGGCCTCAAACAAGCTCCTCGCTCCTGGTATGATACAATCAAAGACTTCCTGAAGAGCAAAGGCTTCAAACCAGGATCCCTAGATCCCACACTCTTCACGAAGACATATGATGGTGAACTGTTTGTGTGCCAAATATATGTGGATGACATAATCTTCGGCTGCACCAACAAGAAGTACAGTGATGAGTTTGGATACATGATGCAAGAGCAATATCAGATGTCCATGATGGGTGAGCTGAAGTTCTTCCTTGGTCTTCAAATTCGTCAGCAAAGAAATGGCATCTTCATATCTCAAGAAAAATATCTCAAAGACTGCCTGAAGAAGTTCGGCATGCAAGATTGCAAAGGTTACACGACGGTGATGCCAGCCAAACATCATCTTGGTCCTGACGACAATGGTAAAGAGTTCGATCAAAAGGTATACCGCTCCATGATTGGTTCTTTACTTTACCTATGTGCATCTAGGCCAGATATTATGCTTAGTGTTTGCATGTGTGCTCGATTCCAAGCGGCACCAAAGGAATCGCATCACTTAGTTGTGAAGCGAATTCTTAGATATTTGGCTTACACCCCAACACTCGGATTATGGTATCCAAAGGGCTCAAGGTTTGATCTAGTTGGATTCTCGGATGCTGATTATGCTGGTGACAAGGTGGATCGCAAGTCAACATCAGGAACATGTCACTTTCTGGGACGATCACTTGTCTGTTGGTCTTCAAAGAAGCAAAACTGTGTATCACTCTCAACTGCTGAATCTGAATACATTGCTGCTGGATCTTGTTGTGCTCAGCTTCTGTGGATGAAGCAAACTCTCAAGGACTATGGCATCAATCTGTAGCAAGTCCCTCTCTTCTGCGACAATGAAAGCGCCATCAAGATTGCCAACAATCCAGTTCAGCACTCGAAGACAAAGCACATTGAAATTCGTCATCATTTTCTCAGAGATCATGTCATGAAGAAAGATATTGACATTATTCACGTCAACACTAAAGAGCAACTGGCAGATATCTTCACAAAGCCCTTGGATGAGAAAAGGTTTTGCAAGTTATGGTGTGAGCTAAATATCTTGGAATCCTCAAATGTCATGTGATCAGGCACACATCCTAACACTTATGCATGTTGATGACTTAGATGTGCAACACACGAAGTAAAGTATATCTTCAATCAATGAAGACTTACATTCTGAGTGTGAATACATCAAAATGGAATTTGACTTCGGAGCGCCACGATAATTGTGCGCCGTGTCTGGGTCTAATACTTCCTATACGGTGGGTAACGCCACCACCAAATTTCTTGGTTTGAAGTGTTTCACTCATGGCGTTATTGTTGAAAATCTTCGCATATTGATTTGTCTTCAACTTTCAACTTATCTTCATGATTTACTTCACTATGCTAAGTTGATTGCTTTCTCATATATATATATATATATATATATATATATATATATATATATATATATATATATATATATATATATATATATATATATGTGCTAGTATTCTATCCTCCACAGCATTCACTTATAGCTATGTCTTCATTGTTGAATCTTTTGAACTAAGTGAATGTGATCGGACCCTAATCTCTCTATGCTTACTATCTCAAACTCTATCTGTCCAAATCATATGCATTCTGTTGAAATTGTCGAATGTCTTATCTGCATCCTTGTCAGCAGAAGACACAGAGACAAACATCAAGTCCTTTTTAAATGATTCATCTTTATTGTCGATATCCGGAGAAGCCGGAACAACCATCCGACAAACTTGGCGGGCGTGGGAACGTGGGACAACTCTAAGTATGTTGCATGCTTGCCACGTGTCCCACGGATGTGAACAGACAGGGGCACCTGCGTAATTGTGATGTGCCGCACACCTACTTATAAATACGTGTCCCCTGCGGTCAAGAAAACCTTCTTCCACCTCTCCACCTCGTCAAAACCCTAGCGCCACCGCTAGCTCTCGACGACGCCGACGACAAAGCGCTTAGCTGCCGTGACTTCTCCGACGCTGTCCTCATGCCGGCCGCGGGCATCGTCCTCCCCACCGCCGCCGTAGGTGTCCTCCATCGCCAAGTTAGGGCATGGTGGACTAAACTGCTCGGTCTCCAAATTCTTCCCATCTAGCAGTTCTTCATGTGGTAAATATAACTCTATTTTACCAGCTCTTTCATCCTCAATGATTCGTCCAATTTACCAAAATTGGTTTCTGTCTATACAAAGTTAGATCTATTCTATATGCATCTCATACTGCCTAGTATATTCACTTAAGCTTCACATCTAGTTAGATACCTCACTTGTACTTATTCACGGATTCATACAAATCTAGAATCGACTCTCGACATGTAAGTGAATGTCTTCGCAACATGAGGTCAATGTCTTCAAACTGATTTATCTTCAAAATCTTCTGAGAATGCATATGACTTCTTCCCCTTCCCTCGCATCTCTAATGCTGTCACAGGTACATGTCCGTGGGAGAATCCCTAGGTTCTCATAGTCTGCATTCATTTGCAGAGTTCTTACAGCAAGACATTGAATCTCCCGAAGCCAGTTCCTGTCTGACCAGCAAGCGAAAGCCTTTGAACATATTGAAGCCATTCAGTTTGAACTTCATGGCTACAGAGAAATCAGTAAGGAAGGGTGGCAGACAACGTCGAGGAGGAACATCAAGGGATTTGCCTGATGATCTTGCAGAAATCTACAAAACAGATCCTGAAGAAGATTATAATCAGCGCAAGACCCGAATCCAATGGATTCGACGCTATTGGGCTGAACAGTGGTTCAAGTACAAGTTCGTGACCCAGGAGTACGCAGAGAAGAATGCTATCAAGAGTCCTTGGGGTGATATTCTCTATCGAGGCCTTTCCCCCAAGAACAAAGCTGAAGCCATTGCGCAAGAATTCTATCCTTGCATGGTCCGTGGACCACAGCCTGAAGAAGCCGACCCATCATCATTGCTCTGGTGTCGTGACGACAATCTCTTCAAGCGCAACTTCCAGTTTGCTAAGGCTTCGGCAAAGGAAAATAAGAAGTCATGGGGATTAGACTTCAATCCTGGTCCCTCTGCTCCCCGTGATGATGGCACACGTGAAGCTGAAGAAAATAGAATTGGCCCCTTTGCCAACCTTGAGGGCCTCATCACTTACATCATGGTCCATGGTGCCAAAGTAGATCATTCGGATGATGATGCAGATTCTGATGAAGCCCCAGCTCCTCCTCCAAGGCCACAGAAGCCAAAGAAAACTAAGGCTTCAACATCAGCTGCACCTCCAAAAGCTTCTCATGTGAAGCCACTGGCCACTGCACCTCCTGAAGCCAGTGTGCAATCTGAAGATCTTTCACGCATCTCCAAGAAGACGGAGAAGAAAAAGAAAATCGTCAAGAGTACTGATCAGGCTTTGACTCCAGCTGCTATTCTGCGTGAAGAGCACATTGATCTGTCCAGTGATGACGATCTTGCAGATGATGCTCTTGAGCAACTGATCAAGAGCAAGGAAGAAGCAGAGAACTTCAACAACTTGCCTCTCTTTGACGTGGCAGTCATTCAGAACTTCATTGATGAGTGGTTTGACACACCAAATCTCAGCTTTGATGATCTGCAACTTCCAATTGGCCTCAGCGTCGCCTTCAATGGCGCCATTGCTTCTGAGCTAGCTATTGCTCAGCGCATCGTTGAGCTGAAAAACAAAATTGACTATGAAAAGGCTTAGTTCAAGAAGCATGTGGCAAAGCTCAGTGTGCAAGATGTCAAGAACTTCAAGATCATGCTGCACGAGCTCAAAGAAGTCTTTCACAAGAAGCGTGAAGAAGATCGAGGCTCCAGAGAGCGTATGAAGAGTCTGGCTGACAAGTGTGTGCTTGCCTACAATGAGGCTGAGAAGCGCAAGTCTCTTGGCCGCCCTGGCATTGACCCCAGGATGGCAGCAAAGAAGAAGAAGCTCTCCACTGCCCAACCTGCACCTTCAAGTCAAGAAGCACCTCGCATTATCTTCCCAAGCAGCATGACTGGCCCGAAGCCAAAGGTCACTACTACCGCTTCAGAACAGAAGAAGATGAGGGCTGCCGAGGCTGAAGCTAGAAAGAGAAAGAATACTGAAGCCTCTGAAGCTGCTCCCTCCAAGAAGAAGCGCAAGATCAAGAAGAGTCGGGCTGCTCCCACAGAGCCCCTTGTTGTTGAACCCATCTCAGTGGTTCGTCCTGCATCTGCATCCCAAGAACTTAGCATGACTGTTCATGAGCCTACTTCCACAGAGGCTCCGGAAGCTGAAGATGTTCCAGCAGCTAAACCCACCGCTGCTGAAGACATTGGTCAAGATGACAATGTTGAAGATGATGAAGTTCTTCCTCAAATTGAATACAATGTGGTATCATCACCTGTTCTCACGAACAGCGAACTCATCAGCATTGGTCGTCCTCTGACGCCAATTGCTCAGGATGCTTCATGGGCTGATCGCCCGCAAGAACAAGACTCCCCCAATACTCCCCAACAACAACAAGACACACCATCCGTGCAAGTTGAAGAGGATGAGGACCTGCCCACTCCATCTCCAAAGGCGTCGCTTGTACTACAAAGGCTTTGCAAAGGACCAAGGCCTCAAGTCCCTCTTCTGAGCGTTCCAGAAGGAGAAGTGCATCATCAACCTGTTGCACGTCAAGTGTTTTCAGAAGCCACTCCTGTTGTGAATGTCTCTGAGTTTGAAGCCCCAGCTGCTGAAGACAATCCGGCTGCATCAGCCGAAGAAGAACGTCAAGAAGAACGTGTCCAAACTCCCCCCATTCCTGAAGAAACTGTTCATGAAGTGAACGTGTCTGTGCCTGACCCTCCAGCTCAGCAAGTGGAGGTTGAAAATCCTGAAGCTGCCACTACCAACGCAGGTGAAGCTTATGACATTGTCATGACTGAAGCTAATGTGGAGCTTGAACCAAACAGTGTGCCTGAAACCAATGAGGCAACTGCTCCTGAAGCAACTGTTGTGCAGCCTGAAGCCTCAGCTGCTGCCACTGCTCCTGTTCTGCCACCAAGGCCCTATACAATCGAGCAAGCATACAACCATGGCGAGCTAATCATAGTAAGATGGCCCATTCTGGTCGCTCCGCCTACTCTCTCTGGTCCTCAGTTTGACTATCACATTGAGCATAGGCCTCAGGTCCAGAAGCCAAAGCCAAGACTGCCAAGATTTCTAGGTACTGCCACATCTGTCGGGTCTTTCAATGCAAATGGCTTCAAAAGCCACAACACATTCTTTGACAGCTCAAAGAACCCCTACACAAAGCCAAGATAACATCAGATCGGTTCTGGAGTCATCAGCAGCGAAGCTATTACTCCTGTGTTCTGTATGATCAAGGGCGCATTTTCCCTCATATGCGCCTCGACACTGAAGCCATTGCTGGACTGCCATGCTTAGAAGAAGCACTTGACTGCTTTCGTGATGCGGGTCTGCTCAGCTTTGTCACAGACAAAGAACATTGGAATGAAGAGCTATTGCTTCAATACTATGCTACACTCCACATTCGTGGTTATAACAGAGATACGAAGACATGGGTTCTCGAGTGGATGACAGGAAATGTTCATCATGAAGCCAAAGCTCTTGACATCATTGAGCTTACAGGCCTATCCACTCCCGGAGAGCTATATGAACCTGGTTGTCAAAACCACCGCAATGCACTGGAAATCATCTTCCATAAGCCTGAACCCAATATGAGCCTGATGTTGAGCATGATGAAGTCTTTGCCACGTGATGCTGAATATCCACGTGACCGCGCACTATATATCATATCATCAGGCGGACTCTATGGCCGATCAAAGGACATTCATCAGCTGCAGAACTTGAAGGAGCCATGAAGACATTGGTCTTTTACATCCTCAATGGCATCAGCTTCAATGCACATGATTTCTTCATCAGGCAACTGGCTGTATCTGGATCTGACCTTTTCGGACTGAAGTTCTATGCTCCATGGGTCATGCGCCTCATCAAGCAACACTCTGCTGTCAGCTATCAACCGTCTGCTCGCAATCATGTGATCTTCCTACCAGAGGTTGATATGTCAGTTGAAGCCATATACCCAGAACCTGCCAAGAAGCCTCTTTATCTTTAGAATGCTGAACATCAAAGCTTCACTCAGCCTATGGAAGGAGTCCAAGCTGTCACGCGTGTCTATCCGATGGCTGGGAATACTCGACTGCCTCATCGTGCACCAACTGAAGCTACTGAGAGCACATTTGCTCAAAGGCCTCGGAAGCGCTCTCGGGTCCTCAATGACCGAGAACTTCTTGTGGCCCTACATCAGAAGCAAGATAAGCATCATTTTTGGCTGAAGCGTCAGATGCAAAGCCTCTTGGTGGATGTAAATCGCATTTGAAACCTTGCCACCAAGAATGCATTTGTCACTCACGAAACTTGTCGGCGTTCATGGAAGAGTTTGACCCTACTCAGTGCTGAAGCTGATCTTCAAGACGATGGCTTCATTGAAAGATTCAAGTTTGACTCCACTCCTCCACGGAATGCTGTCCTACGAAGAACTCCATCTCTTGAAGACTCTGACTATTCTTCCTCCGCGGCAACTGTCAACGCCAATGTGATCGATGATGAAGACGATGCTACTTCACCACTCCCTACTTCTGCACGCATCGACACTGCACCGAGTTCGTCTGCACTGCCAAACGACAACGACAACCCTGCTGCTTCAACTACTCCTCATGAGGACGAGTAGATGCTCTATGTCTTCAAACCTTTTTGGTCATTACTGACAAAAGGGGGAGAAGCGTATGAGTTTCATAGTCTTCAAGCGGGTTCATAAGGGCGGTTGCTTTATATTTTGCCTAGTGTTTACAACTCTTGCTTTTGATACATTTCGTTCTTTGAGTTGTAACACTTAAACTTGATGGTCGTCTGCCACTTATTTGCGTTTCCACGTGCGATGATAAATTCCGCACTTGGATCATTCTGCAGACGTCCATTTTTCATTACGCATGTCATTCTCTTAGCTATATCATTTCATGCATGATGAATTATCCTCATAAGTTGAAGTGGATCTCCACAAGTACAACCTGCCATGTGCATTTGCATTCCAAAAGCAAATTATTTACATGCACATCTTCAGGGGGGAGCCCTTTCCACTTATGAAGATAATGCACTATCCTTTACAATTTCACATACTTCTTTCCCGTTGAAAACTTCAACCAGTTTGTCATCAATCACCAAAAAGGGGGAGATTGTAAGTGCATCTAGTGCCACCCCTAGTTGGTTTTGGAGTATTGACGACAAAGTTGGTTGAGGGACTAATGTGTTTGTGAGAATTGCAGGATAACGCAGGTAGTGTCCCTCATTGATTCAGTTTACCTACCGGAGATGACCCCTAAAAATGTATGAAGACATTGAAGACAATTGTGGTGTGTGAAGAGATTCACATTGAAGACTATGACATGAGAATACATTGAGTGAAGACTATGGAGCGCGCAGACTGAGTTGTTTCATTGTTTCCTTTTCTTCTGTGTTGAGTCATAGGAACCACCATACTGTTAAGTGGGGTCCAAGTGAACTAAGTCAGAGTGACTGAAGTGATGCTCAACCCAAATCCTATGTCTTCGAGCGAAGACAATGAGAGCAAATCTTATCCAGAGCTGGATGAGTCAGCTTTGCTTGTAGCCCAAGTAAATTTGCCGTGTGTGTTTGAAATCTGACCGTTGGAACACGTGTCAGTTCCTTAGTGACCCAGGGTCATTTCGTACATATCAGGTCGGGTTGCCTTGTGGCTATAAATAGCCCACCCCCTACACCATAAATTGGTGGCTCCTCAGAGTTAGTTTACGGCTTTTGTCGTTTTGAGAGCAACCCACCTCGAAGCCTTTGAGAGAGAAATCCTTGCGAGGACAAAGCCCAAACACCCAGAGCCAAAGAGTGTTAGGCATCACTGAAGTCTTTCTGTCTGTGTGACCTGAAGACTTATTACACTTGAGGACTGTGTATTCTTCAGCCGGTTAGGCGTCGCGTTCTGAGAATCCAAGAGTCATTGTGGATTGCCGGGTGAACGAAGTCTATAAAGGTTCGGAAGTCTACCTTGAAGACTTACCAGAGTGATTGGGCGAGGACTGTGTGTCCTTAGCTCAAGGGGAATAAGGTGAAGACACGGTCTTCTGAGTTGAATCTCAGCCTCCCTAACTAGACATATAGTTGTCACAGCAACTGGAACTGGTCCAACAAATCCTGTGTCTTCAACAAGTGACTGGTTCTATCTCTTCCCTCCTTTACTTTGAGTTTGTCTTCGTGAAGTCACTGCTTATCTGTCTTATCTGTTTGACTTCGTTGCTTGACTACTATTGTTGATTGGCTTCATACTAGCTTCCATCCTGATCCTTACTACCTAGCTGCTATTAGTCTTCGTACGTTACCACTATTGCATACTTGACTATGGCTTGCTTTGTGTAGTTTATCTTCCACTGCATATCAATTAGGTCATTTCTATTGTTTGTCTTCGAAACTTCCATGTTTTGAAGACTTTGATAAAAATCGCCTACTCACCCCCCCTCTAGTCGATAACTAGCACTTTCAAAGACCAAGGAAGAACTTCAGCTCACCCATCATGGACATCTGATATTGCTCTTGCATCATGTATCCAAACTCATCACTATACTTCTGATTGGTGCAGCCAAAGATTATGTCATCCACATATATTTGGCATACAAACAGTTCACCATCATATGTCTTCGTGAAGAGTATGGGATCGAGGAATCCTGGTTTGAAGCCTTTGCTCTTCAGGAAGTCTTTGATTGTATCATACCATGCGCGAGGAGCTTGTTTGAGGCCATACAGTGCTTTGTTTAGTTTGTACACCATGTCAGGATGTTTTTGATCTTCAAAGCCAGGTGAGCAACATACACTTCTTCTTCAATCTTGCCATTGAGGAAAGCACTTTTCACATCCATTTGATATAGCAAGATGTTGTGGTGATTAGCATAGGCTAGCAGTATGCGAATAGCTTCAAGCCTAGCCACAGGAGCAAATGTTTCATCGAAGTCAATTCCTTCAACTTGAGTATATCCTTGTGCCACAAGACGTGCTTTGTTTCTAACAACTTGACCATGCTCATCTTGCTTGTTCCGATATATCCATTTAGTGCCAATAATGTTATGCTTGCGGGGGTCAGGGCGCTTGACAAGTTCCCAAACATTATTCAGCTTGAACTATTGAAGTTCTTCTTGCATGGCTTGAATCCATTCAGGTTCCATAAAGGCTTTAGCAACTTTCTTGGGTTCAGATATTGATACAAATGAAAAATGCCCACAGAAATTTGCTAACTGTGTTGCTCTTGAGCGAGTAAGCGGACCAGATGCGTTGATGCTATCAATTATCTTCTCAATTTGTACTTCATTTGCAACACGAGGATGAACTGGATGAAGACCTTGCTCATGCTGATCATTGTCATCATTGGAAGGATTGTCTTTGGTCTGAGAATTGTCTTCAGGTTGGTTTGGTGCTGAAATGATAAGTTCCTCTTCAGGCTGTGCTTCAGAGGGCATGATTTCACCAGTTCCCATTAGCTTGATAGATTCACAGGAAGGAGCTTCATCTAGTGTGCTTGGCAGGAGCTCTCGTTGTGAACCATTGGTTTCATCAAATCGCACGTCCACAGTTTCAACGATTTTGTAGTCGAAGAGGTTGAAGATTCTATAAGAGTGTGAATCCTTTCCATAGCCGAGCATGAAGCCTTCGTGAGCTTTGGGTTCAAATTTTGACTTGTGATGGGGATCCTTGATCCAGCACCTAGCACCAAAGACTCTGAAGTATCTGACATTTGGCTTTTTGCCAGTAAGGAGCTCATAGGATGTTTTGCCTAGAAGCTTATGGATGTAGACACGGTTGATGATGTGACAAGCTGTATCAATAGCTTCAGGCCAGAACTTTCTTGGTGTCTTGTACTCGTCGAGAATTGTTCTAGCCATCTCAATGAGGGTTCTGTTCTTGCGCTCAACAATGCCATTTTGCTGAGGTATGTATGGAGCAGAAAACTCATGAGTGATTCCCATTGTATCCAGATAGAGATCAAGCCCGGTGTTCTTGAATTCAGTGCCGTTATCACTTCTGATATGCTTCATCTTGACGCCATAGTTATTCATTCCTCGATTATCGAATCGTCTGAAGACATCTTGTACTTCAGTCTTGTAGAGAATTATGTGCACCCATGTATATCTTGAGTAGTTATCAACAATGACGAAGCCATAGAGACACGCCGTTGTTGTGAGGGTAGAGTAGTGAGTAGGGCCAAATAAGTCCATGTGCAACAGCTCAAAGGGTTGAGATGTCGTCATGATTGTCTTCGAGGGGTGCTTGGCCCTAGTCATCTTCCCAGCTTCGCAAGCACCACACAAATGATCTTTCTTGAACTTGACACCTTCGATGCCTATGACATGCTTCTTCTTGACGAGAGTGTGCAAGTTCCTCATGCCAGCATGTCCCAGCCTTCGATGCCAGAGCCAGCATTCTGAAGCTTTTGCAAGAAGACATACGGAAAGCTATGGACCTGATGAGAAATCTACCATGTATAGATCACCTTTGCTATACCCTTCAAAGACTAGAGACTTGTCAGATTCCATTAGTACAAGGCAACTATATTTTCCGAATATCACAATCATGTTTAAGTCACAAAGCATTGAGACAGACATTAAGTTGAATCCAAGGGATTCAACAAGCATCACTTTATCCATGTGTTGATCCTTTGAGATTGCAACTCTACCTAGACCCAATACCTTGCCTTTACCAGTGTCAGCAAATGTGATTTCACTCTTGTCGGATGGACGTAAGGTTGAGTCCATGAGAAGACTTCGATCACAGTCATATGATTAGTGCATCCGCTGTCCATAATCCATTCTGAAGCACGAGGTGTCATACCCTACAGTGCAGTTAGGAGGATAGGCTTCACAAGGTATGTTGTGAAGCATAAGCATTTGATGCACACTTGGATTATCACAGCTTAGATGAAAGTTAGCACCCAGTATGACAGGTAAGCGATTCATATGTGGAATACATAATATGATCATTTTATCATGCGTCCCTTTGTGTTTTAGGTCCCTAGCAATAACATCGGACGCCTTTGATTGCTGGCTAGAGACCATGTTCTGCAAAAGAGAGTTAGTTCTTCTTCACCACCCACATCTTTAGGGGTGGCTTAGAAGCAATGAGTCTAAGTGCAGCATCTGAGAATTTCGGCTTTGGAGCCCTAGCAAATAGCCTTGCAGGAGATGAATGATACTCATATGAATAAGCAGAAAAGTTCTTAGTCCTATGAACATAGCGGTTTGAAGACACACGCTCATATTCATAAGTTTGAGTACGACTTCCCTGCAAAACATTGGCGTTAGGGTGACTCTGGTGAGTCCTGTTTCCGTATGAAGCCGTTGGACCATGTGACGCCTTTGGTCTGGGGTTTGTCTTCTTCCCTGGTGGTGTCATGACAACATTCACAGGAAGATTCTCAAGACAACTTTTGGGAACCGATATCTTCTTCATTGGCAGTCCATTCCTGCAGTTAGTACCAATATACCTGGCAAACACTTCACCATTCTGATTTTTGAACAGTTTATAGTTTGCATCAAAGGATTCATCAATGATAATAGGATTAGCACAGGTAAAGCCAGATAAAGTGGATGGATCCACTGAAGGTTCCTTTGCAGCAACCCATGTGGTTTTGGGATACTGCTCAGGCTTCCAGTAGGAACCATCAGCATTCATTTTCCTTTCAAACCCAACACCCTCTTTCCTAGGGTTTCGGTTCAGAATCTGCTTTTTGAGGACATCGCAAAGTGTCTGATGCCCTTTCAGACTTTTATACATCCCTGTTTCAAGCAATGTCTTCAACCTAGCATTTTCATCAGCAATAGTAGTGGTATCCTCAACGGAGGGGTTAGTTACCACATCAGTAGTTGAAGACAGAGCAACAGTAGCAGTAGTGGAACATTCAGCAACAGAGGCAGCGTTATCACGCTCAATGCATTTTAAACATGGTGGTTCAAATCCATCCTGAGCGGAACTGATCTGTTGAGCGCGAAATGACTCATTCTCTTTTTGAAGATCTTCATGAGTCGCTTTCAATTTCTCAAGCTCTTGCTTCCTTTGAAGATAATCATAGGAGAGCTTTTCATAAGTGGTTGAGAGCGTCTCATGAAGACTTTCAAATTCTTGATACTTAGCATGAAGATTTTTTATGTCTTCAACTAAGGACTATGAACGTGTCATTTCCGTGTCCAATAGGTCATCGCTTTTGTCTAACAGTTTTTGAGTATGTTCCATAACCCTTTGTTGTTCAGTAGCAATTTTAGCAAGTGTTTTGTAGCTGGGTTTAGATTCACAATCAGAGTCATCTTCACTTGACGTCTGAAAGTAAGCATCGCGTGATTTTACCTTGGCACCGCGTGCCATGAAGCAGTAGGTGGGAGCAGGATCGTCCTTGTCATCATCAGCGTTGGTGTGGGAGTCATTGTCTTCAGTGTTGAAGATGGACTTGGCAACGTAGGCTGTGGCTAGAGCCAGACTTGCAACGCCAGAGTCAGACTCAGCTTCAGATTCCACCCCTGCCACCTCAGAAGCAGACTCCTCCTCTGAATCCATTTCCTTGCCAACAAAAGCACGAGCCTTGCCAGATGAGCTCTTCTTATGAGATGAAGACTTTGATGAGGACTTGGAGGAAGACTTTGATGATTTCTTATTCTTCTTGTCATCGGAGTCATATTCCTTGCTCTTCTTCTTCTTCTTCTCGTTGTCCCACTGAGGACACTCAGAGATGTAGTGCCCTGGCTTCTTACACTTGTGACAGGTTCTCTTCTTGTTGTCTTGAGTGGAAGCATCATCATTTCTTGAACTGGATCGTGAAGACTTTCTGAAGCCCTTCTTCTTGGTGAATTTCTGGAACTTCTTCACAAGCATAGCAAGTTCCCTTCCAATGTTTTCAGGATCATCAGAACCGCAGTCAGATTCTTCTTCTTCAGATGAGGAAACAACTTTTGCCTTCAAAGCACGAGTTCGGCCATTGGGGCCATAGATATCTCTTTTCTCAGAAAGCTGGAACTCATGTGTGTTGAGCCTCTCAAGTATATCAGACGGATCGAGAGTATTGAAGTCAGGACGTTCTTGTATCATGAGGGCAAGGGTGTCAAAGGAGCTGTCAAGAGATCTTAGCAGCGTCTTGACGATTTCATGCTTGGTGATCTCAGTGGCGCCGAGAGCCTGAAGCTCATTTGTGATGTCGGTGAGGCGATCAAACGTGAGCTGGACATTTTCATTATCGTTTGTCTTGAAGCGGTTGAAGAGATTGCGAAGAACACTGATCCTCTGGTCTCTCTGTGTAGAGATGCCTTCGTTGACCTTGGATAGCCAGTCCCAGACAAGATTTGACGTTTCCAGAGCACTCACACGGCCATACTGTCCTTTGGTCAGATGACCACAGATGATGTTCTTTGCAGTCGAGTCCAGTTGAATGAACTTCTTGACATCGGCAGGGGTGACACCTTCACCAGTTTTTGGAACGCCGTTCTTGACGACATACCAGAGGTCGACATCAATGGCTTCAAGATGCATCGAACACGGGGCAAGCAGCGGAGACTTTCATTATCCCTGCAGTTGTCATAGCTAAACTCTAGGTGGTTAAACCGAATCACACAGAACAAGGGAGTACCTTGCTCTGATACCAATTGAAAGTGCTAGTTATCGACTAGAGGGGGGGTGAATAGGTGATTTTATAAAAGTCTTCAAAACATGGAAGGTTCGAAGACAAACAATAGAAATGACCTAATTGATATGCAGCGGAAGATAAACTACAACAAGCAAGCCATAGTCAAGTATGCAATAGTGTTAGCGTACGAAGACTAATAGCAGCTAGGTAGTAAGGATCGGGATGGAAGATAGTATGAAGCCAATCAACAATAGTAGTCAAGCAATGAAGTCAAACAGATAAGATAGATAAGCAATGACTTCACGAAGACAAACTCAAAGTAAAGGAGGGAAGAGATAGAACCAGTCACTTGTTGAAGACACAAGATTTGTTGGACCAGTTCCAGTTGCTGTGACAACTGTACGTCTGGTTAGGGAGGCTGAGATTCAACTCAGAATACCGCGTCTTCACCTTATTCCCCTTGAGCTAAGGACACACAGTCCTCGCCCAATCACTCTGGTAAGTCTTCAAGGTAGACTTCCGAACCTTCACAGACTTCGTTCACCGGCAATCCACAATGGCTCTTGTATGCTCAGAACGCGACGCCTAACCGGCTGGAGGATACATAGTCCTCAAGTGTAATAAGTCTTCAGGTCACACAGACAGAAAGACTTCAGTGATGCCTAACACTCTTTGGCTCTAGGTGTTTGGGCTTTGTCCTCGCAAGGATTTCTCTCTCAAAGGCTTCGAGGTGGGTTGCTCTCCAAACGACAAAAGCCGTAAACTAACTCTGAGCAACCACCAATTTATGGTGTAGGGGGTGGGCTATTTATAGCCACAAGGCAACCTGACCTGATATGTCTGAAATGACCCTGGGTCACTAAGGAACTGACACGTGTTCCAATGGTCAGATTTCAAACACACACGGCAACTTTACTTGGGCTACAAGCAAAGCTGACTCATCCAGCTCTGGATAAGATTTTCTCTCATTGTCTTCGCTCGAAGACATAGGATTTGGGTTGAGCATCACTTCAGTCACTCTGACTTAGTTCACTTGGACCCCACTTAACAGTACAGTGGTTCCTATGACTCAACAAAGAAGAAAAGGAAACTATGAAACAACTCAGTCTTCGCGCTCCATAGTCTTCACTCAATGTCTTCTCATGTCATAGACTTCAGTGTGAATATCTTCACACACCACCATTGTCTTCAATGTCTTCATACATTTTTAGGGGTCATCTCTGGTAGGTAAACCGAATCAATGAGGGACACTACCTGTGTTATCCTGCAATTCTCACAAACGCATTAGTCCCTCAACCAACTTTGTCGTCAATACTCCAAAACCAACTAGGGGTGGCACTAGATGCACTTACACTTGTAGACAAGCAGTTGGACGGAGCTATCTTGGCTAGCTAGCGACTGCGAGTGCCGGACGGAGCTGGCATCTGGGCCGCCGCAACATGGGCTCCGCACGCCGGCGGTTTTGACCTCGCCTTCTGTCAGCGGCGGTAGCTACGTCCCATGGCCGAGGATGACTAGGTGGATGATCTGGAGGTAGGAGGTCACTCGGGGATTTTTGTGCAGACTGACATGTAGGTCCCACAAGTCATAATGCCCGGTCGAATAGAAGGCATTGACTTAATGGGTGACATGGGCCCTGTCAGAGGTTAGAGTTAGATTCTAACCCTGAACTAACTCTAACCAAAGTGGTGTTTGGATGGCAGGGTTAGATTGACAACAAATGTATCCAAACAGAGCCATGGGTTGAAACGTGCCTATAACAACACTTTGTAGAGTAGTCGTTTCTTAGTAGGGCTGGTTGGTAAGAGCATGTACAATGGTTGAAAGGTAGTCTTATCTTAAGTCTGCCACGTATGCACGTGGTAGTGGTTTTTTGGCATTTTAGTGGTTTCTTGCATTATTAAGGGTTTCTTGTAAGGAACAATGTACGTACTACTAGCGACAAAAGGCAATTCTAGGTTGCATTGTTCTCCAACTAGTACTACTAGTGGTCGCGGGAGTGTATACCTCGTTTTGTGGGTTCGATCCCGGTCGAACGCACGGCGGCCTTTTTTTTAAATAGTAACTTTGCTGCGAGCCAATATTTTACACGGGTAGTTTGAGTTTTGAAGTCAAATGGACGTGCGGCACCACAATCTGGGTGCACTGGATAGCCTAGCCACGTGAACGGGTTTTCCTTCCCAGCATCTCGTGGCTCACGTGCTCGCCCTAGCCGCACCTCGCTTGCAGCTTCCTCATCAGCTAGTAGCATATTTAAACTAGCGCCTCCCAATTAAGCCCGAGGAGCCAGAAAATCCCGGCGGGGCATTGGGAACTGTGCAATATGGCTATGTACGTAAAGTGCTCTACTACTACTTTGTAGCTTGTGGCGTTGCATGCATGGACTTAACTCCATTGTCTACTATAAAAGAAATTCCTCTTGACGTGTTTTTTTTGAAACGGGGGGAAAAGCTTCGCTTCATCTCATTCATAAAGAAGGAACTACTAACAAAGTTCGACGAGATCCATTACACCTCCACAAATGGAAGCGAAAAGCCTAGTCTCGTTGTATCAAATAACTCAAATGTTCTGCCCCTACAGTAACCGTCGCTGATAAACAGACTACTAGTGTGTGCGTGAGAGGAGCGGCTGAGTAGGCCAGCTACATCAGAGGAGCGGCTGAATATAGCACCGAGAGTACCCACTAGGCCACTACGCAGGTGTACTTTCCCTGCATTGATAGTACAGCGATGGTTCTAGAGAACAGTAGTACCCTCCACTTCCAACTGTAGCTCCTTGGCCCTGAGATTCAAGAGTTCAAAACTGGTGCACTATACTAGACTAGACTAGAAGTATAGTACATCGCACTACTAGTTGAGAATCTACAGTACGAGTACGTACTCCTCCGTCACATAATGTAAGACGTTTTTTGACACTAGTTGGCGTGTACAAAAAATAGCAAAAACATACCCAAAATTTCTTAATCCACGCCAAAAACTACTACACAGTGCCAAAATTTTCTTACTAGTGCTATTATTTATAGTATAATGCAATCCCATAACGTTCCATAATGCTAGTACTAGTAGTAAATAGTAGCCTCACCCCTTTGCTAAGGAACAATCTACAGTTGGAAGGGACAAGGCCCTGCGGTTACTATGCTCTTATCCCCTCCTCGCCAGTTCCCCTCCCCCGAAGAGAAGGCAGTTCGTCGCTGCTCCCATGGATTCACCAGGCGGTTCTCCTCCTTGTCGAGGCTGGGAGACCTTGGACGACAATCCTCTGGGAGAAATCGCACGCCGCTCTGACGTCCTCACCGCCGCAAGACTCGGTGCTTCCTGCACCAACTTTTCAAGACGGTGCTTAAACAGGCTTGGGAAAAGGCCATGCTTGTTGGTCTTCCATGCGTCCTCGAGGAGAAGGTTCTTCTATGGGACAATCCTTCGAACAGTCCACCGCTCCCTGCCATGGTTGCACGTTGACTCCGCTAGAGTTGTCGACATTGAGAGGTAGTCGGATTTTGTTCGATGAGCAGGTCAGTAATGGAGTTTGATCATGTAGTACTTAGTTATTCCATTTCCTTCCCGTAATTTCTCCGCTGCCCACCGACTTATATATAGGTCTGGGCCGGTGCCAACGAAGATTGGCTTGCATACCTCCAGCCGGATACCACCATCATTTTGCACAACATCCACATCAGTGCACCCGTTCCGGTAGACCCCTTCTCCACCATTGGGATCGGCCTTCCGGATTGGCTGGTCTTGAATACGTATGATGCTGCCTACATGAGATTGAAGAAGATAGCAATTGCGAACCCGCCAACAAAGCGACGTGGCTACGATGATTACTATCTCATCACGGTGTTCGACATAAGGATTGCCATCAATGCAAGAGGCAGTAACAGCAGAGGCTGGCGCATGTTGGCGGCGGCAGATTTGTACCCCTACACGTTTGAAGACGCCGTGCGCCATCTAGGCCGCATCTTCGCGGTGACAAGCCAGGGGACTTGTTTCATCTGGTTGCCATCCTACGGTACGGGAGATTACAAACGGAATGCACAAACCATCATTTGCATCCCTAACGGTACTCCATTATTTTGCAGGGACCAGTCATCCCCCAATCAAAATAAGATCACCGATCCTGGATCTGCATTTGCATCCGTAATTCGGTCTAACCTGGAACCTTGTAGCTGACTTTGGCATATTGGGATCAACTATCTTAGTAGTCGTTACCCATGGTACCACTGAGGTGCAACATGGTCACACAATCTACCACGATCGGACCGTCACCATCTACCCAAGTATTCCATTTTTTAACCCTCTCGGCTTCTCTTTCATTGTTGTACTAGTAGTATACTTAGTAGTACTAGTAGGAGTACTTTTTACCTTGGAGGACGCGTATAGCTAGCTAGGCCCTTGAAGACTTGAACCCACTAGCTGCCACCATTTTTGTCTTTCCATGTCTTACTATCTCATCCATGTAGCCAAGAGTGGCTATATATAATAAGCCAATTATTTTACTTCCTTTATACCGGAGTACTACTATTTGCTGCACAGTATTACTGACCGCCATATTTGAGCACAACATTATTATGCATGGACCTTGACTATGTACGTCACCATGTGTCCAGATCTGAGATGCCGCGTGTACCAGATGAACGGCGCCGAGTTCGACCCCTGTGATACTACGTGGGTGCCGAGGAACACTCTTGGAGAGTAATCGCTTTTCATCGGGGATAGCTACCCCATTGTGAAGCGGATGCCACCTTCCGTGCACGCACGGAAGGCTTGCCATTCATGAAGCATGGTTGTGTCTTCAGTGCGCACCGCCGGATGAATGACATGCTGGGACACGCTATCCCTGATTTATGCCGCTTCAGCTTGGATGAGTCTCCATCCTGTGGAACCGGACTAGAAAGCTACAACAATGATTCCCGTTGCCCACTGCTATGGATCGTGCCATCCATGAAGAACACCTGGGACTGGAACCTGGAGGAGGACATGTAGCCCATCTATAACGTGTAAGTGGAGTACGGTAATTGTGAACGGTAGCGTTGTGAATATATGTAGACTAGTCGTGCACAAATTTATCACATGAATTGGAGATGAACTTGTGTGGCATACTGGCATTTGTCCTTTAGAATTTATTACTAATAAATGTGTTATGTGTACGTGCAACTTGTGTGGTTGTTGCACGAGCTCCAACGCGCTCTTTGAGAAAAAAAAAAGGTGGCACAACTTTGGATATACGTGACGTGGCGGCATCATACAGTAGCATCATTCGCTATAGTTGTAGTACACTCCTACTAGGATGACAACTCCTATAAAACCTTGCGCTTGGCTCTTTGCCTCTTCGGGAGGTTCAACAGTTCATACTCGTGCAAACCTTGCACTTGGCTCTTCGCCTCTTCGGAAGGTCCAACAATGATGATACTACAGTACAATATGCTTCTGGCAATCTGACACCAATTGAACTGCTGCACATCCACCGCGAGGGCGAGGGCGAGGGCGAGGGAGAGGGAGAGGGTGCTGTAGTCAAAACCCTCTCCTCGTCCTGCGAACCACCGCGCGCATGGGCAAGGGACAGGCGTAGTAGGCAAGCTTCCTGTGGCACCCCGATCCGCATGGAGCAGGGGGCCTTCGCACGTCAGCCCAGGATAACACCTGACGCACGACAGGTCCATGATACATCATTCCAGGTACAAGAATATTCATCAAATACATGTGTATAAGATTACATCATTGATGAACACAATCTTCTGGCATAGCCCTAAGAGGGCTATTTACATGGCAGCGGAAGTCCATATAAATGGCGGTGGAAGTCTTGGTTTGGCAGCGTCTCCTCTAGGCTGGGCTCCACAACTCACTGGACTGGCAAGATTACGGCCTAGCACGATGGATCAAGCGAACAATTTGGGCACGACCTACAAAACTGGCATGACATGCTAGGTCAGTACATTGAATGTACTTGCAAGACAACCAAATACATAGCGTCCAAACAAACAGATGACAAAGTAAGAACCAAGCATATGAAACAACCTACCTCACCGCACAAACTAAGCATGGCAATGGCATAACAAACTTACTTCTAACATGGCTACCGCAAAACATAGCATGGCATTTCAATCATAACATGGCATACCAACGCATGGCACAAAATAAGTCAAAACATGACATGGCATCATGAAACTATGCTGAAAATAAACTACCAGTCATATCTGATGCAAACTTAACATTTTACTCTATGCAAAATAATAACTTACTACTCATGCAATGCAAGCAGAAATGTGCAACGAGTCCCTCGGACTCCCTTACCAGCGGGTTGCCTCGCAACCAGGCGATGATCACTCACGGATTACCAACGGAACCATACTTGGTTCAACACTCACTGAGACCTTGTCTCGTGATCATACCAACTCATCATCGTGATTACTCACGACTGTCTCATAGTCCAAGTCATCACATTATTTCACATGATTCATCAACTTAGTTACATTAGGTTTATCCTCCATTTCTATCGAGACCTGATAGTGTGACCTACTATGAACTTGTGCCCGTGACCGAGGACGCGGCTATCGATAGATTTAACACACACACACACACACACACACGCACACACACACACTATGCAGAGGTAGCGCACTGTACCCACACCACGAAACCCATGGCCTCGCACTCCCATTCGGGTGGACCAACGGTGTTCCGACAAAATCGATCTATTGCCATGACACTCTCCCGGCCACTCTGACCAACACCCCTTCTTGGGTTCAGTCCTGGGTGGACCATGCCTACCAAAGGTCTTGCGGCCACCGTCGTGGCAAAAACGGTCCCAAACGGGGACAAAGCACGCAAAGAACTCGGGCTCACAAGGTTCATGTCCACCTACCTAATCAGGGTAGCGCATGCCCATAACCTTCCCTATGTTGGAGGCACCGGCGAGAGGCATGACAATAGACCTATTAGGGCCTTCCCATACCAAGGCAAATGTGGATGCACTGGAAAAAGCCCGATTTGGTCGCACTATAACATCCCAATGATGACGGAGGGGGTTGGTTATTAAGTCATATGATTAACCTCTGCATCATCGATCATTATGCAAGCATTATTAAAATGAATGCAACAACTAACATGCAACATACCAATGCAGTAACAGTGATATCATATGAAACATGGCAATACTAAGTACTTGCAATCTTAGCAGTGCAACCGAACTATCATAGCATCGATACTACTAACATGAAACTAAGCAGAGGCATGATATTCTCAGTAACCACATCAAACTAGCATGTCAACTATTTCATGAAAACTTAAGCATGCAAGGCAGATAACAAAATCATACCATATGAGTGAGATATCAGCAGACGGAACAAACAAGAAACTACTGCAACTAAACACACACACGAGGTGCGAGCATAGTCAACATACGAGTTCGGGGCTCATGATAAGAGGTTGGCTTTCTCAAGGGTCGATGATTACTCCGGAAAAAGTGCGAAATGATCGAGGAAACAGCTGCCAGAAATAGTTCTCTCTAGGAGGGGGGCTGTTTACGGGCAAGGGCAAAGTGGTCATTTTTAATATGTCAAACCATAGTGAAAATGATGGGAACGGAATGGCCTCGGCGAAACAAAGACGTGGGCTTTGGAATCACCTGATTTGGAGCTACGGTTGAAAAGATACGGACGTTTAAAGCTCAGGGACTAGTCTGTAAAAATATTTCTACAAACAAGTCCCTGGCGGTTTAAACATAAAGCGTCTTTTCCGAAAATACGTTTTCTGTCGGGGAAAGCGGCTCGCGGTGGGGCGCCACCACTTATCCGACGTGGTGAGCGGGTCCACGCCCTCCTCTCGCCGACAGGTGGGTCCCGCGGGGTGGGGCCCGTCTGGCCTGGCTTCTTCTTCCTCCCGCGCATACGCGCGCCTGGCCGAGGGAGACACCCGCCTCGACGGCAATTGCCGGTGGCTCCATCCACCTCAGACGACGGTCGACCTATCCACGAGCTCAGGAGCGAGAGGGGCATCCCGTGGTGGTGTCCGTTGCCGGCGAGGAGCACGGGAGAAGGAGCAGCAGGGCTCGCGGCGGAGGTGGTCTTCGGATTCCGGTGAACAGGGGGCTTCGGTGGGGGAACTGGGTGGGCAAGGCTACGGGGAGGTGCGCCGGACCTTAGGAAACGCATAGGTGGTGGTGGAACGACGAGGGGGGCACGGCATTGCCGGGATCGAGCGAAGCCCGAAACGGCGGCCATGGCGATGGTGGGGATCGAAGAGCGACTCCGGGGACGAGTGAAGGGCTTGGGGAGGCTTGAGGACTGCGAGGGAGCTTGGGACGGCTTAAATAGTCGCGGGGATGAGCTCTAGGGAAGGGGCGAGGCGACACGTCGCAAGGCTACATGTCCGTGCACCAACGACGCGCACACGCGGCCAAGGCTCACGGGAAACGGCAGGAAGGCGACGAGGGGGATGCGGACGAGACGAAGGAGCTCACGGAGATGAGGGGCGCTCGCGGACGAGAGGGAGAAGGGTACAAGAGCGAGGAAGACGACGGTGCACGGGCGTGCACTGCGCTCGACCACGGCGATGGCTCAACGAGGAAGCAAACGAAGGGGGAAACGGGCCAAGGCGCACAGTGACGATGAGGCTGAGCTGGTTAACAATCTTAGACGAGCCAGAGCAAGCCGGAGATGCCCTACTGTGGCCAACAGTGGCTAGACCACCGATTTGGCTGGCATTGCCCGTGGTCACCAGGGACGACGCACGCTCTGGTCGTCAACTATGTGCCAAACCTTGTCTACAGTGTAGTCCTTCCAAAGATCATTAAGACTGAGGTGATGGCACGAGCAAAGGTGTAGGGAGCAGAGGGGAATGAGCTCGACAAGTTTGCTGTTGCAAACTTGGCCACATCCTGGTGGTCAAACCAGAGAGGTTAAGGGCTAATCTTGTTGTCTTGGAGGTTTAGGCTAGCAAGGACTACGGTCCTGGGAAGTTGGAGGGGATTAGGACAAAGATTTAGCATAGTGCAGTGCAATAGCCAAATCTGGTCACGAAAACAAATGATGAAGAAGAACTCACTAGGAGTGTTAGATGGAGCTAACACTTGGCAATTCCTCATTATTTGGTCATATGTAGATGTTGCAAAAAGATCATGCCAAATGGACTTGCCAAATTGGTACTTGTTTCACAAGCATCACTTTTGAGCAGAAACTTGAGAAACTTCTAGGAAACTATTGGCTACATGAAATGAGCTAAACTCTTGGGTAGGTGGGTTTGATGGATAGGAGAAGGCTTGGAATTATTTTCAGACATAATGGAGCAAGATAAAATATACTTGCTTCACAAACTGAAAATTTGGACAGAAAACCAGAATTGCTCCTGTGCTCACATAGGTCAATTAAATGAGCTGAGTTTGGGTGGAGGCTAATGATTTGGGATACTTGAGAGGATTGCAAAGTTTCATCCCATTTCGAAACCCTATGAAGGTACTTCCTTCACAAAGTTCCATTCTGGTTAGAAACTTTGAAAAATTGCACAAGGAGCTAGGATGAATGGATTGAGATCATCTTTGGTATCCATGGGTGATTTATCAAGGTTAATCACCCTGCCAAATTGCAGATCAATCGGAATTAGGAATAAAGCACTTCCTTTGCAAAAGTTCAAACAAGGCAGAAATTTGCATTGGATCATGTGCCAAATTTTTGAACTGTGGGACATGAGATAAGAATGGAACTAGTGATTATATAGCAAGTACAAGCTCCACAATTTATGTGAGAATTTTCCCTGCTATAAAAATGGTAGTTCCTTTGGAAAGTGGCAGAAATGCAATATTGGTATTAAATAGGAAAATGCAATATTGGGTGCGTGAGTGTTGTGTGCGTCCATGTGTACGTATGAGTGTCGCATGTTGCATTCATGCATGGGGCTTACTCCGTACCATTAATATGTTCATATTTCAAGCTTCCTCTGTTCCCTCCATATGGTGATACTCCCTCTATTCCCAAATACGGAGTAAAAGGCTCCCTCTGTTCCCAAATACAGAGTATTTGTCTTTCTACAGATTTCAACAAGTGACTAGGTACGGAGAAAAATGAGTGAAGTGAGCGTAGAGGCATACGGATACTATATAAAGGAAGTCTTCGTGATCCATTATTCCCCATCTCGGTCAGAGAGAACTATTCAACTACTCTTCGCAGTGAAGTGACAATACACGCTGCAGCAGATGGGACACGTAATTAATAAGCTGAACCAGTGTGTTGGTGTTACTAAATCAGCCTTACCCAGTACTGCCATCATGTTTGCCAGTAGAGCACGCTCCCGCAAATATGCCTACGCACATCTGTCCTCCATTAACTGACATATGGGCCCTCTTGTGGTAGACCCACATGTCATCGGTGTAACTATTTACACTCCGAAGGACGGTATATCCTGGTAGTAGTACTAGTAGAATTGAGATTTAATGCACTTTCTTCCCTGTCTTCCATTCTTCTTTCTCCTCTCTTCTTCTTCCTCCTCTCTTCCCCATCGTCGACCGCACACCATTTACCCCCGCTCACTGCTCGCTCGTCTGCGCCATCTTCCTTGGTAGCTCACACGTACCATATCCCCCCGCTCACTGCTCGGCCACACAAGGAGAAGCTTCTTCGCTCACCCGCCAGAATCCACTTCCCCTCTGGCTCGCAGGCACCGACTAACACGCAGAGCCGCGATTGGAATTCCCTCCCCGATGGTCTCTTGGAGCAGATTTGTAATCGTATGGACCTACTTAGCACCGTCTGTCTGGCCGCATGCTCGGTGTCTTTGTACCGTCTACTCGTCTGCAACCGGTCGGCTCTTTTCAAGACACCCTGCTTGCTGATGCCCGATCCTTGCAGGTGGCCCAGACACCGACTTGACGATCCTACGGAGGTTGCCGTGGTGCCCCTCGACATGCTACCACTACCCGTCCACCTATCCTTCATGCGCGGCCACTACTGGGCAGGCATGAAGGCCAACAGGATCGTCCTCATCCACCAATCCGGTAGTCCGTGGCATCTCGTGGATATCTACACCCAGCGAGAGATCACCCTTCCATCGTTGGATACCGCCGCCATCGAGCCTCACGGCCCGCCGGACACTCCTGCCTACTACGCACGAGATGTGTCAAGCTTTTGGCTCGACCTCTGTTTGCTGAAAGTTGTAATCTGCGAAGTGCCCACACCATCAGAAGACTACATGGATTACAAGCTCATTGCCTTGTTCAAGATGGGATTAGTCTATCTGGAATCCGGTCGCCATACATGGTTATGGCTCATCATCAATCCTGTTGAGGCAACATTTCTGTCTGATGCTATAGTGCACGATGGCATCGTTTACGCGGTTGACGCACGGATTGGCTGCCTATACTGGGGGAATCTATCATCCTATAATTGTTCTATCTCATCTCATGTTTACCTTATGAATACGATTGTCTGTTCATTGTTACAAATTTAGAATAGATAGTATGTCTATAACCACATCATTGCTACTCCCTCCGTCCCAAAATAAGTGTCTCAAATTTGTACTAGCTCTAGTACAAAGTTGTACTAAGCTTAAGACAGTTATTTTGGGATGGAGGGAGTATATGTTCCTCTCATTTCCTAGATTTTTATGACCACACATGTTATTGTTAGAGTTTATGTGAGAACAATTGGCATCTAATGATTGTTAGAATACATATTATGAGCATAACATCATGATTGCTATATGTTACTCTCGTTTCCAAGATTTTTATAACAATGCATGTTATTGCTTAGAGTTGATATGAGAACAGTAGTAGTAAGTGCTATCGTAGAATATGAGTAGGCTCTGTCATAGCTGTTTTCCTCTCATTGTTACATGATGTTTGAACCATGACATATTGCTAGAATATGAAAGCCATTGGATTATTTATTTTTAACTTGGGGTATGATTATGACCACGGCATTGCAATTCTCTATCTATGATATGTGTCACTGTTATAATAATCTTAATTCCACACATACTCTGAACATGATTGTTTATTTTTGTCCTTTTGGTCTCCAATTTGAATTGTTGCAGCAGACACAAATGCGCTGGCCTTCATGATTCTAGGACCTGGAATCATACCAGCCGATGGGTGGTGGTTTATCGCTCGTTCAGCTGACAGCGGTCATTTGATGCTCATTCGCATGTACCAAATTGACCAAACCATTACATCAAACCACATGCAGTACAATGCATGGGGCATTCGTGACATTGATGGCTATGGCTGCTTCGTGTTCGAGAAAGATCCCAGCTCCGTTGGGCCAGGCGTATTCAACTGGAGGCGGGTTTACAACCTCGGCAACCACTCCTTGTTCCTCGGGCTCAATTATCTGATCATCCAACCAATCATTGATCATATCACCGGCGATGATTACCGTGCTATGCAACTTCCATTCGCCAGGGGGGACTGTGTTTACACATCATACCATGGGTTTCATGAATCACCATATCCAGAGATTCTCAACATAGCTTATTGCCAGACAATCTTCAGTGTGTGAAAGGCATCAAGCTTCCATGCGATGGATGGCTTTTGCAAACCCGACATGCGGCGATGTGGTTCATGCCAACAGCAAATATGCACAACTTGATTCGTGATGATATCTAGACTGAGCCATGTATTCTGCTGCTGTAGCACAACCCTCTTTTGTTGGATATTATGTATTGTTGTTAGTTTGAATCACTCCTCTGGTTTGAAGGATTGATACCTTCCTGGGATCAAGTGCTTCAAGCACGTACTTGTTAGTTAAACCTATGTATAAATTGTGACACTAAATACGACTAGTAAGTAGTACAGTAGCAGTCCTAGTATACGTCGGTCAAATTATTCATCATGTCCAGTTTAAAAAAAAAATCATCATGTCCACACATTGAATTGACGTGACAACACGCTGCACGTGAGATGACACAAGAATCTCGGCGGCGTGTTCGGGTATTCTGGACTTCAGATTTGGAGTACCACTTATCTGTCAAAATCTTTCATCATTCACTTAAAACAATCGATTGATCATACATTGAGTACCATATAACTGGAATTAAAGAAGGATTGGCCGGTGCTGCCGGCTGGCGTCAAGTTCATCCCACGAACGAGCACCTTGAGGCCAAAGTGAGTGCTGACAGCGCGAGATCTCACCCTCTCATCGATTTGTTCATACCAACCATCGACAGCGAGCACGGCATATACTACACCCAACCTGAGAAACTTCCAGGTAAGACACCGATCGGCCGTCTACTTGCACAAACATATTCCTTTGTTTATAGCTCTATTTTTCTTTTTAGATGTAGACCTGGTGAAGCAATTACAATTTGATCGTTAATAAAAAGTGAAACAAGTGACTGCAACATGCCAAAGATGTTATGAAAATGCCAACTACGTACACTAAAACATGTATTCGACAATATTGTAGGTATCACACAGAGTGGCCTAAGGAAGCATATCTTCCAGCGCAATTCGAAGGCGTTCAAAAGGGGCACGTGGACGCGTTGCAAGATACAGTCGGAGTGCGGCATGCACGCGATGTGGCACAAGACTAGCAATACCTTGTCGGTGATGGTCAACAGCTGGCAGACGGGCAACACAAAGGTTCTAGTGCTGCACACCAACAAGAACTTTGACCAGCAGAGGACCAACCGGGTGATGCACCAGTACCACCTCGGGGGCCTGGACCAAGAGAAGGAGTGGGAGCTGGTCCTCTGCAAGATTTTGTACCAGACTAACACTAGGGCCAGGAGTAAAAAGATTGTAAGTTAGTTTGGTATTGGTAGTTGTACTACCTTGTTGTCCACAAGTTGGTATTGTTGTTAACGGTCTTTTGGTATGAACTTGCATTTGCTTCCAACCATCATGCAGAGGGTCGACATGGATATAAAGCTAAATCATTTGTTTTGAAACGAATTTTCAGGCACCTGATTTTTATTTGATGGGTAGCATAAGCACCTGCCATTTGAATTCCCAGTTCTCCAATTTTTTCGAAACAAGTGCATGCACTTATTATCACGATGAAAAAACAATATCCCTGCTGCATCCTAGTTATCAGTATGTACTTGTAGAATTCTCTCGTTTATTGAGCACATATATTGTTTTTTCAGGTCAAACAAGTTTCAACTGGGTTGTAGACTACCCAGGCTTGGTTTTGTTTTTAACAGGCCCAGCCAATGACAACAATGAGGCACAAAGATCCAGCAGGTATCTACTGGCCTCTGACCCGCCAGCGTTAGTTATATTTTGTCTTACAACATCCGCATGCAGTTTTTTTACTGAATCAAACACACAACCCAGTTTTATTTTCCTCTTGAAACGCATGTCCTACATTCGTTTTCTAATCTCTACCTATAGTTTTACTAGTTCATATACACGTATCATTATATTGAAAACACATAAATTTCCCTTTTCATATTACATCCTTATTTTTGTTGTTTTTTCCCACCCAACGCTGATTTTTTTACCACTGGTTTTCCCTTAAACCAACTCAATTGTCCCACGTCTTATTTTTTTACAAAAACAAAATGATTTTTTTGGCAAAACAATAAGTTCTTTAAAAAATATTTATCATTTCGGGATTACAACAGTTCGGACTCCACCGAAATATGCAAAATAAGGTTGAACTTTTTGACCGTGGTCCTGGGTAGAAAATGGGTTGCAATAAATTACTTAAGAATTAGAAAATGGGCTAAAAATTATAAAAAAATAGCAAATGGGCTTTATGTTGTCTGCCACAGATTTGGAGGCTGACTTGTGGGCCTACTAAGTTCATGCGTACACAAGGTTTCTCAAAAAAGAAACTTAGTCAACAATCGACTCTACCAGCGTCAGGCCGTTAGATGTCAATCTAACGGCAATCGTGCTTCTTCAGTCTCTGATCTTCCTGCCACAGCCGCCCAAACCAGCGCCGCCGGAACCGCATGTTCCCGCCTCCCATGGCCGGCTGTGCTGCCGGGCAGGCCTCACGGCCTCATCATACTTGCATCCCTGGCCTGTCTATCCCTCTACTCACCCACACCTCCTGTTATTTTCCGACGATGACAGCCAAACAAGTCAACCCTTGTACTCTCCACCGCGTGGGCAGCCACTGTCGTGTCTTCCTCGGCTCCGTGTCGTTCCCTTCGTAGGCCTCGCCGTCGTCCACCGCCTTGGTGCTCTCGGCGCAGCATGGTCAACTTGGTCAACGAACGACATCCATCGGAAGTGGTCTGTACGTGGAGAGGCTGACAGCTTGGTCCACGGCTGCACACAAGGAAATGCCTCCTTATTACGCGCAAAATAATGATTCCTCCACCTGGCATGTGGGACCCGCTGGAAGGGCCTCTGTATTTCGCGAAAAAAAGTTCCCTCCGCTGACAGGTCGAACCGACCAACTATATCTTCGCACGCAAGGAAGTGCCTTCTTATTGCGCACAAAAAAATGAATACCCCCCTACCAGCTGGGACCCACCATAGTGGGAGGCTGACTTGTGGGCCTACTAAGTTGATGGGGACGGAGCTCTTTGTCAACTTAGTTAATATATGAACGATTCTAGCTCCAATGACTGTATGATGTCCATCCAACGGCCGTAGTGCTTCTTCAACCTCTGGTCTTCTTGCTCCAGCCGCCCAAAGCAACGCCGGTCGTGCCGCATGCTCCTGCCTCCCGTGGCCGGCTGTGCTGCCGCGGAGGCCTCACCGCCCACATACTACTCCCACCGCTAGCCAGGCCATCCCTCCATTCACCCACTCCCCATGTTATTCTGCAGCGACGGCAGCCTCACACCGTAGCCGAACCAGTGAACCCTCGTACTCCTCTCCGCATGGGCATCCACTGCCGCATCTTCCCCGGCTCCATGTCGTCCCCTTCCTAGGTCTCGCCGTCGTCCACTGTCGTGGTGCTCTCGGCGCGGCGTGGTCAATGTGGTCAATGACCGACCTCCATCGGAAGAGTACTGTACGTGGAGAGGCTGACAGCTGGGTCAACGGCAACCGCAGGGAAGTGCCTCCTTATTACGCGCAAAATAATGATTCCTCCACCTAACAGCAGGGACCCACCGGACGGGCCACCGTATTTCGTGAAAAAAATCATTTCCCCCCTGACTGCTCGGACCCACCGGACGGGCCACTGTATTTCGCGAAAAAACGTTCCCCCCACTGTCAGCTCGAACCCACCAGAAGTGCCTCCTTATTATGCACAAAAAACGAATACTCCCCTTGCTAGCTAGGACCCACCTTGGTGGGAGGCTGACTTGTGGGCCTACTAAGTTGACTTGGGACGGAGGGCTTTGTCAACTTAGTCAATATGAACGATTCTAGCTCTAGTGACCGTATGATGTCCATTCAACGGCCGTAGTGCTTGTTCAACCTCTGGTCTTCTTGCTCCAGCCACCCAAAGCAGCGCTGGTCGTGCCGCATGCGCCTGCCTCCCATGGCCGGCTGTGATGCCGCGGAGGCCTCACTGTCCCCTACTACTCCCACCGTTGGCCAGACCATCCCTCTACTCACCCACACCCCCTGTTATTCTACAACGACGGCAGCCTCACACCACAGCTGAACCGGTGAACCCTCATACTCCTCTACACATGGGCATCTACTGTCGCGTCTTCCCTGGCTCTGCATCGTCCCCTTCCTAGGCCTCACCGTCATCCACCTCCCATGTGCTCTCGGCGGGGCGTGGTCAACGTAGTCAAGGAACGACTTCCATCAGACGCGGACTGTACGTGGAGAGGCTGACAGCTGGGTCCATGGCGCAACAAGGAAGTGCCTCCTTATTACGCGGAAAATAATGATACCTCCACCTAACAGCAGGGACCCACTGGACGGGCCACTGTATTTCACGAAAAAAATGTTTCCCCCCTGACTGCTGGGACCCACCAGCTACATCTTTGCATGCAAGGAAGTGCATCCGGGCAAAAAAAACCATTAGCCCCCCTGACTGCTGGGACCCACCAGCTACATCTTGGCACGCAAGGAAGTGCCTGATAGTCGGGACCCACCTGGTCGAAGCGCATGTAGCTTTGTCATTCTGGTCACGAACGTGTACGTACATACTGGTGGATGTAGAGGCGCGCACGTGTCGTAGTAGAGGCGTGCACGTAGCATGTACACGTACGTACAGCGGCCAGTGTGCAAGAAAGAAAATACGGCCACGTACGTGTACATAAGGGCGGGGTCTTGAACGCATACTCACGCATACGTATGGCCAGGGCTCGTGTACATGGCTGGGTCGGAATGAAGAAACAGCATCGTCATCGTGTTCATGGGGAGCCAACCGGCTGGGTCAGAATGGAATGCATCATCGTGTTCATCGGGAGGGCTTGGACGGAATAGGCGATTGAAACGAGGCCTGGCATACTGCAGAATGGAGGAAACGGCCTTGTGTTCGGCCGGCTATGTTCTAAACGAGATCCTGTTCATCAGGAGGGGTCTGGCATACCGCAAAACGGAGGAAGCGGACCTCCTACGGTCGAAACGGGGGTCCTATTGATCTGGAGGGGTGTGGCGTACCGCAAAACGGACGAAATAGACTTGTGTTGGAGCGCTTCAGTCGAAATGGGGGTCCTGTTCATCGGGAGGGGTGTGGCGTACCGCAAAACGGGACTCCACGGGATATTGTTCATCTCCACGGTCGACCTCCTCCAGCCTCCACGGGCTACTGTCATCCACCGTCGACCTCCTCCAGCCTACACCTGCGACTGTTCATCCACGAGCTCCTGTTCATCTAGCCTCCACCGCGCGCTACTCCACCAGCTATTGTTCAACCACCCCTCTCCACGGGCTACTATTCATCCACCCCTCCACGGGCTATTGTTCATCCACCCGTCCACCATCTACTGTTCATCCAGCCCTCCACGGGGTCGTCCTGTTCATCCAGCCCTCCATGGGGTCCTGTTCATCCAGCCCCAACCGGCTCGATCGATCGGGGTCCTGTTCATCTAGAGGCAATGCCATGGGGTCCTGTTCATCCACCCCCACCGCTCACTGCTCATCCAACCCCCTCCCCCCCCCCACGCAATGCTCACTGTTAATACAGAGGCAGCATCGATCGGCTTCAGTTAGCAGTAGTAGTGAAGGAATCGCTCGATCGGGTTCAGTTAACAGCCATCGATCGATCGCTCGGGTTCAGTAACGTGTAGCCTGCAGTGCAATCGCTCGGGTTCAGTTAAAACCCAACGCCTCGCTCAGGTTCAGTTAGAGCCAACGCCTCGCACACACGCGCGTACGTGTACGAGAGAAACGCGCATTGCTTAGCCCCCAACCACCCACCATAACTGGGTACTCCCCGAAATTTTCCTCGCCCTCACTTCTACCACGGTTTTTTCCGTCATGGACGGCCCAAAGAATGTCATGCAGCTGCGTCTCCGGCCCGCCCAGGACGAAAAGCCCATTTTCTGTCATGATTTTTTGTCGTAGAAGTAGGAGCCCACCACATCTATGATGATACCGGGTTTTGTCACAATTATCGTCATAGAAGTGTCATAAGTATGACAGACAAAAAATCGTTCGTCCCAAAATGTCACGGATGTGTCTTTTTTTGTAAAGGATGCCGCTGCCATCGAGGTCCTCCTGCAGGCAGAACCGACGTCCTCGACTTGAACCGGGCTGTGCTCTCGTCCGTACAGAGGTCTGCACGCTACGCGTGAACGAGTAGTTGGAGGCCGAGGACAACCACGGGGCGGAGACACACGTCGGCCGCTACGGCTGGCTCGCGCCGGCAGCCAAAGATGACGAGGCCGTCTCGTTCCACGAGCAGTGATAGTTTTCTTTATGTTGTCGTTTTTATGGATCTTTTGCTGTGTAAAAACATATATTGTTATGCAAGTCGCCTGACTTGGGTCATTCTACCATTTCAGGCGGTTGGATGAATATCCTACGT
Organism: Triticum dicoccoides; assembly: GCF_002162155.2. NCBI lineage: Eukaryota > Viridiplantae > Streptophyta > Magnoliopsida > Poales > Poaceae > Triticum > Triticum dicoccoides. Next base: position 466,976,559 of record NC_041381.1, read on the forward strand.
ATCCTAACCCTTCTTCCTCACCTCTTCTTCTTCCCCAACAGACCACCGCACGGGTCGTACGGATACTCCCCAACATGCAATTGGATAAACATACTTGATAAACATACTCTATGAACGAAAATTATGTGTCAGCGGTAGGATGGCTAAGTTTGGTTTGTTCACATGCGACAACACGTGTCAGTGAGGGTGCGTTCCCTTGGTTGGGTTTGCGGCATGCAGGAGTGACTGTGTGAGGGTGCGGTGCGACCACGGCGTGCAGGATCGACCGTGTGAGGGTGTGGTGCGACCGCGATAGTCATGCGCAAGTGTACCACCTTTTCATTTTGAAAACTTTAGGCAAGCTTGGCTTAAATGTGTGGCGAAGTATGGCAATGCAAGGCCTAGACCCAAACAGGATAAGTACGTACGTACTAGGAGTACTAGTGTTAAAAAAGAAAGGCGGGGTTTTCCTTCGCGGGATTAATCGATACAAATCCTTGTTTCACGTGTCAATTAATGCGTATTTTTTTCTCCAAAGCCCAAAGAGCTAACCATCTCACTCCTCATCGCTTGATTAATGCAGGGGCTATTAATGTCCTTGGTTGCTAGTACGAGGCAAACCCCATCAATTTTGCCTCGATTAGTGTTAGTGGCCTTTTGCAAATTGTAATTTTGATAATACTGGCCTTGTGTACAAAAAATGGAGGTAGTAACTATATTTGACTTCCTTCCCCATTGTGGTGATGTCGACGATATCTTGAACGTTGTGGTGGCGAAGTGCGTTCGACGGAGAACACCATTGAGGGAGACCATGATAAGTCGTTCGCAAGTGCCGCCTGAAAGCCGAGACAACCGCCTTATTTGCATCCAGGAAGTCCGTTGAACCAAAGGACGCGTAAATGTACTAGTACTACTAGTACACAATAGCGTCGTCTGTCCACTTTAGTGCGGTGAGATGGCTTCTTGAAGAAGACGATGGAAAAGCGGAGTCAGCGGAGAGTGAAATGATGGTTGCTTCGTCCGTGCTTTGTGATTTGATGCATCACTGCTTTTTGATTTGTAATAGAAGGGACAGGGGAGTAGACTCTGTGCTCTATACTGTACATGCGTCCAAGCACGGGAGAAAGAGGAGAGACGCTGCATTTTTCTATTCCTTCAATCAATCAATCAATCAGGGAGCTTCGGTTCCATCTTTTTGGCTTTGGCAACACCGTCCACAATGGTTCCCACGATGCCAAAAGCTATTTTCACATTTGGCTACACATTGTGGATGCCCTTAACCGTACCACTTGGTTTTGCTCCTGTGTGCTATCTATACAAATCTCAGTTATATTGATCTAAAAAATTATAGAATCAAGATTAGTAAAAAGGAGGTGATTTTGTCGCGCGGATGGCGGGGGAGGTTTCTTATTTTTAGAGGACGTTGTCCTGGCGGTTTGCTAACATGCGGTCCCACATGTCAGTGCTTTACCAAGCCAATCCGCATCCCACATGAGGCAGAACAACGGCAGAAGCAACATGTGGCTAACTTGAAGAAGATGAAGGAGAAGCGGATTCAGCAACGAGTGAAATGATGGTTGCTTCGTCCCTCCAACTTCTTTTTTTAGCATTATTACTTCGTCCCTCCAACTTAACTGTGGGAAAGGTGTAGCTTTGTGATTTGACGCCTCATTGCTCATTACTACGCAGACGCCATGACTGGGGTGCTTCACCCCAGCTGCTCTGCACTATATTCCGGTATGGCACGTGGACCCGGTAGCTTGATGTGCCACATGTCGGCGAAAGGGACTAGAAGATTTATGAAAGCAAGCGCTCCACTCTTACGACGGAGGAGTACACGACACGACCGCCCAGTGAACTGTCACTTGTACTGTATAGTACTATAGTTTAGCCGTTTCGCACGATCCATCGATACAAACCCAATTAAACAGGAAAGGGCGGGATTTTTCCCGCACGGTAGATGTACTGGCCATACATTTCAAAGGCAATTTTAATGTATGCAAACTGAATAATTAAGTAACAATATGATATCTAGTAAAACTAAAAACACATATGATTTATTGTGTTAGAGTGTAGTAGTAGTGCTGTATTGCATAGTTGTTAGATGTAACATGCGAGAAAGTGTAGAGATGTAGTTTTGGAGGGCCTACAGAGAGAAAAGCGTAATACGGTCACCGAACTTCAGAATAAGCTGATTACGGTCACTATATATGTTTTGCGGTGATTATACGGTCACTTGCTCACGGTTCAGCATCGGATTACACTCTGTTGACCGGCCAAATAGTCTGGTGGCACCATGTTGACTACTCCCTCCATTCCTAAATATTTGTATTTTTAGAGACTTCAAATGGACTACCACATACGGATGTATATAGACATATTTTAGAGTGTGGATTCACTCATTTTGCTTCGTATGTAGTCACTTATTGAAATCTCTAGAAAGACAAATATTTAGGAATGAAGGGAGTAGTTAAATTGACCACGTTCCTTGTGGGTCCCACCTGTCAGTTCGCATAGGGAAAAGGTCAGATAAACACAAATTCACGTAGGCGCGACAAGACTCCAACCCGTGCGCGGGAATCACCTGGTTGTGTATGTGTCTGTCAGGGCCTGATGTGTGCGCATGCACGTGTAGGTTGAGCACTTGAGCGTGGGAGTGTGTGTTGGTCGTGTGGTGTACTGGTGTGTGCACGCATGCGTACGTGTTGTGCGTGTGAGTGTTGCGTGCGTGCGTGGCTGCGTGTGTACGTGTGAGTGTTGCGTGCGTGCGTGGGTGCATGTGTTCGTGTGAGTGTTGCGTGCATGCAGTTCGTGTGCATGCGTGTGTGTGTGTATAATCACCACACCAGCTCATGTGTGTTAAAACAGACGGCTCAACATACCAATACAAGGCCACCTTGTCCGTTGTGCCCGCGGTCATGACTTCGAACCACCGTCCAATATTTTTTTGTCGTTTGTTTTCATTCTTACTAGCAAGATGCCCGTGCGTTGCACGTAACATCAAGATGCATCTGTATGACTAGTTTATCTTGTGAGAGAAAAGGATGAACGAGGGAAGGCCTTATTTGCAAATGTGGAGAGGTGTGTGGGTACCTTTTTGCAAAATTGCCATAGTTTCTTTCCTATCCGTCAGATATAAATCGGACGGCCTATATTGCAGGATGGCAGGCACACCATCATCACCAACTCTGTTTTTATAAGAGTGTAGATGCAGAGTAGATATAAGACGACAGGTGGGCCCGATGGTTGTGAGATAATGTGATGCAACACTAGAGGTGCCACGTGGAGCGCTTAACTGGTCAACTAGTCGTGTCTTGAGCAAATACAGAGTTGTATGGTGAGCCGTGACTGTATAATAACCACAAAACATAAATGGTGATCGTAATGAGTGGATTCTGAAGTCCAATGTACGTATCATGCTTTTGCTTCAAATACAATGATCGACATTGTATATATCATGAGAGAAAGATGAAACATGCGTGAATGTGTTGGGGGCTTACTTTTAGAGGACCTGGAAATAGTTTGTGTGCATATGTGAAAGGGGCGTACAGGGGGGTATGCAATGGAGAGAGAGATGCTCTTTGTTTCTCTTTATTATGACTAACTTTGTATATAGTATAAAAATATACAAATTTACAATGCGGAATAAATATCATTGTGGGCACCATGCAATGCAAATTAGCGTTCGTACTCCTCCATATAACTTTGTAATGTTGTATATATGTAGAAACTCTAAAATAATTTTTTGGCCACACTTTATTCAAAAGGAATGTTGTATATGAAATAAACGTGAAGAGAGGGCTTTTTAGATCAATGGGGTACGTGATGTAACATGTGTGAATGTGTAGTTGATGCATTTGGCGGGGCCTAGAGAGGTATGTGTGTGTATTACGTATTCGGGAGAGGCATGGATAGAGGGGGTGGGGTGGGGGTGTGGGAGAGATAGCACGAGAAATGAGAGTGGTCTAGAGAGAGAAAGAATATGATGTGACGACGAGAGATTCCCTTCCCTTGAGTGTGTATATGCAAGGGGGAGGGAATAGAGGCACCAGGAGAAATTTTGTGTGTGTGTGGTGTTTGTGTTGGTATGTGTGGGTGTGAGAAGATAATGAGACGTGGGGGCAGAGGGTGTGTCATTGTGTGAGGTCTGGTGGGTCGAGGTGAGGCCATTCGTTCGGTTCCGTCCTGCGCCACATTGGTCGGCCCATGACGCATTTAGGAGACCCATGGATGACTAGCCGTACAAGCAGAATTGTGAAGGACTCTGTGTCCACTGACAAAGCCGGCTAGGATTTGTAACTCTAGGTTCTCGGACTAAGGTAACCCCTTTATCTCTGATATTACTATTCATCCAACCTAACTTTAAGGGGCATCCTACAAAATGCTCTGCTGGAATCATACTCGTCGATTAGGAAGAGAGGTGTGAGACAATGCGTAAGAGACAGACCTAAAGATAACGTGCGTACATGAGACACGTAGGCATGTCCATGTATATAGAAAGGGTCGCTGGGGATTGTGCATGTGTATGCTTGCGAGAGGAAGAGTGCTTGTGATAAAGGTTAGTGAAAACAGTTGTAAATGGTTACGAGAGGGAGGGAGGGTTATATCTAGAGCATGTGTGCGAGAAAGACACATCGGGAGAGAGTGTGTGATTATGTGTGAGAGACCACCAATGGAGAGTGAAACTACACGTAAAAGACTGTTGTACACATTGATTAAAGATATAAATTGTATCCAAATATTAGGATGGGATCATGATATTTTCAATTCGCGTAAGGAGCGGTAATTGATCCATCAGACATCTAGATTCTATCGAATTTGAGCATGTCTATGTTATTATTCGACACAATTGATCCACATAGTTAGTATTTTGAACTCCAGACAATGCATCGCTTTAGCAATCGAATATAAACGTGAGTATAGTTCATGTTGTGTGTGTAAAGCACATTATACATACGAAAGTTGCACAATGAACATTATAAATAGCTACCTGTGAAGTAGCATACATTTGAATTCAACTTAAGGTGGTTTAAAAAATCGAATTCAACATGAAGTCCATTTAATTATTTGAATTTGATATCATGGCATTTGTAAATCATACCTAAATTATGGGGGCACCAATCTTTGCTCTGATTTTTTACATAATAGCATATGTAGTCGTGTACAAAATAGATTCAAATTTAGTTCCTCCATTCCAAAATAATCGTAGTTATAGGATTTTCAAGTGTCAAATTTCAAAAAGAAGCGGATAATTTAGTGAGGTTTTCAAACATACAAGGTCAAATATAACATTGTCTATTTAGGTCAATCCTCATAGTTCAAGAGTATTCTAAACGTGAATGCTTGTGTTTCAAAATTTTGAACGTAGCGCCAAAAGAGCCTCTACTTTGCCTGAAACCGTGCGAGACCAATGTTTGGTAGTACAAGGAAATTACTTTTCTAATAACTCCGACCCGTGAAACCTACCGGCTCGGCGTCCAAAGGTCTAAACCGGGGTAGGTTTGTGGCTTCATCTAGACGCCACGCAACCGCCTCCGAAAAACATTCATACACAATGGTCGCCTAAACACACATGCGCGCGGCCGAAATCGCTCCTGCCCACTATTTGGGACACCTGGGATAACCATCCTACCCCCGACCTGCAGTAGGTCCAAAATTTAAGAGGGGGGCAAAGTTTGTACTTTCCCCAAATTTCAAACAAGCGCGTCCCATCTTCTGTTCAAAAAGCCAAAAACAAGCGCGTCCCAGACCGAAACATGGTTCTCCCCCCCGTCCCCCCGCCCACCCATCCGATTCCCCATTCGTACTCCATGGGCGCCAAAACTACCTCTCCACCAGCCGTGAAACCCCAGCGTCCTCCGTCCACCACCCCATCCCACCCATCAACCGCCGCCCTCCTCCATCACGCCGAAGCCGATACCCCGACGTCGTCGTCCATCGCAACCTCAACCGCAACACCCTCCACGGCTAGTAGTTGAAGCCGAGGCCGAGCCGTCCATACCCGAGCCAGTTCAACCACGCTGTCCTGCGCCTCGCCGCTGCCGCTCCAACTTCACCACCGTCCACCGCACCGGAGCTGTTCCTGCTACACCGTCCTTCGCCGCCTTGGATCTGCTTCCCCTCCGCCGATATACGGCCATGGCAACACAGTCAACAATTTGGCCATGGGTTTGTCCAAGGATCCACGGCTCTCCAGAACATCGGTTCCCCTAGGAAAAACAAGAATATCGCCGCGACATATCGATACCACACTGGCAACCGATAACGGTACTCCTCTTCCCTTATTCGTGCAAATCTTACGTGTCTGCTTGCACGGTATTCATCCCACAGAAGACACTAGTTGACCACTTCTTCTTCATACTAGATGTTCCTAGTAACTCGCGATGCACAATGTTTCTCCTCATATACTATTTCACTTTAGCTAGAGGTCCGTCGCCCCCCTGAATTTCAATTTCTGGCTAGTTGATTCCCAATTAACGGAAGCATTCCCCAGCGTAACAGGCGCTAGTACGCCTATTCTGCCATGGAAGCAGCGCCTTGGTGTTTATCTTAGGGGCATGTGCGGCCTAGAGCTACTGGCGCTCGATCTAGAGGTCGGCCGGGATTAAAGGGATGACCTGGGGGCGCTGCCAAGCACAGTGGTGGTGTGCGGTCGAGGGGAGGGCGGGGCCGCGGAGGCAGGGGTCTGGGCCGGTGGTCGCTGGCGGTTTGAGAAAGATCGTCAATAGTGACTGGTGGGAGGTAGACGAAGGCCATCTGCCCGTTCCTTATAGATCGGACGGTTCATTAAAAAATCGACTGACCTATTTATTTTCGATCGACTATTATCTTAGATATGACCACATGTGGTGGTGTGCTGGAGGAGTACTTGCATTTCCTGTGTTCATATATTACAAAATCATACGGAGTAGAATCTAATTTTGTTTGCCATGCAATGATGTAGAGCTATCATATGTCTCCTGTCATTTATTTTTCAGCCACCTGCTATCTGCTACTTTTACAGTGCACTAGTTCTGCACACACTTCACCCATACTCTCACTATTGTGTTTTTATGCAAGGGTATTTCAGAGTCTGCCTCGAGAGAAGCAAAAAAGATAAGAGAGAAGTTGACCCAGCTTTCTTCGTGGTTAGGCACGACATGTTACAGCGCTATAAAGGGTGCATTGTTAGCAGATGAAGACGGTAAACGTAGCTCTGGAGTTAATGACTTCGCTCGCAATGAACCACCATCCCAGGTGCTTGCCTTAACTTCGCGGTGTAATATGTGGTTGCATGTTCCATATGGTGTCTAGCTTGTATTCGAAAGGCCGAAGTCGGTCTTTGGGGCTGTTTGGTTCTAGGCCTAGCATTGCCACACTTTGCCACATATTTTTTCCAAGCCTGCCTAAGGTTAGTTCATCAAAATGAAAGCCACAAGTTGGCAAGCCTAAGGGAATCTTGCCACATTTTTTGTGTGTATGCCATGTGGGGTCCAAGTGTGGCTTGCCTAAGGTGTGGCTTGAACCAAACACTCACCTAAGTTAGTCAAACTTGCCTAGCTTTAGGTGTGGAAACATTTGGCAAAGTTAGTCACAAAGCAAATAGCCCCATTTATTAAGATAAGGAAATATATTTTTTACATGAACCACCATCCCGTGAGCACTAGAAGACAAATAGCTAGTCAGGGCACTGGCCGAGCCAGTGACAAGCCCAGCAAAGATAGGCATCACCTGGAAGCCAAATAAAAAGCTGCGATGGTGGCGAAGCAGCCCGCCTCCCACCAGGCTCTCAGGTCCTAGATGATCGTGCTCACCACTCTAGCCGGATGTCTAGCTCGTATTGCTTCCAATTTGGTTAAATTGCATCTCCTTAGCTTACACATTATACCTTTGAATATGACATGTCGTTCTATTTTTGGTACATAGTAGTATATCTGTGTATTAACCATGTTTCTTACATCAAACTAATGTTCTTGTGTATCCCTCATCAATCACTTATGGTGAGGCAGGCAGGCAAGGGGACTACTCCTCAATTAAAGAATGTAGTGTCAGCCTCCCGGCATGATTCTCAAGAAACATCAATGCTAGATGAAGATAGTGAACATAGCTCTGTAGTTGATTACAGCATTTCCCCTACACTAGCATCACAGGTGCTTGCTCTAACTTGGCAGTGTGATATGTGGTTGCATGTTGCATATGGTGTCTAGATTGTAATTCTTCCAATCTGGTTAAAGTGCATGTGCTAGTCTGCTTAGCTTATACATTATACCTGTTAATGTGACATGCCTTCCTGTATTTAGTACATAGTACATCTGTCTATTAAGCATGTCCTTACATAAAACTATTGTTTTTTTTGTATCCCGCATCAATCAATATGACGAGACACCTTTAGTATATGCAGTGTGATATTAGTTGCATCTTTCATATGATTTAGTGAGGTTTCAAAAATAAGCGGATAATTTAGTGAGGTTTTCAAACATACAAGGTCAAATTTAACGTTGTCTATTTAGGTCAATCCTCATAGTTCAAGAGTACTCTAAACGTGAATGGTTGTGTTTCAAAATTTCGAACGAAGCGCCAAAAGAGCCTCTACTCGCCCGAAACTGCGTGAGACCAATGTTTGGTAGTACAAGGAAATTACTTTTCTAATAACTCCGACCCGTGAAACCTATCGTCCCGACTTCCAAAGATCTAAAATAGGGTAGGTTTGTAGCTTCATCTAGACGCCATGCAACCGCCTCCGAAAAACATTCATACACAATGGCCGCCTAAGCACACATGCGCGCGGCCAAAATCGCTCCCGCCCACTATTTGGGACACCTGGGATTACCATCCTACCCCCGACCCGCAGTAGGTCCGAAATTTAAGAGGGGGGAAAAGTTTGTAGTTTCCCCAGATTTCAAACAAGCGCATCCCATCTTCTGTTAAAAAAAGCCACAAACAAGCGTGTCCCAGACCAAAACATGGTTCCCCCCTCCCCCCGCCCACCTGTACGATTCCCCATTCATACTCCATGGGTGCAAAAACTACCTCTCCACCAGCCGCGAAACCCTAGCGTCCTCCATCCGCCACCCCATCCCACCCATCAACCGCCGCCCTCCTTCATCACGCTGGAGCTGATACACCGACCTCGTCGTCCACCGCAACCTCAACTGCAACGCCCTCCACGGCTAGTAGTTGAAGCCGAGGCCGAGCCATCCGTACCCGAGCTAGTTCAACCACGCTGTCCTGCGCCTCACCACTGCCGCTCCAACTATGCCGCCGTACACCGCACCGGAGTTGTTCCTGCTACGCCATCCTTCACCGCCTCGGATCTGCTTCCCCTCCATCGATATACGGCCACGGCAACAAAGTCAATAATTTGGCCATGGGTTTGTCCAAGGATCCACGGCTCTCCAAAACATCGGTTCCCCCGGGAGAAAAAATAAAACCGCCGCGAAGACCACACTGGCAACCGATAAGGGTACTCTTGTTCCCTTATTCATACAAATCTTACGTGTCTGCTTGCACGGTATTCATCCCATAGTAGACACTTGTTGACCGCTTCTTCTTGATACTAGATGCTCCTAGTAACTCGTGATGCACAAGGTTTCTCCTCATATACTATTTCACCTTAGCTAGAGGTCTGTCGCCCCTTGAATTTTAATTCCTGGTCAGTTGATTCCCAATTAACGGAAGCATTCCCTGATGTAACATGCGCTAGTACGCCTATTACACCGGGGAAGCAGCGACTCGGTGTTTATCTTAGGGGCGTGTGGGGCCTAGAGCTACTGGCACCTGATCTAGAGGTCGGCCGAGATTAAAGGGATGGCCTGGGGGCGATGCCAAGCAAGGCGGTGGTGTGAGGTCGAGGGGAGGGCGGGGCGGCGGAGGCAGGGGTCTGGGCCAGTGGTCGCTGGCGGTTCGAGAAAGATCGTCAACAGTGATTGGAAGGAGGTAGATGAAGGCCATCTGCCCGTTCCTTATAGATCGGACGGTTCATTAAAAAATCCACTGACCTATTTATTTTCAATCGACTGTTATCTTGATATGACCACATGTGGTGGTGTGCAGGAGGAGTACCTGCATTTCCTGTGCTCATATATTACAAAATCATATGGGGTAGAATCTAATTTTGTTTGCCATGCAATGTTGTAGAGCTGTCATATGTCTCCTATCATTTATTTTTCAGCCACCTGCTATACGCTACTTTTACAGTGCACTAGTTCTGCACACACTTCACCCATACTCTCACTATTGTGTTTTTATGCAAGGGTATTTCAGAGTCTGCCTCGAGAGAAGCAGCAAAGAAAAGAGAGAAGTCGCGCAACTTTCTTCGCGGGTAGGCACGACACTTTACAACACTATAAAGGGTGCAGTATCAGCAGATAGAGACGGTAAACGTAGCTCTGGAGTTGATGACCTCGCTCGCAATGAACCACCATCCCAGGTGCTTGCTTTAACTTCGCGGTGTCATATGTGGTTGCATGTTCCATATGGTGTCTAGCGTGTATTCGAAAGGCCGAAGTCGGTCTTTATTAAGATAAGGAAAGATATTTTTTACATGAACCACCATCCCGTGAGCACCAGAAGACAAATAGCTAGTCAGGGCACTGGCCGAGCCAGTGACAAGCCCGGCAAAGACATGCATCACCTGGAAGCCAACTAAAAAGCCGCGATGGTGGCGAAGCGGCCCGCTTCCCACCAGGCTCTCGGGTCCTAGATGATCATGCTCACCACTCCAGCCGGATGTCTACCTTGTATTGCTTCCAATTTGGTTAAATTGCATCTGCTTACCTTACACATTATACCTTTGAATATGACATGCCTTTCTGTTTTTGGTACATACTAGTACATCTGTGTATTAACCATGTTCTTACATCAAACTAGTGTTCTTGTGTATCCCTCATCAATCACTTATGATGAGGTAGTCAGGCAAGTGGACTACCCCTCATTTAAAGAATGCAGCGTCAGCCTCCCGACATGATTCTCAAGAAATAGCAAGGCTAGATGAAGATAGTGAATGTAGCTCTGTAGTTGATTACCGCATTTCCCCTACACTAGCATCAAAGGTGCTTGCTCTAACTTGGCAGCGTGACATGTGGTTGCATGTTGCATATGGTGTCTAGATTGTAATTCTTCCAATCTGGTTAAATTGCATGTGTTATTCTGCTTAGCTTATACATTATACTTGTTAATGTGACATGCCTTCCCGTATTTAGTACATAGTACATCGGTCTATTAAGCATGTCCTTACATAAAATTATTGTTTTCTGTATCCCGCATCAATCAATATGACGAGACACCTTTAGTATATGCAGTGCGATATTAGTTGCACCTTCCATATGATTTATAGCGTGCGCTGCTTCTAATTTGTTGAAATTCCATTTATGATGGGACGCTTTTAACTTGGCAGAGTCATATTGGTTGCATCTTTCATGTGGTGTCTGTTGGGGAACGTAGCAGAAATTCAAAATTTTCCTACGAGTCACCAAGATCTATCTATGGAGAGACCAGCAACGAGGGGAAGGAGAGTGCATCTACATACCCTTGTAGATCGCTAAGCGGAAGCGTTCAAGAGAACGGGGTTGAAGGAGTCGTACTCGTCGTGATCCAAATCACCGGAGATCCTAGTGTCGAACGGACGACACCTCTGCGTTCAACACACGTACAGCCCGGTGACGTCTCCCATGCCTTGATCCAGCAAGGAGAGAGGGAGAGGTTGAGGAAGACTCCGTCCAGCAGCAGCACAACAGCATGGTGGTGATGGAGGACCGTGGCAATCCTGCAGGGCTTTGCCAAGCACCACGGGAGAGGAGGAGTACTTGGGAGAGGGGGAGGGCTGCGCCAGAACTTGGGGTGCGGCTGCCCTCCCACCCCTCCACTATTTATAGGTGGGGGGAAGAGGGGGCCGGCCCCCTTAGATCCCATCTAGGGTTGGGGGCAGCGGCCAAGGGGGGAGGAGTGCCTCCCAAGTCAAGTGGAGGCCCTCCCCCTTAGGGTTTCCCCCTTCCCATGTGCATGGGCTTTGGGGGGGCTGGTGCTGCTGGCCCATTAAGGCTAGGGCGCCCCCCTACAGCCCATGCTACTGTATTGGACGTGGTGGAACAATTTCCGGACCTCCGGACCCCTCCGGAATCCTCCGGAACCTTCTGGAAGCTTCCCGGTACAATACCGAAAAAACCCGAACTTTTTCCGAAACCCGAACAACAACTTTCCATATATAAGTCTTTACCTCCGGACCATTCCGGAACTCCTCGTGACATCCAGGATCTCATTCGGGACTCCGAACAACATTCGGTAACCACATACAAACTTCCTTTATAACCCTAGCGTCATCGAACCTTAAGTGTGTAGACCCTACGGGTTCGGGAGACATGTAGACATGGCCGAGAAGTTCTCCGGTCAATAACCAACAGCGGGATCTGGATACCCATGTTGGCTCCCACATGTTCCACGATGATCTCATCGGATGAACCATGATGTCAAGGTCCCGTATACAATTCCCTTTGTCTAGCAGTATTGTACTTGCCCGAGATTCGATCGTCGGTATGCCGATACCTTGTTCAATCTCGTTACCGGCAAGTCTCTTTACTCGTTCCGTAACACATCATCCCGTGATCAACCCCTTGGTCACATTGTGCACATTATGATGATGTCCTACCGAGTGGGCCCAGAGATACCTCTCCGTTACACGGAGTGACAAATCCCAGTCTCGATTCGTGCCAACCCAACAGACACTTTTGGAGATACCTGTAGTGCACCTTTATATCCACCCAGTTACGTTGTGACGTTTGGTACACCCAAAGCATTCCTACGGTATCCGGGAGTTGCACAATCTCATGGTCTAAGGAAAAGATACTTGACATTAGAAAAGCTTTAGCATACGAACTACGATCTTTGTTCTAGGCTTAGGATTGGGTCTTGTCCATCACATCATTCTCCTAATGATGTGATCCCGTTATCAATGACATCCGATGTCCATGGTCAGGAAACCGTAACCATCCATTGATCAACGAGCTAGTCAACTAGAGGCTTACTAGGGACATGGTGTTGTCTATGTATCCACACATGTATCTGAGTTTCCTATCAATACAATTATAGCATGGACAATAAATGATTATCATGAACAAGGAAATATAATAATAACTAATTTATTATTGCCTCTAGGGCATATTTCCAACAGTCTCCCACTTGCACTAGAGTCAATAATCTAGTTCACATCGCCATGTGATTAACACTCATACGTCACATCGCCATGTGACCAACATCCAAAGAGTTTACTAGTGTCATTAAACTAGTTCACATCATCATGTGATTAAGACTCAATGAGTTCTGGGGTTTGATCATGTTTTGCTCGTGAGAGAGGTTTTAGTCAACGGGTCTGCAACATTCAGGTCCGTATGTACTTCGCAAATCTCTATGTCATATTGTAAATTCTGCTTCCACGCTCCACTTGGAGCAATTCCAAATGGTTGTTCCACTATACGTATCCGGTTTGCTACTCAGAGTCACTCGGATAGGTGTTAAAGCTTGCATTGATGTAACCCTTTACATCAAACTCTTTATCACCTCCATAATCGAGAAACATATCCTTATTCCTCTAAGGATAACTTTGACCGCTATCTGGTGATCCACTCCTCGATCACCTTTGTACCCTCTTGCCAGATAAGTAGCAAGGCACACATCAGGTGCGGTACACAGCATAGCATACTGTAGAGCCTACGTCTATAGCATAGGGGACGACATTCGTCCTTTCTCTTTTTTTTCTGTCGTGGTCGAGCTTTAAGTCTTAACTTCATACCTTACAACTCAGCCTAGAACTCCTTCTTTGACTGATCCATCTTGAACACCTTCAAGATCATGTCAAGGTATGTGCTCATTTGAAAGTACCATTTAGCGTTTTTTGATCTATCCTCATAGATCTTGATGCTCAATGTTCAAGCAGCTTATTCCAGGTTTTCTATTGAAAAACACCTTTCAAATAACCCTATATGCTTTCCAGAAAATTCTACATCATTTCTGATCATCAATATGTCAACAACATATACTCATCAGAAATTCTATAGTGATCCCACTCACTTCTTTGGAAATACAAGTTTCTCATAAACCTTGGATAAACCTAAAATCTTTGATCATCTTATCAAAGTGTATATTCCAACTCCGAGATGCTTACTCTAGTCCATGGAAGGATCGCTGGAGCTAGCATACCTTTTAGCATCCTTAGGATCGACAAAACCTTTCTGATTGTATCACATACAACCTTTCCTTACGAAAACTAGTAAGGAAACTCGTTTTGACATCCATCTGCCAGATTTCATAAATGCAGCTTGTGCTAACATGATTCCGGCGGACTTTAAGCATCGCTACGGATGAGAAAATCTCATCGTAGTCAACTCCTTGAACTTGTGAAAAACTCTTCGCCACAAGTCGAAATTCATAGATGGTGACATTACCATCCACGTCCGTCTTCTTCTTAAAGATCCATTTATCTCAATGGCTTGCCGATCATTGGGCAAGTCCACCAAAGTCCGTGCTTTGTTCTGATACATGGATCATATCTCGGATTTCATGGCTTCTAACCATTTATCGGAATTTGGGCCCACCATCGCTTCTCCATAGCTCGTAGGTTCATTGTTGTCTAGCAACATGACCTTCAAGACAGGATTACTGTACCACTCTAAAGCAGTACGCATCCTTGTCACCCTACGAGGTACAGTAGTGACTTGATCTGAAGTTTCATGATCACTATCATAGGCTTCTACTTCAATTGGTGTAGGTACCACAGGAACAACTTCCTGTGCCCTGCTACACACTAGTTGTAGTGACGGTTCAATAACCATATCAAGTCTCCACCATCCTCCCACTCAACTTTTCGAGACAAACTTTTCCTCGAGAAAGGACCCGATTCAAGAAACAATCCCTATTGCTTTCGGATCTGAATTAGGAGGTATACCCAACTGTTTTGGGTGTCCTATGAAGATGCATTTTATCCTCTTTGGGTTCGAGCTTATCAACCTAAAACTTTTTCACATAAGCGCCGCAGCCCCAAACCTTTAAGAAATGACAGCTTAGGTTTCTCTAAACCATAGTTTATACGGTGTCATCTCAACGGAATTACGTGGTGCCCTATTTAAAGTGAATGTGGTTGTCTCTAATGCCTAACCCATAAACGATAGTGGTAATTCGATAAGAGACATCATGGTATGCACCATATCCAATAGGGTGCAGTTATGATGTTCGGACACACCATCACACTATGGTGTTCCAGGCGGTATTAATTGTGAAACAATTTCCACAATGTCTTAATTGCGTGCCAAAGCTTGTAACTCAGATACTCATCTCTATGATCATATCATAGACATTTTATCCTCTTATCACAATGATCTTCAACTTCACTCTGAAATTACTTGAACCATTCAATAATTGTGTTTCATCAAGTAAATATACTCAACATCTACTCGAATCATCGGTGAAGTAAGAACATAATGATATTCACTGCATGCCTCAGCACTCATTGGACTGCACACATCAAAATGTGTTACTTCCAACAAGTTGCTATCTTGTTCCATCTTACTGAAAACGAGGCTTGTCAGTCATCTTGCCTATGTGGTATGATTTGCATATCTCAAGTGATTCAAAATCAAGTGAGTCCAAACGATCCATCTGCATGGAGTTTCTTCATGCGTATACACCAATAGACATGGTTTGCATGTCTCAAACTTTTCAAAAACGAGTGAGTCCAAAGATCCATCAACATGGAGCTTCTTCATGTGTTTTACACCAATATGACTTACATGGCAGTGCCACAAGTAAGTGGTACTATCATTAGTAATTTTTGGCATGAAAATGTGTATCACTACGATCGAGATTCAATAAACCATTCTTTTAGGTGCAAGACCATTGAAGGTATTATTCAAATAAATAGAGTAACCATTATTCTCCTTAAATGAATAACCGTATTGCGATAGACATAGTCCAATCATGTCTATGCTCAACGCAAACACCAAATCTCGATGATAGAGGGAGCGTGCGATGCTTGATCACATCAACCTTGGAAACACTTCCAATACATATCGTCAGCTCACCTTTAGCTAGTCTCCGTTTATTCCATAGCTTTTATTCCGAGTTACTAACACTTAGCAACCGGACCGGTATCTAATACCCTGGTGCTACTAGGAGTACTAGTAAAGTACACATTAACATAATGTATATCCAATATACTTCTATCGACCTTGCCAGCCTTCTTATCTCCCAAGTATCTAGGGTAATACTGCTCCAGTGGCTGTTCCCCTTATTACAGAAGCACTTAGTCTCGGTTTTGGGTTCAACCTTGGGTTTCTTCACTGGAGCAGCAACTGATTTGCCATTTCATGAAGTGTCCCTTCTTGCCCTTGCCCTTCTTGAAACTAGTGGTTTCACCAACCATCAACAATTGATGCTCCTTCTTGATTTCTACTTTCGCGGTGTCAAACATCGTGAATACCTCAAGGATCATCTATCACTGATATGTTATAGTTCATCACGAAGCTCTAGCAGCTTGGTGGCAACGACTTTGGAGAAACATCACTATCTCATCTGGAAGATCAACTCCCACTCGATTCAAGTGATTGTTGCACTCAGACAATCTGAGCACAAGCTCAACGATTGAGCTTTTCTCCGTTAGTTTGCAGGCTAAGAAAATTGTCGGAGGTCTTATACCTCTTGACGTGGGCACAAGCCTGAAATCCCAATTTCAGCCCTCGAAACATCTCATATGTTCCGCGACATTTCAAAAAACGTCTTTGGTGCCTCAACTCTAAATCGTTTAACTGAACTATCACGTAGTTATCGTGTATGTCCGATGTTCGCAACATCCACAGACGACGATTGGGGTTCAGCACACTAAGCGATGCATTAAGGACATAAGCTTTCTACTGTCCGCATAATCGCTACTGTCAACTTTCAACTATATTTTCTCTAGGAACATATGTAAACAGTGGAACTAAAGCGCGAGCTTACGGCATAATTTGCAAAGATCTTTTGACTATGTTCAGGATAATTAAGTTCATCTCATGAACTCCCACTCAGATAGACATCCCTCTAGTCATCTAAGTGATTACATGATCCGAGTCAACTAGGCCGTGTCCGATCATCACGTGAGACGGACTAGTCATCATTGGTGAACATCTTCATGTTGATCGTATCCTCCATACGACTCATGCTCGACCTTTCGGTCTCTTGTGTTCCGAGGCCATGTCTGTACATGCTAGGCTCGTCAAGTTAACCTAAGTGTTTCGCATGTGTAAATCTGGCTTACACCCGTTGTATGTGAACGTAAGAATCTATCACACCCGATCATCACGTGGTGCTTCGAAACGAAGAACTTTCGCAACGGTGCACAGTTAGGGGGGACACTTTCTTGAAATTTTAATGAGGGATCATCTTATTTACTACCGTCGTTCTAAGCAAATAAGATATATAAACATGATAAACATCACATGCAATCAAATAGTGACATGATATGGCCAATATCATTTTGCTCCTTTTGATCTCCATCTTCGGGGCTCCATGATCATCATCGTCACCGGCATGACACCATGATCTCCATCATCATGATATCCATCATCGTGTCTTCATGAAGTTGTCTCGCCAACTATTACTTCTACTACTATAGCTACCGGTTAGAAATAAAGTAAAGTAATTACATGGCATTGTCCATTGACATGTAGGTCATACAATAAATTAAGACAACTCCTATGGCTCCTGCCGGTTGTCATACTCATCGACATGCAAGTCGTGATTCCTATTACAAGAACATGATCAATCTCATACATCACATATCATTCATCACATTCTTTTTGGCCATATCACATCACATAGCATACCCTGCAAAAACAAGTTAGACGTCCTCTAATTGTTTTTTGCATGTTTTACGTGGCTGCTATGGGTTTCTAGCAAGAACGTTTCTTACCTACGCAAAAACCACAACGTGATATGTCAATTGCTATTTACCCTTCATAAGGACCCTTTTCATTGAATCTGATCCGACTAAAGTGGGAGAGACTGGCACCCGCTAGCCACCTTATGCAACAAGTGCATGTCAGTCGGTGGAACATGTCTCACGTAAGAGTACGTGTAAGGTCGGTCCGGGCCGCTTCATCCCACGATGCCGCCGAATCAAGATTGTACTAGTAACGGTAAGCATATTGAACAAAATCAACGCCCACAACTACTTTGTGTTCTACTCGTGCAAAGAATCCACGCAATAGACCTAGCTCATGATGCCACTGTTGGGGAACGTAGCAGAAATTCAAAATTTTCCTACGAGTCACCAAGATCTATCTATGGAGAGACCAGCAACGAGGGGAAGGAGAGTGCATCTACATACCATTGTAGATCGCTAAGCGGAAGCATTCAAGAGAACGGGGTTGAAGGAGTCGTACTCGTCGTGATCCAAATCACCGGAGATCCTAGTGCCGAACAGATGGCACCTCCGCGTTCAACACACGTACAGCCCGGTGACGTCTCCCATGCCTTGATTCAGCAAGGAGAGAGGGAGAGGTTGAGGAAGAATCCGTCCAGCAGCAGCACAACGGCGTGGTGGTGATGGAGGAGCGTGGCAATCCTGTAGGGCTTCGCCAAGCACCGCGGGAGAGGAGGAGTACTTGGGAGAGGGGGAGGGCTGCGCCAGAACTTGGGGTGCGGCTGCCCTCCCACCCCTCCACTATTTATAGGTGGGGGGAATAGGGGGCAAGCCCCCTTAGATCCCATCTAGGGTTGGGGGCGGCGGCCAAGGGGGGAGGAGTGCATCCCAAGTCAAGTGGAGGCCCTCCCCCTTAGGGTTTCCCCCTTCCCATGCGCATGGGCTTTGGGGGGGGCTGGTGCCCCTGGCCCATTAAGGCTAGGGCGCCCCCCTACTGCCCATGCTACTGTATTGGACGTGGTGGAACAATTTCCGGACCTCCGGACCCCTCCGGGATCCTCCGGAACCTTCTGGAAGCTTCCCGGTACAATATCGAAAAAACCCGAACTTTTTCTGAAACCCGAACAACAACTTTCCATATATAAATCTTTACCTCCGGACCATTCCGTAACTCCTCGTGACGTCCGGGATCTCATCCGGGACTCCGAACAACATTCGGTAACCACATACAAACTTCCTTTATAACCCTAGCGTCATCGAACCTTAAGTGTGTAGACCCTACGGGTTCGGGAGACATGTAGACATGACCGAGACGTTCTCCGGTCAATAACCAACAGCGGGATCTGGATACCCATGTTGGCTCCCACATGTTCCACGATGATCTCATCGGATGAACCACGATGCCAAGGACTCAATCGATCCCGTATACAATTCCCTTTGTCTAGCGGTATTGTACTTGCCCGAGATTCGATCGTCGGTATGCCGATACCTTGTTCAATCTCGTTACCGGCAAGTCTCTTTACTCGTTCCGTAACACATCATCCCGTGATCAACCCCTTGGTCACATTGTGCACATTATGATGATGTCCTACCGAGTGGGCCCAGAGATACCTCTCCGTTACACGGAGTGACAAATCCCAGTCTCGATTCGTGCCAACCCAACAGACACTTTCGGAGATACCTGTAGTGCACCTTTATAGCCACCCAGTTACGTTGTGACGTTTGGTACACCCAAAGCATTCCTACGGTATCCGGGAGTTGCACAATCTCATGGTCTAAGGAAAAGATACTTGACATTAGAAAAGCTTTAGCATACGAACTACGATCTTTGTGCTAGGCTTAGGATTGGGTCTTGTCCATCACATCATTCTCCTAATGATGTGATCCTGTTATCAATGACATCTGATGCCCATGGTCAGGAAACCGTAACCATCCATTGATCAACGAGCTAGTCAACTAGAGGCTTACTAGGGACATGGTGTTGTCTATGTATCCACACATGTATCTGAGTTTCCTATCAATACAATTATAGCATGGATAATAAACGATTATCATGAACAAGGAAATATAATAATAACTAATTTATTATTGCCTCTAGGGCATATTTCCAACAGCGTCTAGCTTGCATTGCTTCTTATTTGTTGGAATGGTTTCTGCTTAGTTTACACAAACAGTTGTGAACATTCCATGTCGTCCTGTTTTTCGTACATATTTCATCCTGGTATCATGTGTTTGCCTTACATCAAAGTAGTGATTGTTAGTATCATGCATGGATGAGTTCTGAAGAGAGAATTTTATTGCTTTTTCTTGTCGGTTTTACTTGACAATTCAAAATCAATAAAGCGGAAGGAAGTTAGCAAGGCAGCGGATAAAGGTGCTCCTCCCAAACGGAGGGCCTCTACAGTTTCTACTCCTCCATGCCCCCAAGATGATTTCCAAGACAACACATGCATAGACACTCAACGTAGTTGTGTTTATGATGAGCATGTCTCCCCTAGTGCACCATCATCGGTGCTCCCTCTAACTTGGCACTGTTATATGTGGTTGCATGTTATGTGTGATGTCTAGCTTGTATTGCTTCTAATTTTATTGAATTCCATCTGCTTACTTTACACATTATACTTGAATAAGACACGTGTTCCTGTTTCTAGAACATACAATATTTGTCTATCACACCATGTTCTTAGATCAAATTACTACTATTGTGTAACCTGCAACAATCACTTATCATAAGACATGTTTGACTTCGAAGTGTGATATAGGTTACATCTCGCATTCTTTTCTAGCTTGTACTACTAATTTCTTGAAATGACACTTATGATGAGACAGTTTTAACTTGGTAGAGTGATATTCATTGCATATTTCATATGGTGTCTAGCTTTCATTGCTTCTAATTTGTTGAAATGCTTTCTCCTTAGTTTACACATCATAAGCTGTGAATATGCAATGATGTGAATATGCAATGGCACTAATGACGAGAGACCTCTAACTTGGTAGTGTGATGTTGTTTGCATCTTGCATATGATTTATTTCTTGTACTACTTCACATTTGTTTAAACGCCATTTATGATGAAACACTGTTAACTTGGTAGAACGATATTTGTAGCATCTTCCATATGGTGTCTACCTTCCATTGCATTGCTTCTAATTTAGTGAAATGTCTTCTGCTTAGTTTACACACCATAGTTCTGGGGGTCTCTTCCGTCCTGTTTTTCGTACATATTACATCCACCTATCATGTGGTTGTCTAACATCAAAGTTCAGTTTGTCTACATCACGAATCAATTTGTTCTGAAGAACTAAATTGTTATTCTTTTTTCTTGTCGGCTTGACTTAACATGGCATAGAGAAAGAGGAAGAAACACAGAATGGCAGGGAATGGGAAGCGGATGAATCCTGCAGATTTTGCTGGTACTGATGGTGTAATAGAAGGTCAAAGTCTAGCGGAAAATTCTACAAACAGGGTATCCCATGGTACACGAGCTGCAGAAAAAGCCAAATAGAAACAAATAGCTGCCACCAAACGAGCAGAGACAGCCCTAGTTCTTGCAACACCTTCCACAGTAATACCAGCTGCACGAGCTACTTGTGCGTCAACTGAGCTAGCAGCACGTTCCCAAGTTCCCTTACCACCTGACACTACTTCCCAAGCACTCTTGACACAAGACGATTTGGCAATATCAGATGAACCTTGTGAGCTTCAACATCAAGAAGGTAGTTGCTAGAGTCAAGTTACAGTTGCATGCTTCTTTATATGTAGTCTCACAGTTTGATGTACACTAACACTTCCTATGTTTGTTGTTGGACTAGCATCTAGGCGCAAGAGGAAACAAACATTAGGGATAATTCTCGATAGGTTAACCAAATCTAGAAGAGGAAGAATGGAGATCCGTTTTGAGGCAGGTTCAAAAAGGCCACGTGATGCTACAGAGTCAGCTGAGTTAGTATCAGAGGCAGCGATTGCCGTTAGGTGTCATGTACATATCCTCCCAACATGGATTCAGTACAGGAATGACAAAGACAAAACCCAGTTCAACACCTTCCTCGACCATTTATCTGTAAGTATGGTTATGTATGGAAACTAGTAATATCGTCTTGCTCTGTCCCAAACTTTCTAGGTTGCTGATAATGAGACTCCCATAATTTTCAATAGATGAGGTTCAAGTTGGATAGCCAAGATGATGCAACTAGACAAGCTTGAACCCATGTTTTCAAGTCTGCTCTGCGACAGTATCGGTATAACTTGAGGAAAACTCACTTTGGAGGCAAGGCTAACAGTGAACTTTCCCAAACATCTCCAGTGGAAAATATATCGGATGAAGACTGGAGGGCCTTGTTAAACACTAGTCTTATCCGAAGTATCAGGTACATTATATATATATGTGTGATCATATCACATGTTGAAGTCTTATTTAAGCATGTGCCACACAAATCAATCTTCTTGTAGGTGAACTGTTCAAAGAACAAGGCCAACCATACGAAAGTGAAATTCCAACAGATGACGGGATCTTGTAGCTATATTGCACACTGCGAGGCTCTTGTAATTAGCTGATGTTTCACTCTTTTCGATGTACCATATTATCAGATCCATATTGACTTGTTCCAAATGCAGAGGAAAGCCCACAAGGACCAAAAAGTAACTGAACCAAATGTTGTGGAAATCTTCAAGGATTGTCACACCAGCAACAAGAAAGGCATGACTACACCAGTCAAAGACGCTATTGTAAGTCCTTAATCCTCATGCCTTTTAACTAGTACTTACTCTGACTTGCGCCTTGAATTGCATGGTTTGCAGCCAATGTCTATTACTCTTTTCAATTTTATACACAATTGTGTTAGCGTATCATTGCACCTTACAAGGTTTAAAAGAGAGGAGTGATGTTCCTTTGATCTTGACCTGTAATCTAGTTCCGTGTTGGACTTGCCCACACAACGTTACAATTGCATGTTTGTTTGTTCTCAGTTGTTTTGTGATATGAATGATGTCATACTATGCTTACCGTATTATAAACTTCATCTCTTTATCCTTAGCCCTCAATACAATGTGAAGAAATAGACAATACATTAGTGATGGTACATGGTCATATGTTTGGAACCTGGTTTTATTATGTAATTTGCAATAAAATACAACTAATATTTTACATGGGTTCACCAGAATAAGTTCTGTATATAGACCAAAGCTATTTTGTTTGGTTTTGCTGCCTCCTTAATATCTTCTGTTCTGGTACAACTAATGTAAAAAACTCAACTTTTCAGTGAGCTATGGAAAAAATGGTGGAACCACCACCTTCTGAAGGTGGCAAGGCAACTATAACCGCAATGTCAGCTCTTGTTGCAGTGGGTCAGTACCTGTTTACTAACAGTGCCAAAAGCACGTTCGTGCGTAATACGGGGTTGGTTGTTAAGGCAATCTCGTCCAAACTGCCTCATGATCAAGATATGTAAGCTCAAAGCAATGTTGTATCTGCGCTTCAGACACAAGTCCATTTCCTAACAGAGACCCTTTGTGAAACAAGGAGAGACATTGTTCGATGTCGTCAAGATATGCATGGTTTTGAAACCAGTCTATCAGACATTTGCTATGTTGTTCAGGAGCCTAGGAGAAATGAAGGTGAAGGTTATGGTGCTCCATCGGACAATACATCATGAAAACGTAACAGTCAGGTCAAATGAACTGAGCTTCTGAACTTCTGGTGGTGCATTTATCTGCTAGGCTGTTAAGTTTTATGCCAACCTTCCTTTTGTTTTATAGTTGTAATTTGTTTTGGTGCGATACAAAATTTGCTCTTAACATGCAGCCACCGGCTGAAGAAAACAACAAGCCATTTTTGTATAGTGTAGGGTGTTCCCTATATTTGCATTGGTGGCGATCTTTGATGCCGAGTGGATGTAATCTGTGCAATCGCCTTAATATCCTAGCATTAGTTTCGGCCTTATTTATTTCCTAGTCTTCCTTTTCCCTGGTTTGCTAGTGGCCGCAACAACCATGGGCCATATACGGGTCATAGGATCCATGGGTCTCCTATGGGCCGTCGATAAAAGGGCCTCCAACAGGGTCGTAGAATCGGTGGGCCTCAGGCCGTCGAATAAATGGGTCTACATGGGCCGTAAACGGGCGTAATTGGTATCGGCCCAGCACGGTAATGGGCCGTTAACACGCCGGAGGATAACAAAGGCTTAATTTTGTCACAGGCATAACGGGTCGTTAATGGGTCGGAATATAGGACATGCTGGAAACGGCGCAACGGGTTAACAGGCCAGAAACGGGCCAACTCTTGCCATGGGCCGAATGTGGCCCATTAGGGGAACAGACCAGTAACGGGCCGGAAGTAATCAAGGGCCGGAAAGGAGCCCAAGAACGTATGGGCCGTCAATAGGCCGAAAGTTAACATGGGCTAGAAACGGCCCATGTGAATCACGTGCTGTTAATGGGTACAAAGAAATTTACTGTTCATTATGGGCTAGAGTCACTGTGGGCATCTAAAGGGCCTAAAGATACGAAGGCCTCATATGGGCCAAAATACGTCATGGGCCATACATGGGGCAAAAGTGAAACGGGCTGGTGTTATATTCAACGGCCCACATGACGTTGTTGGGCCGATTTCCTTTAGGGCCTAATGGGTCGTGAGCTACCGGGCCGTAAAATGGGCTATTTGCGAAGAGACCGTTAACAGGCTTTTCATGGGCCAGCCCGTTAACTTTTGACCAAGTCAAACGGGTCGACTTTGTAAGCTAAATGGGCTAGTGGTGGGCCGTCACACGTTTCGACATATCATAGGCGCCTATCTGACCCACTGACGAGCTAACACGTGTTTCGTCTGGCCAATAAGAATTTTACACGTGGAAATTTCCCATTGGTCCGGGCTGTTACCGGGTTATCGGATCCAAAACCCGACCCGATAGCTTAACGGCGTTCCATTATGGTGGATGCCACATGTCGGTCACCCTTGACGAAAGCACTTCTGTGATGCGCGATTTATCGTCATGGAAGTGGACACTTCCGTGATGATAATTTTGGTAATGTCATGGAACACTTCTACGACAGCACATGTATGGCTATCTTGATTCTGTCATAAAATCGTCACGGATGTACATGCATGAAAAAAATGTGACCTACTGTGACAAACACGTATCATCACGGAAGTGTATTTTTTGTAGTGGAACCGAGTTCAAGAACACTCCTCAGCAGAATGGTGTCATGGAGTGCAAGAACAGGACTCTTGTTGAGATGGCTCGCACTATGCTTGATGAATACAAGACACCTCCTCGTTTCTGGCCTGACGTTGTTGACACGGTGTGCCACATCATCAATAGGGTATATCTTCACAAATTCTTCAAAAAGACCTTCTATGAACTCCTCACTGACAAGAAACCCAATGTGAGTTATTTCAAAGTCTTCAGTGCTAAATGCTGGAATAGAGATCCTCATCACAATTATAAATTTTCCCCGAAAGCACATGAGGGTTTTATGCTTGGTTACGGAAAGGACTCGCACACCTACAGAGTCTTCAACACCTATCACCACAAGGTTGTTGAAACTGTATATGTGCGGTTCAATGAAACTAACGGCTCACAAAGAGAGCACCTACCTCCTGTGCTAGATGAAATGTCACCTGAGGAATCCATCAAGTTCAAGGCTATTGAGGATGTTATACCCACTAAAGAATCTGCTGAAGAAGTCATTCTAGAACATGAAGAAAATCATGCTGGTGCACCTCAAGGAAATGGCTCTGAAGAAAATGCTGAGCCAAATCAAAGTCGTCAACCTGCTCATCCTCGCGTTGCAAATGAAGTGTAGATTGAGAGAATCATCGATGACATCAATGCACCAGGTCCTCTCACACACTCAAAAGCTTCACATTACTTTTGTGGGAATTTTGCTTTTGTCTCTATCACAGATCCCACCAAAGTTGATGAGGCATTTCTAGAGCTTGAGTGGATTCAAGCTATGCAAGAGTAACTACATCAATTCGAGCTCAATAATGTGTGGGATCTTGTTAAGCGACCAGACCCACACAAACACAATATCATCGGAACAAAATGGATCTACCGCAACAAGCAAGATGAAAATGGCCTTGTGTTGAGGAATGAGGCTCGTCTTGTAGCTCAAGGCTACACACAGGTTGAAGGAATAGATTTCGATGAAACTTTTGCACCTGTTGCTAGACTTGATGCTATTAGCGTATTGCTTGCTTATGCTAACCATCATAATATCATCTTATATCAAATGGATGTGAAAAGTGCATTCCTCAAAGGTAAGCTTGAGGAAGAAGTATATGTTGCTCAACCACCAGGTTTTGAGGATCCAAAGCTTCCAGACCATGTCTTCAGACTCAATAAGGCCATCCATGGCCTCAAGCAGGCCCTTTAGGCATGGTATGAT
This sequence comes from Triticum dicoccoides, assembly GCF_002162155.2. Taxonomy (NCBI): domain Eukaryota; kingdom Viridiplantae; phylum Streptophyta; class Magnoliopsida; order Poales; family Poaceae; genus Triticum; species Triticum dicoccoides. The sequence goes on from NC_041381.1 coordinate 467,002,784, forward strand.
ACTTTGAAAGAATTCCTCACGAAGAAAGGCTTTAAACCCGATTCACTTGACCCAACTCTTTTTACCAAAACATATGATGATGAATTATTCGTGTGACAAATATATGTTGATGATATTGTCTTTGGCTGTACTAACCAACATTACAGTGACGAATTTGCCTATATGATGAGTGAAGAATATCAAATGTCTATGATGGGAGAATTGAAATTCTTCTTAGGTCTTCAAATTCGTCAACAACGCAATGACATCTTCATATCTCAAGAGAAATACCTCAAGGATGTCTTGAAGAAATTCGGCATGCAAGATTGCAAAGGCGTCAAAATCCCTATGCCCACAAATGTCCATCTATGCACCGATGAAAATGGTAAAGACTTCGATCAAAAGGTATACCGCTCCATGATTGTCTCTTTATTGTATCTATGTGCATTTAGGCCAGATATTATGCTTAGTGTTTGCATGTGTGCCCGATTTCAAGCTACACCAAAGGAATCACACCATAAGGCTGTGAAACATATTCTTCGATATCTAGCTCACACTCCAATACTTGGATTATGGTATCCCAAGGGCTCGGCTTTTGATCTCATTGGATATTCTCACTCTGACTATGATGGTGATCGGGTGGATCGCAAGTCAACATCAGGCACATGTCATTTCCTCGGACGATCCTTGGTATGTTGGTCCTCGAAGAAGCAGAACTGCGTATCACTCTCTATTGCTGAAGCTGAGTACATTGCTGCTGGTTCTTGCTGTGCTCAATTGCTATGGATGAAGCAAACCCTCAAGGACTATGGCATCAATGTGAAGAATGTGCCACTCTACTGCGACAACGAGAGTGCCAGCAAGATTGCTCAAAACCCAGTTCAGCACTCGAAGACAAAGCACATCCATATTCGTTATCATTTTCTTCGTGATCATGTGTTGAAGGGCGACATCTCCATCAACCACGTGAAGACTAAAGATCAGCTGGCAGATATCTTCACAAAGGCCTTGGATGAAAAAAGATTTAGCAAGTTGTGGTGTGAGCTAAATATCTTATAATCTTCGAATGTCCTTTGAAAGGACACAGATCCTAACACTTATGCAAAATTGATGACTTAGATGTGCAACACACGAAGTAACATTTTTCTTCAATCAATGAAGACTAACCCTCTAAGTGTGAAGAAATTAATGAAGAATTTGATTCTCTGAACCCTACGACAATTGTACGCGGTGTCTGAAATCATTATTCTTATACGGTGGTATACGCCACCAACCAAAGTTGAAATTCTTCAAATTTGAGTTTTTCTTCATTTTTGCAAATTCTTCAACTTTGCAATTTCCTCAGTCTTTCCGACTGGTGTTCTTCATTTCCTATATATATGGTGGCATACGCCACCACCAATTGTATGCATATATATATATATATATATATATATATATATATATATATATATATATATATATATATATATATAATTTGAGTTTTTCATGTCCTCAATAGCATTCACTTATTGCTAAATCTCCAAGTTGACTTTTTCATCTAAGTGAAAGTGATCGGACCCTTTCCCCCTCTATGCTAAACTCAACCCAGTCTGTTCTGAAACTCGTTCAAAATCTTCAATGTGTCCTTGACAGCTCAAGAATTTGCGAACGAAACTTTAAAATATCCATATCTATTTTTTCAGCTTTTGCCGCTCAAATCGTTCCGCATCCCACGAACGGATTAAAATATTCACCCACGATCTAACACGATCTCCACTTCTCAGTACGTGGGTGACACATGTCACTAGGATGGCAAGGGTCAGGGGCATGTTCGTCCAAATTATTCGGACGAGCGGTTTTTCACCTCGGCTATAAATACCCCTTGCCCTCCTCATACCTCATTAACTCCGCTCGATCTCACTCCCCTCGCTCAAGCTCTCTGACCTAGCACCGTTGCTACTCTCCATCGTCACCGGTGAGGAAGAGCTTCATTGCCTCGACCTCATCGGCATCGTACTCGCGACCGCATAAATCTTTACCTCCGCCGCCGTTGTAGCTGTCTCTCACCACCAAGTTAGGGTGTGGGAGATATAGACTGACGAACTTCTCCACTTCCACTCCCAGTTCATCATGTTCTTCATCAAGGGTAAATAAACTATGTTTTTACTGCCCTTGTTGATTCTGATGATTTCCATAAAATCTTCAAAAGGTGTTTATTCTTCAACTTCAATATTCTTAAACACCCAGTTGCATCTGTTCTTGATTTGTTTCTCTAAGATGTGTTTTTCTTCAAGATTCCTCAATTGTGCGGATTTTCAATCTATACAACTCTGGAACCTAAGACAAGAACACTTAGTGAAATTCCTCAAGACACCCATGGTCAAATTCCTCAAACTTGATTCGTTTTAAAACAAATTCTAAGAATGCATATGACCTCTCCAAATTCTTCGCACCTATACTCTGTTCACAGGTACACATGTCCGCTGTTGAATCACTAGGTTCTAATCAACTTAACTCATTTGTAGCGTTCCTCGAAGACAAATTGCATACCTCCTCAGAAACTTCGATTGTTCAAATTCCTCAAGTGCAGAAAATGGAAGATGGTAAGCGTCCTCGGAAAGGAGGAAAGAGGCCTAACACAAATACAACTTTTGAAATCCCTGAAGAAATCTATGATGAATATTGTACTCCTGATGAAGCCACTCATGGCAAGGAGAACAAAACTCAGCGCAAAGTGCGCATTCAGCAGATTGAAAGAAGATGGGCAAGAGAATGGAGGGAATATCGTTATGTCACTCCAAAATACATGAAGAAATTCGTTGTTAACCCTCCATGCCCAAGACCTCCATTGGCTCTAGGCCAAGAAGTTGATCCCTCTAGTATCAGAAGATGTGAGGAATTTCCCAAGGAATGGGCCAAGCAACAATCCAAGTTGGCTAAAGTAGCAAAAGAAGCAGTGAAGAAATTCAACAAAGACTCAGCTGCTGCTGAGGCCTCTGCTAGCAAGCCCAAGAAGGCCATGCCGAAAAATCAGCTGTGGATCCATCTTCCTTAGCTGCAATGCCATCAAGGCCAAGTTCTTCAAAGCCCTCACGACCTATTCCTCAAGCAACTTCGTCAAATGCAGCTCCAACTCCTTCAGCTGCACCTGCAAATTCCTCAGCACTTGTGCATCTTGCCACGTGCCAATGGACCACTGGAATCTCTATTACATGAGGAGCCTCTGCAAGTTCCTCAGCTTCGCCTCAGTCCTCAATAGGTCCAACCTTGCTGAAGAAAAAGGCTATTGTTGGACATGGCTTAAGGCCAAGTCCTCACAAGAAGCAGGTTGCCTTTCAAGTTCCGTCAAGTGACGATGAGGCTGATGATGAAGAACTCACTGAGATCATCAGAGACAGACAACAAAGGGCCGCTAGAGCCAAAGGCAGTGTTGTGCCTCTCTTACTAGATCCGAAGAAGATCCTAGATTTCATCGATCTATGGCACAAGGAACCTAACACTCCTCTACCTAAATTAAACCTCTCGCCTGGTGAAAGTCATATGTTGATTGTCATGGTCCTAAGACTGACAGTAGAAAGGAGGGTAGGTATGGAGAGGCAAGATCTCAGCTATGGTGAAGGTGTACACACAAGATTTACGAGTTCAGGCCCTTCGCGGAGGAAGTAAAAGCCCTACGTCTCGGTGCCCGGAGGCAGTCGACTGGATTATATGTGTATGGTGTTACAGGAGGTGCGAACCCTTGTGCCGGAGGAGGGGGGTGGCTTATAGAGAGTGCGCCAGGACCCCAGCCATCCACCATTACAAGGAGTTCAATATACATAAAGATGGGGCATTACTGGTAACGCCAGCCATAAGTGATATTAATGATCTTAAAGACTACGGAGTGAACGCCTGACCGTTGCAGTGCTGAGTGACTCCTGGTCTTCAATAGGTCGAGTGATTCCTTGTATGGTCAAGTGACTCAGGTAGGAGGGATACCCGAGTGACATGATTGGTTGAGTGGAGTGCACTCGACACCTTTGACTGGAGGTTCTTTGTTGTCTCTCGGACTTCTTTGCTTCTAGGGTAGTGACCTTGGGTAGGGCGTATAGGTCAGGTCTATGACCCTACCCTCGGTCTGTATCCTCATCAGTAGCCCCCGAATGGATTAAGGTCTGAGTGGAAAGTAGGTTGAAGTTGAACTTGCTCCGAGTTTTGCATTTCGTGAGTGTTTTATGCAGGATGGAAGGCTCACATTGGAACTTTAGCTTCGATTCAGTCGCCTTGATCGATTCAGAAAGTCGCCGAGTGAACTTGTAACATCATCCGCCGAGTGTTGTCTTGGGGCGCAGAATCTTTGGTGCGATTGATTGTAGGGTGTCCCGGATTTCACGGGATTCGAAATTTCGGGGAAGCGAGCGGGATGGAGCGTGCCGAAGTAAGCGGGGTGGATAAACGGAAGCGCCTCGATCTCAGCGCCACCTTTTTCGCCATGTATGTCGTGCGCGACTATTGTGGGATTTGACAGGATAGCTCGGGCCCACGCGCCAGCCACTCGGAAGCGGCCCTTTATAAGGCAATGGAGCCGAGGCGCTTACACTGTGCATGTTTGTTTTCTCCCTTGTCCCTCTGCTTCTCCACTGCATCTTGCTCATCCGCTCTCGACGTCACCACTCCGCCACCATTGTGAAAGACAAGACGGCGGCGCTGGAACGCACGAAGAAGGCGACGGGGGCGGCGAAGGGCAAGAAGCAGAATCGTGGGTCGTCGTCGCGCTCGGTGCTGCCGCCAGGTTGGATCCAAGGCGATTGGATCCGGTCTTCGCTCCGGCAGGAAGATATGGACGAGCTAGTGGAGTCTAGGTTGATCACCAAGGGCATAGTGAGGCTGCCGGAGGGGGAGATGGAGCCGCAGCCACGACCGGGTGAGTGTGTACTACTCACCACTCATGTCGATCGGGGTTTCTCAGTTCCTCCGCACCACTTCTTCTGGGGCTTCCTGAACTTCTTCGGTGCCCAACTCCATCACTTTTCTCCCAATACCATCACGTACCTTGCTGCATTCGTCTCTATGTGTGAGAACTTTTTGGGGTGTCGACCGCACTGGGGTCTTTTCAAACATATCTTTACCATCTGTTCTCAGTTGGTGAAGAAGGCAAACACAAGTGACGAGAAAATACATGTCATTCAGATGTGTGGGGGTTTGGGTATCCAGAAGAGGCAGAGGAGCTCTTTCCCTTCCATGACTCTTCCTGAATCAGTTAGGGGCTGACAGTTGACCTGGTTCTACTGCCAGGACCTCGCAACTCCAGGTCAGTCGACCGGACTTCCCCACTTCACCTTTAACTGTGTTCTGACTCCTTCTTCGCTGAAAGTGACTGCTGCTGAGAGCGTGGAGACAAACATGCTAGTTGAGAAGGTAGCCCAATTGATCAATCAGGGTGTCACTGGCATGGACCTGCTGGAAGTATTCCTCAGTCGACGCATCCAGCCTCTCCAAGACCGTGACCATCCTATGTGGATGTACTCTAGGGCTGACAACACCGCTCGGGTCCATCCAGAAGAAGTACCGTCCAAGACAGTGGCCATGTGGTTGAAGAGTATTACAGGCAACAAGGACAACCCCAGAGGAGCTAGGGGAGTCGTCCCCTTCAGTGATGACAATCAACCTGACAAGGTGCGTCTCCATTCCGACTGTTTTTGAATACTCATTCTGACTGTTCTTGAGCCCGACTGACTTTCACTCGACTTCTTGTCCTTGTAGGTTTTTACTAACATGTATTCGATGCCCAATGGTGAACAAGTTCTGGAGCAAGGCCAAGAGGGAGAGGCCAATGCGGAGGAGAGTGGTGAATGGGAATCTTCGGACGATGACGAGGAGGAGGAGAGCGAGGAGTCAGACGACGAGGAGGCAGTCGACTCGCCGCCCCGTTCTGAATGCCGATCCAAGCAACACCATGACCCGGCGGGCGGGCGCAGAAAGAATGTGGCCCCAAGCACCCAAACGTAGAAGCGCACCCGGACGTTGACTCCAGAGCCAACAGAAAAAGCCGCCAAGCAGCCCAAGGTGGCTCCTCCAAAGGCTCGGAAGACTCTGCCGAGGATTAAGATGGATGTCCCTGTCGCCTCAGGGTGAGCATCTTTCACGTGCTTTTCTCTGTCGACTGATTCTTCTGTTCTGACCAGATGGGCCATGTACCTTTCCAGCCCAACCTTTGCCGCAACTGACATGGATGTTGACAAGGCTCCAGAAGATGAGGAAACTGATGACGCGGCCACCTCCCAAACTGGTAATTCTGCTCGACCAAAATTTATTTTGTCGATTGGGTTGTCGGTTGGTTGAATTTCTGTTGTTTTTATTTTCGCTGCAGCTCCACGAGACATCGTCGTGCTTCCTGATGATCAAGAATAAGAAATGCCTCTGAAGGAGAGGAGGAGGAGGAGAGGCAAAGGCTGAAGTAGGAGAGGGCTTGAAGTTCAAGTCCCTCCGTCGACGCCGGTGCTTGAGGCGGTGGTCGAGCGATCTGGAGATCCGGTTCGGACCAACCTCACATTCACCGACCCACTGACGGTTGATCGCCCGTCGGGGTCAACTGCTCCAGCTCCTACTGCTCCAGTGTAACTCCACGCATCCGACCCAATGACTGCTTCGACTGCCTTGGAGCCATCACTTTTTGCTGCATACCAGACCCCAGATGACTCGCCAAGTGCTGCCAGGGAGGCTCTTCGCCAGGTGAACCTTGTTATGGAGCAGGTGAAGGTGATACACGAGGCCAGCCAAGTGGCCTATAATACCAGCACCGCTCTGCAAACCAATGTTAAGGTTAGTGATCTCCCGACTGAACTTTTGAACATTGTCCATATGTGAACCTACTATCATGAGTCTATGTTTCATATCCGATCACCCACTGGGGTGTGTCTGCTTTAGAGTTTAAGAGGTCTTCCACTCCACTCAGCTCATGTTGAGTCAAGTGTTTTGTCCGAACCAGTGGGGGCACGCAGAGTGCACCCACTGGGTGTAGTCCCTGAGACCACGGTCGACTGCTGGCAGTCGGCTGAGGTCTGATAATCTTCTCTTTTTTTGACTTACGCTGGGCAGACCATGCTGAGTGTTGATCTAGATCAGTGGGGGCATGCTAAGTGCACCCACTGGGTATAGTCCCCGAGACTACTATTGAATATTTGATTCGGCAGTAGTCTTAGAATAACTTTCACTGTCATTGTCTTTTGTTTCTGTCGACTGACATGTCTCTTTCACTGACCGTAGAGGTCTTGTGATCTTGAAGCTCGACTTTCTGAGTTGAACAAGAGCACATCAGCCTCGAACTTGATCTTGAACTGGCAAAGAAGAACCTCAAGACCGCTCAAAAAGAAACAACCATCATGGGAGGTAACCAATCGACACTTGCCTACCCCGTAGCTCATGCCTTTCATTGTTTTTTTCTTTCAGTCTCTTTGAACCGAGTGACTTCACACGAGCAGATGTGCATAGTGAAAATCATCAACTTCAAGCTCGTCTGAAGAGTGTTGTTTCTTTAGAGAAAATAAAGGAAGCTCTGGAGAAGAAGGATCTGGATCTTGCTGCTGCTCAGAAGGAAGCACGAGAGAAGACAACGCTTGCGGACAAGAAGCTGGCTTCGGTCGGCAAGTTGGAAGAGGAGAACTTGAAGCTGAAGACTGCCATCTCTGAAGCCAATCGGGAAGTTGAGCAACTGAAAAAGGACAAGGAGAACCTGACCAATGAAGTCGGAAACCTCAGAGCCAAGGCGGGCGAGCTGGAGTCCTATCTGGGACAACTTGCTGCAAAATTGGTCCTGAAGCTTGAAGGTATCATCGTTCGACTGGTTAGTTACCGTCGACTGGAATGTCTTGTATATTGTTGACTCACTATTTTTCTTGATCATGCAAAACTTTGCCAGGACTTTGAGGCTGAGACTGGGTGGGTCGAGATGGGTCTCGACCCCATCAATTGTCCTGTGAAAGATGATGTTACGATGAACTTCCTGCAGTTGGAATCACGCATGGACAGTGTTGTTGCTTATCTGGCTCGACTGAAGGCGGCGATGACTCGGGTTGATGCCAAACTCTGGCCTCACGCGGAACTTTCACAAGATCTCAAGTCACTGATGACTCGACTAAATCAGATTCCTGGCCGAGTGCAGGAATGGAAGAAATCATCCGCTCGCTGTGGCACTGGCGTTGCTCTGTCATTGGTCCGAGTACACTACAAAGACGCCAGAGAAGACAAGTTGGCGTCTCTCAAGGTTGTGAATACTAAGAAGCACACCTTCTAGTCCTTCATGGACACCTTCCTTGAGGCTGCCACTCGTATCGCAGACATCATTGACCTTGACAGCTTCTGTGATCCAGCCAGCCCTTCTCCTGACGAGTGAAAAACATTAAGCTTCACCCTTATTTGCCTCGGAATGCCGAGTGATTTTGTAATCGCTGAAAACACCTTCAGGCCTAACGCCTGAGCACTTTAATTCATGGTCTGGAACCTTTGGATTTATCCGAACTTGGTTTATCTTTGAATATGTTGTATTTGTCTTCTAGTGGAACTTTTTCTTTACTCGGATTAGTTCTTGTACTTTTGATGCAGCTCTGAGGAAGAGCTCGCAGTCGACCCGTACCTCGTCGTCCTTGCAGATTGGGTTGGAGTGGTTGTGGGATGAGCCCTTGGCAGCATTGATTAGCTTAACAGCAAGGCACTCAGCAATGGTCTTGACGTTCTAGAAAGTGGTTCGCCTTGGCATTAGCTGTTGGGTGAGCCCTTGGTAGCATTGATCAGCTCATCAGCGAGGCATTCAGCAATGGTCTCGACGTTCCTGAAAGCGATTCGTCTTGGCAATACACTCAATCTCGTCCTTCTTCTTGATGGTGCAGCTCCAAGGAGGGGGTCGTGGTCGACCAGCACCTCGCTATCCTCGTGGATTGGAATGGAGCGTATGGCTAAGTCCCCGAGCAAGAAGATCGGTAATCACTCGGTAGGATTTTCCAAACTTAGGCGAGTACTGGACTGCAGCGAAGCCCCCGAGTGAGAGGATTGCTCATCATTCGGTAAGATTTTTCAAACTTAGGCGAGTACTAGACTGCAGCTAAGCCTCCGAGTGGGAGGATTGCTCACCATTCGGTAGGATTTTTTAAACTTAGGCGAAACGGATTCGCAACTAAGCCCCTGAGTGGGAGGCTTGCTCACCACTCGGTAGGATTTTTTAAACTTAGGCAAAACGGATTCGCGGCTAAGCCCCCGAGTGGGAGGTTTGCTCGCCACTCGATAGGATTTTCCAAACTTAGGCGAGTACTAGACTGCAGCTAAGCCTCCGAGTGGGAGGATTGCTCACTACTCGGTAGGATTTTTTAAACTTAGGCGAGTACTGGACTACAGCTAAGCCTCCGAGTGGGAGGGTTGCTCACCACTCGGTAGGATTTTTCAAACTTAGGCGAGTACTGGACTGCAGCTAAGACCCCGAGTGGGAGGATTGCTCACCACTCGGTAGGATTTTTTAAACTTAGGTGAAACAGATTCGTAGCTAAGCCCCCCAAGTGGGAGGATTCCTCGCCACTCGGTAGGATTTTTTTAAACTTAGGCGAAATGGATTCGCAGCTAAGGCCCCGAGTGGGAGGTTCGCTCACCGCTCGGTAGGATTTTTCAAACTTAGGTGAGTACTGGACTACAACTAAGCCCCCGAGTGGGAGGCTTGCTCACCACTCGGTAGGATTTTTCAAACTTAGGCGAGTACTGGACTGCAGCTAAGCCCCCGAGTGGGAGGATTGCTCACCACTCGGTAGGATTTTTCAAACTTAGGCGAGTACTAGACTGCAGCTAAGCCCCCGAGTGGGAGGATTGCTCACCACTCGGTAGGATTTTTCAAACTTAGGTGAAACGGATTCGCAGCTAAGCCCCCGAGTGGGAGGTTTGCTCACCACTCGGTAGGATTTTTTACAACTTAGGCGAAACGGATTCGCAGCTAAGGCACCCACTGGGTGATTTAGGACATGCAAAAAAGGAACAACAATCATTCAGGAGACTGTAAAATCTTTTAAAATCAAAATAAAAGGTATCTCTTATTACATCATAACAGTCTGAATGCTTAAATGTAAAAGGGGCGGAGCAGCTCCGCATTCCAAGAGCGTGGCTCGTATTTATTGTGCTCGATGTTGTAAATACGGTATGCTCCATTGTAGAGCACTTTGGTGATGATGAAGGGACCTTCCCAAGCAAGAGCAAGCTTGTGTGGTTTTTGCTGGTCCACTCGAAGAACTAAGTCTCCCTCCTGAAATTCCCGACCCCTCACATTTCTGGCGTGGAATTGGCGCAGGTCTTGCTGATAAATGGTCGACCGGATCAAGGCCATCTCTCTTTCCTCTTCCAGGAGATCAACTGCATCTTTCCGAGCCTGTTCTGCTTCATCTTCTAAGAAAAGTTCAACTCGAGGTGCATTGTGAAGCAGGTCACTCAGGAGTACGGCTTCAGCTCCATAGACTAAGAAGATGGAGTTCGGCTAGTTGACTGATTAGGAGTTGTCCTCAATCCCCAAAGTACCGATGGGAGTTCATCGGCCCAGGCACCTGCTGCATGCTTGAGGTCACGCATCAGTCGATGTTTCAGTCCTTTGAGAATCAATCCATTTGCTCTTTCAGCTTGTCCATTCGACTGAGGATGGGCGGCTGAAGCATAGTCAACCCTGGTGCCTTGAGAAGCACAGAAGGCTCTGAACTCGTCAGAATCGAAGTTCGACCCATTGTCAGTGATGATGTTGTGCGGAACACCATACCTAAATGTTATCTCTCTGACGAACTAATAGTTGTACTTGCTTCAAGGTTTTTGGTGGGCTTGGCTTCAATCTATTTGGTGAACTTGTCGACTGCTACGAGCACATGGGTAAAGCCACTCCTGCCAGCCCTCAGAGGTCTAACCATATCTAACCCCCAGACAGCAAAAGGCCAGACGAGTGGAATAGTCTTCAGAGCTGACGTGGGTTTATGGGACATGTTGGAGTAAAACTGGCAGCCTTCACATTTGTCTACTATTTCTTTTGCCATCTCATTGGCATGAGGCCAGTAAAATCCGGCTCGGTATGCTTTGGCCACGATGGTCCGCGAGGATGCATGGTGAACACAGGTCCCCGAGTGAATATCATTGAGGATCATTTGGCCTTCTTCTGGCGTGATACATTTCTGGCTGACTCCAGATACACTTTCTCTAAACAACTGTCCTCTTATCATAGTAAAGGCTTTGGATCGTCGGACGATCTGTCGAGCCTCTTCTTCATCCTCTGGAAGTTCTTTCCTAAGAATGTATGCAATATATGGCATTGTCCAGTCGGGAGTGATGACCAAAAACTCCATGACCAAGTCGACCACGGCTGGGACTTCGACTTTAGTCGGATCTGTGGCACTCTTAGGCTACGGGGGCTCTTCGGTGAAAGGATCTTTCTAAACTGAAGGTGAGTGAATATGTTCCAAAAACACATTGCTAGGAATGGTATCTCTCTTGGATCAAATCTTTGCCAATTCATCTGCCGCTTGGTTTTCAGTCGGGGTATATAGTGAAGCTCCAATCCCTCAAACTTCTTTTCCAACTTTCTTACTGTGTTGCAATAACCAGTCATAGCTGGGCTCCTAACATCCCACTCTTTCATCACTTGATTAACCACCAAATCTGAATCACCGTAGACCATGAGGCAACGGACGCCGAGTGAAATGGCCATACGCAACCCATATAAAAGTGCTTCATATTCAGCTTCATTGTTGGAGGAATCAAAATGAATCTGGAGAAAATAGCTGAGCTTGTCTCCCCGGGGGGATACCAATACTAGCCCAGCACCGGAACCATTCAGCATCTTGGAGCCATTGAAGAACATGGTCCAATGTTCCGAGTGAACTTGAGTCGGCAGTTGCTGCTCAATCCACTCGGCAAGGAAATCTGCAATTGCTTGGGACTTGATAGCTTTCTTTGCCTCAAACTTGATATCCAATGGAAGGAGTTCAATCGCCCATTTTGCCACTCGACCAGTTGCATCTCTGTTGTTCAGAATTACAGATAATGGTGCATCACTGACGACTGTAATGGAGTGATCAGAGAAATAGTGTGCAACCTTCTTCATGGTCATGTAGATTCCATAAACAAGCTTCTGATAATGCGGATATCTCTGCTTGGATGGAGTCAGAACTTCGGAGAGATAATACACTAGGCGCTGAACTTTATAGGTTTTTCCTTCTTCTTCTCGCTCGACCGTGAGTACTGCACTGACGACTTGTCCAGTGGCTGCAATGTAAAGCAGTAAAGGCTCTTTGCTAATTGGTGCAGCAAGCACCGGCTGGGTGGAAAGCAGGGTTTTGAGCTCTGCAAATGCTGCGTCAGCTTCATCAGTCCACTCGAACTTATCAGATTTCTTCATCAATCGGTAAAGAGGTAAAGCCTTTTCACCGAGACGAGAAATGAATCGACTCAAGGCGGCCAAAAAACCAGTAAACTTCTAAACATCATGCACACGCACAGGGTGTTTCATTCGGAGGATGGCACCGACTTTCTCTGGGTTCGCATCGATCCCTCATTCAGAAACGAGGAAACCGAGTAGCTTTCCACCTAGGACTCTGAATGTGCACTTCGATGGATTAAACTTGATATCATACCTTCTTAGATTGGCAAAGGTTTCTGCGAGGTCGGTCAGCAGGTCGGAACCTTTACGTGACTTGACCATAATATCATACATGTGTGCTTCCACATTCCGACTGATTTGAGTGAGCAGGCACTTCTGAATCATCATCATGAATGTGGCGCCAGCATTTTTGAGACCAAACGGCATGGTGATATAACAAAATCACCCGAATGGGGTGATAAAAGCTATTTTTATTTCATCGGGACCGTACAGTCGGATCTGATGATACCCAGAATATGCACACCCCGCAGTTGAGTCAACAATCTGATCGATGCGGGGGAAAGGGAATGATCTTTCGGCAGGCCCGATTGATATGCTTGAAATCGATGCACATATGAAGTGAATCGTCCTTCTTAGGGACCATGACCACATTGGCAAGCCACTCGGAGTGGTAGATCTCTCGGATGAACTCTGCTGCTAGGAGCTGAGCCACTTCCTCGCCAATTGCTTTTCTCTTCTACACGGCGGACCGTCGAAGGTGCTCTTTGATGGGTTTTGCCTTCAGATCAACATGCAAATGATGCTCAGCCAGCTCCCTGGGTACACCTGGCATGTCAGAAGGTTTCCATGCAAAGATGTCCCAGTTCTCACGGAGGAACTGGATGAGCGCTTCTTCCTATTTGCTGTCGAGTGTCGTGGAGATATGAGTCGGTGCAGAATTGGGATCGGTCGGGTGAATATGAATCGGCTTCATTTCTCCAGACGACTGAAACGCAGAATCTGTGGTGGGCTTCTTGGCCCGTAACAAGTCACTCGGATCTGCATTTTTCTGATATTCTTGTAATTCAACTGCTGCCATTTGTGCTTCGGCGATTTTGGAACCCTTCTGGAAGCATTCCTCTGCCTTCTGCCGATTGCCAGTGACTGTGATCACACCCCTGGGGCCATGCATCTTGAGCGTGAGGTACACATAACACGGCCGAGCCATGAAATGCGCATAGGCAGGCCAACCCAGAATAGCATGATAAGCACTTTGGAAATCCACTACTTCAAATGTCAACTTTTCCTTACGGTAATTCTTGGAATCACCAAAAACCATGTCAAGGGCGATCTGGCCGAGTGATTTGGCTTTCTTTCCAGGGCTAATGACATGAAAACTCATATTGCTTTTGCTAAGCTTGGACATCGGAATGCCCATCCCCTTCAAGGTTTCAGCATAAAGGATATTCAGGCCGCTACCACCATCCATTAGCACTTTGGTCAGTCGAGTGCCTTCAACCACTGGGTCGACCACCAATGCTTGCCTCCCAGGGGTGGCTATACGTGCCAGGTGATCAGACTGGTCGAATGTGATGGCTGTTTGTGACCATTTCAGGTATGTGGTCGTCATCGCCGGAGCAACCATATTTACTTCTCTGTTGATAACTTTCAATCGACTTTTGCTCTCAACATCAGCAAAAATCACCAGGGTGGAATTGACCTTAGGATAACCATCATCCTCCTCTTCGTCCTCGTCTTTGTCCGACTCTTTTTCCTTTTCACTGGGTTGTTTCCCTTGGAATTGGTGGATCAGGAGTCGACATTACCGAGTGGTGTGTTTAGGATAAATCAGATTACCCTCTTCATCCTTCTTCGTATGAATGTGACACGGTAAATCCAACACGTCATTTCCCGCTTGATCCTTTACCTTCTTAGGGGTCCAGGGCCCCTTAGGCTTTCCTTTAAAATTTCCTTCAACTACTGCTGCAATTTCACCAGGCGCTGCTGTCTCAGCCTTACGTTTCTGTTTCCGATTGGTATTGCCTCCACCGGCGTCTTGGCCGGCCGGTTACCCTTTTTGCTGTGGAGTCGATCCTCTTCCTCTCCGTTAGCGTACTGGGTGGCTATTTCCATCATCCGAGTCAGAGACATATCTCCAGTCTGACCGAACTTCAGGACCAGCTCTCGATATTTAACGCCTTCCTTGAAGGCACACACTGCTTGATGCTCAGATACATTTTCCACTGTGTGATGCAAAGTGGTCCACCTCTGAATGTAATCCCTTAGAGTCTCACTCAGCTTCTGCACGCAATGCTGCAATTCTGTTAACCCTGCTGGCCGCTTGCAAGTACCCTCAAAAGTTCTGACAAATACTTGAGCAAGCTCCTCCCAACTAAATATGCTGCCCGGGGCTAACTGAGTTAACCATGCTCTGGCTGACCCTTCCAACATCAAAGAAAGATGCTTCATGGCCACTTCATCATTTCCACCACCAATCTACACAGCCACTCAGTAATCCTCAAGCCAAGTTTCAGGCTTGGACTCTCCAGTGAATTTGCTGACTCCAGTCGCCAACCTGAAGTTGGGAGGAATCACTGCAGCCCTGATGGCTCTATTGAAACATTCTGGACCCGGAACATGAACTCTGCTGCCAGTCGGACAATCTCTGTCAAGGTCCTCTCTGTGTGCTCTGTTCCAGTCGACTAGACCTTGAACGAGAATAGATCTCGCATCAAAGCCCGACTCTCTTGGGTCGACCGGTACTCTACACTTGCCACTGTGAAGGCGTCTGTCATCGTATTGCCGAGGCACGTACAATCCACTCCTCGGAGGAGGTGTGGGCACTCGACGATGGTCGTCGCGACCGAGTCGGTGATCATACTGCCCATGATTCCTGTACTGATCCTGCTGACGCCCACGACCTTCACGCCGCAGGGGCAATCTTGGGCTATGAGCTGACTGAACTATATCTGCCACCACGGATCTGCTATGAATCCTATTCCGTGACTGGGACACTACAGTGTTCTGTTCCCCCGTTGCCCGAAGTAAGGCCCGGATCTGCATCAAACCTCTGCCAGCCTTTGACTGGGAAGGGTGAATTGACTCTGCTATTCGGGCCACAGTTGTGAGATTTTGAATCGGAGTGCGGTATACCTTAGGTGGAGGCGGAAAAAGTTGTCGTTGACTGGACTCAGGAATCCGCTCTCAAGCACGCTCGTCGAGTGCATGCTGGAGGTTCTCCAGTCAAGTGTGCTCAGCCAAATTAGCCAGGCATACCTCCTCCAAGGCCCAAGCCTTGGGGGTTTCTCCAACAATGGGCGTGTGGAGGGCATCCATGTTGCGTCGACGAAGTTCTTCTCTTTGCTGTGAAGAGAGAGTTTCAGGACGGTACTCCTTGTGAACGCGTGACAGATCACTGCCACCATCACCGCCGTCATGGCGGTGGAAGCCAGGAGGACTACGTGGTCCGTTGACCATCAAAACTTCAGCCGCAGGGTCGCTGTTGTCGCACTCGGATGCAGTCTCGATGGAGCCAGTCGACAGGTCGAACAGGCTGTAGAGAGTTTCGTCGGGCTCAATTGTCACGACTTGATGGGTGGCCGAATGACGAGCCACCGCATGTTTCACCCACCGCTGAAGCCGCGACCGACCGGATCGCTTGCAACAGCGAACGGCGGGGAGAGAAGACACTACGGGAGCCGACCGATACTGGGTCGACGGCTACCGGAGAAGGACACCGCGTATGCACGCGCGAAAGTGCGTCGCTCCTTGGACAGTGAGCGCCTCGATGTCCAGGGGAGCATCCTGGAGCCAGGCGGAGTCGACGATGATGAAGACAAGCGCGCCGAGACGAATCTCGCGGCCCTCAGCCAATCCACTGCCAGACACCATGATGATGGGGATCGGAAAAATCACAACTTCACCAAGAAGTCGCTGAGACACCAGCCCCACGATGGGCGCCAACTGTCATGGTTCTAAGACAGATAGTAGAAAGGGGGGTAGGTATGAAGAGGCAAGATCTCAGCTATGGTGAAGGTGTACACACAAGATTTACGAGTTCAGGCCCTTCGCGGAGGAAGTAAAAGCCCTACGTCTTGGTGCCCGGAGGCGGTCGACTGGATTATATGTGTGTGGTGTTACAGGGGGTGCGAACCCTTGTGTCAGAGGAGGGGGTGGCTTATATAGAGTGCGCCAGGACCCCAGCCATCCATCATTACAAGGAGTTCAATGTACATAAAGATGGGGCGTTACTGGTAATGCCAGTCATAAGTGCTGTTAATGATCTTAAAGACTACAGAGTGAACGCCTGACCGTTGCAGTGCTGAGTGACTCCTAGTCTTCAGTAGGTCGAGTGATTCCTTGTATGGTCGAGTGACTCAAGTAGGAGGGATACCCGAGTGACATGATTGGTCCAGTGGAGTGCACTCGACACCTTTGACTGGAGGTTCTTTGTTGTCTCTTGGACTTCTTTGCTTCTAGGGTAGTGACCTTGGGTAGGGCGTATAGGTCAGGTCTATGACCCTACCCTGGGTCTGTATCCTCATCATTGACTGCCTTCATAAATGAAGAGAAGTGGAAATTTGAGAAGGTCGAGCAAGTGAAGAAAGCTCAGTAGAAGAAGGAGCATTTTCTAAAGAAGAATGTTGTACACATGTCTCTTGAAGAACTTGTGACTCTGCAAACTAAGATCAAAGCACTCAGTGATGAATTTGACGCATACCATGCAGATTGGCTAGGCGCCAAAGTCAGACTCGTCACAATGGTGAAGGGTTTCAAGACTGAAGTTGATGCTCAGCCTACTGAAGAAAATGCTAGCATAGCTGATGAAAATCAGACTATTGAAGAAACTGAGAGTACTAGGGATACTAAAGAAATTCCATCTCCTGAAGAACCTGTCAGGGCAACCCCCAATGTTGCACCTGCAGAACAACCGATGTCAGCTGAAGAATCTGCTGCTGTGCCTGAAGAATCTGAACCTACCAGGGCAACTGCATCAGTTGTGCCTTAAGATATTGAGCCAATTTCATCTGCTCCTCCTGCAAAGTCATCACAGATGAAAAGTATCAACCTTCCTTCTGCATCAGAACCGAAGAAGACCAAAGCTGCAGAGAGGGCAACAGTGAAGAAAATGAAAGCATCTGCAACTTTAGAGTCTTCAGCTCCCAAGAAAGTGAAGACTTTGACAAGTTCATTCACCAATCCCATCGATGTTGTTCCTCTCTCAAGCATGCCATCAAAGGATATTGTTCCCTTTGGTGAGGAATATGTCATTCCAGATGACAGTGATGAAGAAAATCCCTCTGCTGCTACTTCAGAGCAGTTGGATGAAGAAATTGAAGTGGAAAATATCCCTTCAACTCCGCTGGTATCATCGCCCATGCCTCAGTTCACAGCTGAAGAGGCAGGCGTTGAAGAAATTGATGAAGAAGATGAGCATGTGGACCTTGGGTCTACTACACCAGTTCTGAATGATGATTATTGGGAAAGACATCATCCCAATTCACCATTGACCACTCCTTGTTGGGGAACATAGTAATTTCAAAAAAATTCCTACGCACATGCAAGATCATGGTGATGCATAGCAACGAGAGGGGAGAGTGTGTCCACGTACCCTCGTAGACCGAAAGCGGAAGCGTTAGCACAACACGGTTGATGTAGTCATATGTTGAAGACCCGACCGATCAAGTACCAAACGCACGGGACCTCCGAGTTCTGCACACGTTCAACTTGATGACGTCCCTTGAACTCCGATCCAGCTGAGCTTTGAGGGAGAGTTCCGTCAGCACAACGGCATGGTGACAATGGTGATGTTCTACTGACGCAGGGCTTCGCCTAAGCACCGCTATGATATTATCGAGGTGGATTATGGTGGAGGGGGGCACCGCACACGGCTAAGAGATCCAAGGGATCAATTGTTGTGTCTATGGGGTGCCCCCCTCCTCCGTATATAAACGAGGGGAGGAGAGAGCCGGCCAGGAGGAGGAGGCACGCCCAAGGGGGGGAGTCCTACTCCCACCGGGAGTAGGACTCCTCCTTTTCCTATTTGGAGAGGGAGAGGGAAGGAAGAGGAAGGAGGGAGGAAAGAAAGGGGGGCCCTCCCAATTCGGATTGGGCTTGGGGGGAACCCCCTCCCTTGTTCCTTTCCCCTCCTTTCCACTAAAGCCCATTAAGGCCCATATACCTCCCTGGGGGTTCCGATAACCTCCCGGTGCTTCAGTATTGTCCCAATCTCACCCGGAACCATTCTGGTGTCCAAATATAGTCGTCCAATATATCGATCTTTATGTCTCGACCATTTTGAGACTCCTCGTCATGTCCGTGATCACATCCGGGACTCTGAACTACCTTCGGTACATCAAAACACATAAACTCATAATATAACCGTCATCGAACTTTAAGCGTGCGGACCCTACGGGTTCGAGAACTATGTAGACATGACCGAGACATGTCTCCGGTCAATAACCAAGAGTGGAACCTGGATGTTCATATTGGCTCCCACATATTCTACGAAAGATCTTTATCGGTCAAACCGCATAACAACATACTTTGTTCCCTTTGTCATCGGTATGTTACTTGCCCGAGATTCGATCGTCAGTATCTCAATACCTAGTTCAATCTCGTTACAGGCAAGTCTCTTTACTCGTTATGTAATGCATCATCCCGTAACTAACTAATTAGCTACATTGCATGCAAGGCTTATAGTGATGTGCATTAATGAGAGGGCCCAGAGATACCTCTCCGACAATCGGAGTGACAAATCCTAATCTTGAAATACGTCAACTCAACAAGTACCTTTGGAGACACCTATAGAGCACCTTTATAATCACCCAGTTACATTGTGACGTTTGGTAGCACACAAAGTGTTCCTCCGGTAAGCGGGAGTTACATAATCTCATAGTCATAGGAACATGTGTAAGTCATGAAGAAAGCAATAGCAACATACTAAACGATCAAGTGCTAAGCTAACAGAATAGGTCAAGTCAATCACATCATTCTCCTAATGATGTGATCCCGTTAATCAAATGACAACTCATGTCTATGGTTAGGAAACTTAACCATCTTTGATTAACGAGCTAGTCAAGTAGAGGCACACTAGTGACACTATTTTTGTCTATGTATTCACACATGTATTATGTTTCCGGTTAATACAATTCTAGCATGAATAATAAAAATTTATCATGAAATAAGGAAATAAATAATAACTTTATTATTGCCTCTAGGGCATATTTCCTTCACTCCTCTACATCAAATTCCTCAGTCCCCAGTTCAAATTGAATAAATTCATACTGGATCTGAAGAATGTCAAGCTTCACTTCATTCTATTCCTGAAGAAGCTCCAACTACTAATGTTGAAGAAATGGAGGCCAAGACTGTTGCTGATGAATCTGTCGCTGAAATTCCTCTATCTGTGGCTCCAGAGGTTGTGTAACAAGAGGTTGTGAAGACTTCAGTTGTTAATCTTTAGCCCAAGCCACAAAATCCTCATTCAAAAAAGCAGAAAATCAAGGCTGATGATTTCTTTGTTGAGCGTCATTTCTTCATGGATTACAATCCCATATACTCTACAAGACTTCGACGCAAGCGCTTCTGGATAGCCAGTCAGATGAACTTTTATTCTTCGATCCTATTTGACAAGGACAAGGTATTTGAGCATCAGCAAATTCCTCACGTGAATATGGAATCACTTCCTTGCTTCCAACCCGTCCTGAGTGTTCTTCATGACGCTGGGCTATTAAACTTCTGCACTGACATCTGTGACTGGAATGAAGAACTCATTCTTCAATTGTACGCAACACTACACCTCACTGGAATGTGCAAGATGTGAATTCATGGGTGATTGACTGGATGACTGAAAATACTCATTACAAAGCACCGGCCTCTGAATTGCTTCACGCCGTCCTCAGTCCTCCCACTAAAGGTGCACTGCTCCTCTATGAGGAATCTGAACTCTCCAATAATTTGATGCAAGTGTTGTTGAAGCCTTTGAAGGCTGGCCAAGCTCCAAAGACCACATTCCTCGTGAAGGAATTACTCTATGTGCCAAGGGCAGTGTATCACATCTTGAGCAAAACCCTCAGTCCCATCAAGGGCCACAACTCTAATGAAGAAGAGGTTGTTGGCATCATGAAGAATCTGTTTTTCAATATCATGCACGGTATTCCTATCAACTACCACGATTTCTTCATGAGGACTTTGGCCAATGCTACTCTGTCACCTTTTGAGTTGAAGCCTTATGCTCCTTGGATCATGAAATTCATCAGATCAAGGTCTTCAATTCATTACAAGGCTGATTTTCAAAATCATCCCAGCTATTTGCCACCTATTGAAGTCCTCAAAAGAATATTTCCTTGGCTGATGAGAAGGACAAAGCAGCTATTATTGAAGAAGGCACTTGTCCATTGGATGGTCAGTTTCGCAAGCCTGCCTCATATTCTACCAATGATGATTCTGCAACACAAGATTCTGCCGCCAAAGCTTCAAAGCAAAATCCTCAAGCCACTGCTCCACGTGTAATGACTGATCGTGAGCTTATCCTCAGTCTTCACCAGAAAGTTGATCGAAATCACAAGTGGGTCAACCGTCAGTTTGGTGCAATTCTTCAGAACATGACAGTCACTCAAAACATTGTGAAGAAGAATCACCATTATCTGCATCAAGTCTTTGACCGCACTTGGGCTATTCTTTCACATCTCTATAGTGCTGAAGAACTCAAGGAAATGGAGTTCCAACAGGACTTTGACTGGTCTCAGCCTCCTTCGAAGAAATTCAAGAAGGTCAAAGTTCCTCAGCTGGTCGCCAGTTCATATTCTTCATCGCGCGAGATGGATGAAGCTGAAGATTTGATCGACACTGCGGTAGGCCCTACACCAACAGACGACCCCAGCAATGCTAGCGCTCCTCCATCGACATCATGATGATATTCTTCAGGGGCGTTAGTCCTCATTTTTCGTCCCTTTTGGTCAATTTGATGAAAAAGGGGGAGTAATTTGAGTTAGTCTTCAAGCAGGTCTCTATTATATGGTGTTTTTTTGTTAAGTTACAACTCTTGCTCTTCTGAGGTGTTTGCTTTGATGAGTTGTAAACTTAAGTCCTATGGTGCTCTCATACTTTTGACTGCTTTCTGCATGCTTATTTCCTCAAGTACCTTAATGCATGCATGATAAATTTCGTCAGACACCATATTTCATCATGCATTTCAAATTCTTCATATCATATATCAAATGTGTGTATGAATTACAAGATATAGGGGGAGATCTCCATGATATTACTCTACAATGTGCATTTGCTATCCAAAGCAAATTCCTCGAATATGCACATCTTCAGGGGGAGTTCTTATATATCTTGCAATCAAATTCCTCAATATTAGCATTTACACTTCATATGTTTATCCCCGTTGAAAACTTAACCTATTTGTCATCAATCACCAAAAAGGGGGAGATTGTAAGTGCATCTAGTGCCCCTTAGTGATTTTGGTGTATTGAAGACTTATAGGTTAAGGGACTAATGTGTTTGTGACTGTACACAGGCTCTATAAGTCGATGAGGAGTTTGATATTTATGATGAAAGTCGACCCCTAAAAATGTATGTCTTCAGCTGAAGACTTTGGTTTTCTTGAAGACTTTGAAAGTGAAGAAATTGGTGTGACCTTAAAGACTTGGATGTTCATGCGCGGACTATGAAGCGTGAAGACTTTTGTTTTCATAGTTTTATTTTCTCTTTCTTGAGTCATAGGAAACACCGTACTGTTAAACAGGGTCGAGGTAATACTAAGGAAACACTTTCCAAGTGATGCTCATATCAAAGCCTACACCTACCCAATCCTTTTGAGTGAAGCCATTGGAAGTCTCATACAGTTCAGTCAATTTCTTCTGTGACAGAGATGAAGATCTTCTGTTCTTTGATGAATTTGTTCTGACTGAGGAGTTAGGAATTCGCTAGTGCAGATTGCCTACATAGTGAGGAACATGATAGCCCTAAGGAATTTGAGAGCTCAAATTTCTGACCGTTGCTGTGCTACACGCCAGCTGTCCAAAATATCCTACCCACCTAACGGTCATATCATTGAAGGGCATTTATGTCTTATCATGTCGGGTTGCTCCCTCGGCTATAAATAGCCGCCCCCTACAACCACTAGTTGGTTGGCTGCTCCGAGAAAAACTGACACTTGTCATTGAGAGCATCCCATCCTTAGAGGACTTTGAGCGAAAATCATCAAGTGAGGAAAACCCAAAACCCAAACACCTAAAACCCAAAGTGATTGGGCATCACTAAATAGATTGTTCCTATGTTGAACCGACGCTTGTTACCTTTGAGGACTGTGCATCCTCTAGACGGTTAGGCATCATGGTCTAGAGCGTCCAAGAGGAATTGTGGATTGCCAGGTGACCAAGTCTGTGAAGGTTTGGAAGTCACCTGAAGACTTACCACGAGTGATTGGGCGAGGTCTGTGTGACTTTAGCTCAAGGAGAATACGGTGAGGACTGTGTGTTCGGGACTGTGTGTCCTTAGGTTTAAATACCCAGCCGCTCCAACCAGACATACAACTGTCACAACAGTTGGAACTGGTCTACCAAATCATCATCTTCACCAAGCTACTGGTTCTATTTCCTCAACTTTTTCATTTCCTCGTTCATGTGTTGATGAACCTAATCATTACTGTTTGAAGGCTTTGACTGGAGACTTTCTCTATTTCCTCAACTCTATTCTTCAGTCACTTTGTCTTCAGCCTGCTTATTCTATTTTCACGCTACTTCTACTCTGAGCTTGTTTTCATTTCATCACGATGACTATGCTACTGCTCTGTTATGCTTGTACCTAAGTACTTATTCCACTGCTAGTGTGTCGTTGCTTAGGAAATTCTTCACCTAGAATTTCCTCAGTGACGAATTTGTAAAAATCACCCATTCACCCCCCTCTAGTCGATATAACGCACTTTCAACTATGGCAATGGGGGATATGATAACTATGGCGAGGGTGATTTGTATGGTGATGAGCACTATGATCACTATGGCTATGGGGAATATGAGGACCATGGAGATGAGGATGACTATGGCAATGGCGATGATGATGACGATGATTGGCTATAAAAGTCTAATGATCGCCAGTGGGGTACTTCAGACCGTTGGTGAATTTATAAGTCGACGGTGTTTGCTCACCCTCAACTAACAGGTTTCCTGGCAGTGTTCGCTCACCCTCGACTAACAGGTTTCCTGAAAGGCGGTATACACTGTCGACCATCTAATAAGCTGACGGTTTGGTTCTCCTCATGGGCATAACTAAGTCCAGTGGGACAAATGTACCGTTGACTATTTTGAAAACCGACGGGAAGCAATAACCGTAGGAGAGTAAATGTCCGACGAGGAACCATCGGGTATAAATGTCGTCAGGCTAAGATGAGCGAGCAAGTCATAGTAACATGCCCGATGGCTCACGTCGGCTTACTACCGTAGGTGACAAGATTGCCCGACTGTACCATCGGCCATTACTGTAATGGCCAACGAAGCAAGGCCAATGGGAGATGGCCGACGATGTACCGTCGGTTTTAGTAATAGTTGACGGTGATAAAAAAATATCCGCCGTGATTTGACCATCGGTTATAATGCAATATCTAGTACTGCCGGCTTGGATGGTCGTGGAGGAGGCCGTCGGCCATCATTGGCCTCGAGCGCATGATGTCTCGGGGAAGAATGGTGGTGATGGGGGACTTCATGGTGGAGATGTGAGGGTACATGAGTGGCTAGGGGAGAGAGAGAGAGCTATGGATAGCTCCAATTTGAGCACGGGCCGAGGCGACAATGGCTGTAGTATGAGGTGGGAGAAGGCACGGGAGGGGGAGTGGTCTGCTCCAAGAGGTGTATGGGAGAGAGAGAGAGCAGAGCGCGTCCGAAGGGGCACTAGGGGAGGCTTTAAATAGCCATGCCGAGGCGCACCATGGACGGAGCTCACGGGCAGCGCTCGGGTGAGCTCTGCAGGGGGAGTAGGAGGGCAAGGGAGGAGGGGCCCTACATTGTGGCGTGTAGGGGACATCGCGGCGGTCTTGGGGGACATGATCCTGGTGCCCAAGGTCGACGGGGAGCCTCGAAATGGGTGTGCTACAGTGCGGGAGAGCACTGTAGTGTGCTCCAGAGCATGAGCTTGGCATGCCATGTCATTACTTTAGTGTCATGGGCGTGTCCTTTTGTGTCAAGGGGTTCTAGGGGGGGGTAAACAAGGAGGGGAAATCCTTGGATGATCTGGGATGCCTCTAGGGTGGAGGGGGGAGTAGAGAGAGAGAAGGAACAATTGTTGTCCAGAGAAGAAAAATGGGGTTTTCACCCCCCCCCCCCCAATGATTGAGCCATGGGCAAGAAAAACTTACTGGAGATAGAAGGTAACCAGAGTCAGTTTTGGTAAAATTTTGAGCCAAAGGAGAATAGTGGAAAGGGGTCAAAATGGTGATTTTTGCAAAATGACACAAGGTTCTTGATGTGGGTTTGATCTAGAATTACTCATCTCCTTCTTGTGCCACTTGATAGGGGTGATTCTCATGATCATTTGACAATGTGGTAAAAATTTGAGCTCATTTGGAGAAAGTTGCCAATGTAACTTTTTCAAACCCTAGAAATGGGAAGAAATTGTTTTGGCAAGATTTAACGAGGTTAAGTTGTTCTCCTTGATGCACCACTTGGCATAGGTGAATTATTAGACCATTTGAACATGTGTACCAAGTTTGAGCTCATTTGGACATGTTTGGCAATGTAAAGTTGATCAAACTTGGAAATGCAGAAGGTGTTTTGGTGGCAATATCACCAAATATGGCATTTGTGACATGATAGAATTTTCCTGGATTTATTGGAGAAAAATTCCTTTGTAAATATTTCAAAAGCTTGAAATATCTAGAAAGGGTAATTGAGGGTTTTGACCAATGTTTTGACCATCACCATGTGTTGAAACTCTTATATATGGACAATATATGTCCAATGAGCTTCCCTAAGTTTTCTAAAATGTTTGTGAAATAATAAAATAATTTTGACCTATTAAAGACAATTTCTAGCCTTAAGAAAAAGCCTTTAAATAAAATAGCAAAATAAATTTTAAAATAATATTTTTGTGGTTTCTGGGAGTCCTATATCTAATAGGAGTCAAATATAGCTTTTGAAAGATCTTTCACACCCTAAATTAAGTACTTGTTGTTCAAGCCTTAACTCGGGGGTTTTATGAAAACCTAATTTAAAAAATACTTTTTAGCCAAATTACTTTTGTAAGAAAATACTTTTATGTCCTATACACATGGTATGATCATTGGACAAAGTTTTGGATCAATGAGATGGAGCATGCGACTTGGGAAATTTAAGTTTTAAGAGCACTTTCAAAATAGTAATAGAACTCAAATCAGAATGAAGCCAAATCACACAAAAGTTTTTGTTGGTTCAAATTTTCACGCTTAATTAACTTAAATGACGTGGTATGAAAATCAGGATGTGACACGCCGGAAGACATGCATCACGAGCGGACCGGAACGCCTCAAATCTGATGAGGGGAGCACAGGGTCTCCCCGCGCCTCAAATCCGGGCCCTCACCACCGAAAGGAGCGGCCAAAGGCCTCACCGCCGCCCTCACAAGCAGCCGCACGGGGGCCCCAACGACCGCCTCCGGCAATGGCGAGGTGGATGGGGACAGGAAGGCGGCGGCGCAGAGGAACCCTAGGTCGCCCCTGAGTCGCCCTTGAGAGAGCGACTCTGAGGAGGGGGGTGTTTTCGGCAGGCCTGTCGACATGATCAATGCTGCATTCGAACTTCCGTTCGATCATACCGAAGGATTTCGTGACTCGATCTTTGCCAAAAAATCAGTCGGCCAAGGCGTAGCGCTTGCAAAAAAAAAAAAAAACTTGCTAAGCACGTATGGAGGCCGGCCGCACCCGAAACGATCCTTCGTTTGATGGTTTGTGTATTTCTCAAAGAAAAAAAAATTGATGGTTTGTGTACGCGTACGTACGTTCGACCTCTAGAGTACATCTTGTAACCCAAGCCGCGCATGCCTCATACGTGCGCGGGCCAGACAACTAACCCTAGCAAACATCTCGATATTCACACGCTCCCTATATATCCAGAACATATCCATCGTGTGTTTTCTTTTGCTAGGCCCGTAGATCGGAGAGAGATTAATAGAGCTAGACCCACCGTCGCACATCCATCAAGATCGGTCT
The DNA here is from genome assembly GCF_002162155.2 of Triticum dicoccoides. Taxonomy (NCBI): domain Eukaryota; kingdom Viridiplantae; phylum Streptophyta; class Magnoliopsida; order Poales; family Poaceae; genus Triticum; species Triticum dicoccoides. Next base: position 467,029,273 of record NC_041381.1, read on the forward strand.
CGATGGCCATGATCAGGGCGAAGTGGTTCCTGACGGGCGTGCCGGTGGGGTTCTGGTGGGGGTGGAAGAAGAGCAGCGAGTGGGAGCTGGAGGCGATGGTGGAGTCGGTGCTGCCGCGCCCGGTGGCGAGGCACGTCGTCGACCTCCTGCCCAAGGCCACCGCCGACGCTCGCCACAAGGCGCGGCTGGAGGAGTCCATCCGGGAGAACGCCCGCAAGCAGGAGGAGACCATCCGGAGGCAGGACGAGGCCCTGAGGAGGATGGAGGCCACCGCGATGAGGCAGGAGCAGACCATCGGCCTGCTGCACGCCGTCATCGCGCGCCTGCAGGAAGCAGAAGACCAGCGTCTCCTGCAGAAGCAGGGCCCGACGACGGCCACCCCAGCGCCGCCGCCGCCGCCGAAGCAGCAGTAGTACGTGCGTCATCCTGAAATCCTAAGCGTGCGTTCGTGAGTTGCTTCTGCTTGCGTGGTACGTCTACGTGTTGACGGTTCGATCTAGTAGTTGATGATCAGAGAAAACCTTTTGTTTGCTCTTTAATTTTGACACTACTGCATGCTCGATTGACCGTGTGTGAGTAAATAGCATAAAGCTACTAGTTTACAGGTTAGGGTTCCAAAAAACTACCACTTTTTTAATTTTATTAGAAAGCTACCAAACGCGCGGTCCGCTGTTTCAAAAAACCCAAACCCGCGGTGACTAACGATTTAACCGTTTTTCTGACGGCCTGGGCCCATCTGTCAGCCCACGTGGCCACGCGCGCTCATGGCGGGGCAGTTCACGGCCGTTAGCCGACCGGCCCGGTCGGAAGTGGGGTAAATATACCCGCTCGGTCGGTCGGGATCACACACTCGCTCACTCTCTCGTTGCTCGCTCACTCCCCTGCTCTCACTCCCCTGCTCCAGTACGAGCTCGCCGTCGCGCGCCGTCTTCGAGGCCGGTGGCCGTCGACCTCCTTGCCGCAATGCCTTCCTGGAACGACGAGGAAACCAGCTCGGAGGAGGAGTGCGAGGCTGTCAGCATGGACTGAGACTTATGGTAAGTTCTTTGCCACCTAGGGTTAGGGTTAGGGTTAGGTGCTAGTAGCTTAGGCTACAGCCATGGATGTTGCTTAGTGTAGTGTTGTTGTTGTGTGTGTGATATTGTTCTTGATTAGTGGAGGGTGCGGTTTGATTGTAGGATTTAGGTAACCTAGGGTTCATCTCTGTACAGTGTTAGGGTTCATGCTGATTTGGGGATTTAATGAACAGTGCAAGTTGATTCTGGTATTGAGTGCAGATTGAAACCAGTTTTTGTTGGTTATTATGGTTGCAGGAGGAACCAGACACCACTGTGGAGCCCCTTTTCTGTGGCCAACTTGAGCTTGCTCATCCCAAGTGCATTCTGCACCAACTGAGGCCTATTAAGCGTGTTGCTTTTGAAGGGCCTATAACAGGGAGGCGTTTCTATGGCTGCCCAGTCCAGGTTAGATGCCAATTAAGTTTTCTGCTATGGATGTTCAGTGATGTTCGATATGATGCAGCAGTTTGTTTGATATGACAGACACATATGTATTTTTGCCACTTTGGAAACTTACTAATGGCATTGTAATAACTTTTCGCATTTACAAATGCAGGAAAATGGTGTGAATTGTGGTGTTACAGAGTGGGTTGATGGGCCTTGGCCAACTGTTCTTCAGAGATATTTGTGCAAGCTATGGGAGATGTTCCATGAGCAGAACTTTGGAAGGGTACAGGACAAGGAGAAGTTTGAGCAGGAGTTGGCCAGGCTTAAGAGTGAACATGAAAGGGAGTTGGCCAAGCTGAGGACTGAAAATGACAAGCTTTGCATTGAGTACACCAAGCTTGTTGATGATGTATCGAAGATGTTTGATTGGCAGGATGGTAGGGTGGACAAGAAACAAGTGGAGGAGGAAGAACTTGAGAAGAAGAAGAAGGAGCTAGAGGAGAAAGCCATGTTGGAGGTGTAGATGGAAAAGCTCAAACTTGCAAAAGAGCGGAGGTGCATTTTGCAGAGCCAAGCTGATATCATCAAGAACACTAGGAAGGCTATGAAGGATGTTGAAGTTGACAGAGATGTTCTTAAGAAGGAGAAGGCAAAGCTTGAGCTTGTTGTTGCTGAGCTGCTGAATGAAGTGTATGGCAGCGAGGAGAAGTTAGAGCTTCAGGGACATAATCTTCAAACTTGATGTGCTCAGGCTCACTGTGAGACTTGCTAGTTGGGCCAGGTTTTCTAACTGGCTTAAGCTTTTTGGCTGCATTTGTAGTTACAGTACCAGGATCACTTATGCCAGGATCCTCTACTTGTTCATCTTCAGAAACAACTGGTTCTTCCTCCCAAAACTCAGAAGGTTCTGAGTTAGCTGCACAGAAGTGCTCTGCAGTATCAGTGCCAGTCCCATCTTCACCCCTACACCAAGCTTTGTAAGAAATTTTCTCCCCTCTGTAATCACCCCTAAAGAACTCAAAATCTGAAGATGATTTGTCATCTTCAACTTCATCTTCTTCCTCTGGTACTTCTTCTTCTTCTTCTTCATCTCCTGCTTCTTCTACATCTTCTTCTTCCACAACTTTTTTCCCCTTATTAAAATTGCTGCTTTGTTGTGTGTTTATGTAGGGATCATCAGGGGCAGGGTACAGAACACCTTCTTGTGAAACTCTGTAAACAACAGGTTCACCAACATGATCAATGGGGATCTGTTCCTCATCTGCTGGGCTTGGATCAGTAGCTTTTCTGACACTGATGTTCAGTACCTTATTATCAACAAATAAGTCAAGCATTTCCTCTAATGCCTCCTCACTATCCAGGGCCTCCACACCCTCCGGCCCCTTTCCCTCTTCCTTTACATAAATTAGAAATGCATCCATTCCATAGCCCTCCAACTCAACCAATGCTAATATGGTCAGATAACTGATATCTGAGGACACTAAATACTTTTTCTCCATATTATCTATTCCTTAAAAATGTAGCCTCAAGTCCCAACTCGCATCATCTAAGCTGTAGGATTAAATTGACCCATAAATACAGTAGCACTTTCTTCTAATTTGAACTAAAGCACCCAGAAACATTGAGTAGTGCTTACCTCACTCCACCAAAGGACGAAGCCCAATGATGGCCGCCTGCTGGATCAGCGTGGATGCGCTTCGCCACTGCCCTGGCCGCGCGGACTTCCGGATCTGAACTCGCCGGATCCACATGAGCCGCGGGCGGTGATGGCTGCCGCGACCGCTGCGCCGGGAAGCTCGAGCTGTCTAGCCATTTGTCCACCTCTGAGGGTCCACCGCCCTCCTCGCCAGTGCCGCCTTGGCTCAATCGCTCGCCGCCGACGAGATTTGGCTGCGTCGCCGCCATCGCCCACTAGGTCACTGCGGGGGAGAGGAGGGGGAGAGGAGGGGAGTGAGAGAACAAGAAACCCGACAGCCTACTTTGGTTCCGACCGGACCGCGTCGGCTAACGGCCGTGAACTGCCGCGCCGTGAGCGCGCGTGGCCACGTGGGCTGACAGATGGCCCCAAGCCGTCAGAAAAATGGTTAAATCGCTAGTCACCGCGGGTTTGGGTTTTTTGAAACAGCGGACCGCGCGTTTGGTAGCTTTCTGAGAAAATTAAAAGAGTGGTAGTTTTTTGGAACCCTAACCTGTAAACTAGTAGCTTTATGCTATTTACTCACCGTGTGTTCGTGTGATAACCGTTGGAATATGCATGATGTAGCGAGGACGCACATACACGTGCATCTTCTGTCCACCTACGTCGGCTGGAGCGTGACTCCGTGTTTCGACCTTCGTGATGCACATGAGCACACATCTCCATACGTGCGCTTACTAGATACGACACTGAACCAAAATTGTAAATAAGTACTAAGATGGCCCACCCAAATATGATTTTTTTCTTTCAGGTTCATGTTTGCCGATAGCATCTAAACCAACTCTAGCAGAGTTGTCGTACTAGGCAAATCGACATAGTAACCATCAATATAAGGATTCTAGCAAAAAGAAGTTATATCAAGTTCAATCTTTTATTTTGTGCGGAAAGGAGTTCAGACTTGATTTCAAGCTCAACAATTTGCTAGTACATGGTAAGAAGTTTGTTTCAACTATAAAAAGACAGTTAGAAAATTGTGAGTATTGTTGTAATGAATTCCAAAGAAAAGGTTTCTTGAGGTTGTACAAAGACTCTATTTTCTTAATAGCAGTAATAGAAAAATTCTTGTATGTTCCCCTCCTTTGAGATTACCAGATTTGTGTTGAGTGAGGGTTGAATATGAATTTGATCCAAACTGTCCAATTTTCGAGGTTGCCCAACCCTGTCTAGTGGTGTGTGTTTGTCACATTATAACAGGTCTAGTCCAAGCCCTACATCTAACTCTCATAAAACTGCTTTTTTTACGATCCCCACGATGGCTTTAACTTTGAAAAGGTTCTTGGGTTGGCCCCGCAAAACAACCATCCCCTGCTAATATTTCGGTTGCCAGTGCTTTCCTCTAGTGGCGGAGCCACCTCCGGGTGACTCCGGGCTAGTCCAGAATATTACTCCTAAACACTAGTCATAATCCATGGTGAAAGATTATTTCTTTTGGCAGGTGGTAGCTCACACTGTCTCCTGGTTAGGTCTTGCCCGGGTTATACTTATGGGATGGATGTGCCACTGCTTTCATCCTAGTCACATGTGCAACAACTATCTTCCTCCCAACCGTCGTCGCCACTGCTCGCGAGTCATTGCCCCAACCGATCTTGCTGGCAATGTCGCCCCTCATCCGTCCTGAGCCCTCTCCTTTGACCCGTTCCCGACCTACCAACGCCTCGTAGTCGCCACCCCATGCATCCTTTGTAGTCGCCACCCCACGCATCCTTCCCACCACTAGCCGTCTGTTGTCAACGCCGCCATTGTCCTCAGTTGCCCCGCCACATGTCGCTTCCAATTGACTTGTGTGCTTCTGCTTCCTCCTCCAACCGACCCCTTTGCCGTCCCCCGTCGTCCACCGACTCAAATCAACCTCTTCGCTATCCCTCACCTCAAATCGACCCCTTTACTATCCTCTACCTCAAATCAACCTTTGCTCCCCCCCCCCTCAAATCAACCTTGGCGGCAATGATGATGTTAGCGAAGGAAGCCTGTTGGTGTTGCTTGCAAGTCATGGACCAAGTTAAGGTTCGTGAATATCTTCAATGGGGGCGAAGGAGTTCCCGGACTTTGAGTTCAAGCTCTTACAATTTGGCTACAGTGCCAACTTCAGTGATGGTGAGAGGAATCACGAGCGATGTTGGCATCTCCTTGGCCACGCTCGGCGTGTTTGCAATGACTGAGTCAACATTGGGAGGAGGTTTCTGGGTTGCCCATTGAAGGGTTACAAACATTTTGTGAATATGTGAAGTGGGTAGGCAGAGAAAGGAAATGCAAGACAAAAGATGTCACCCCGGGATCTTGCGATGAAGAAAAACAAGCTTGGGTGGAGAATCAACAAAATTAATGTTGTAGATCAATGACAACAACAAGATAGAAGGATGAGGGCAAAGATGTACAAAAGCAGCTGAGTATAAGAGGGTTACAATGCTTAGATCTAGCGTCATATTATATTTAGGATTGTAGTATTTGTGTAATTGTTAGGAAATGATATATGTTTGTAGTGATGGTGGCTAAATTTGTGTTGTTCAGCTTTAGTTTAATTGCAAAGAAACTTTATTGGAAGCTAATTGCAGGGATTGATTAGAATGCGGCCTCCAAAATCCTGGCTTTTGAGAGCGAGCTTTTCTGCAGTTAACTATTATAGTTGGATTAGAGATGCCTTTAGACAACCACTTTGCATGGTCGTTCATTTTGTAATCACTGACATGTAGCATTTGTTTACATTTGTCATTCATTTTCCGCCAACCCTCTCTTGCATTAGTGTTATTCTCTCAGCATGTTGGTATGCATGTTTTGCTTAGTAAGAGCATCTTCAGCCACGTATCTGGTACCTCTAATTCGACCACTCAAATGCCTGCGGACGCATCCGATCAGTGACCGGACATGTCCGTTTTGAGCCCCTATTTATCCATCCGCGCAGCCACAATTCTCATTTCTTTCTCATATATCCGGTGACTTACACGTGATTGGTGGAGATAAAGAGAGAGAAAGAAAAAATGAATAAAGAAAGAGAAAAGGTGGTCCAGGGTGGGGCCACGGTCTATGTGGCGGATTGACGGGGCGCACCCGTGTGTGTCCGCGAGCCATTATATCCTCCCCATATTTGAGATGGATATGAAGGTTCCGGGTCAGTGGTCCCCATCCTGCCCGGTCAATTTAAGAAGTTCGGTTGTAGATGCTCTAAGGTTCTACGTACTTGTGTTGTTGCGGGAACTTTTTACAATTTTAAACAAGATTTAATTATGTGATTCATAAATATTTGGAGGTTCTTATATAATTGTAAGTTTCTATCGAATATGGGTGCTGCACTGATCTGCCCGTGGCGATGTGACTGAGGATGTTGCCACAACGGCCTATACCCTACATGACGTGAAGCGAGTGCAACATTAACACGGATGTAGCCAGTAGAGAGTAAATATGCAGCGCAGTACACCTGCCTTCAATGCCGCACAGCGCACAGCAGTACCGTGGTACTCCACGCCCTCCCATGAACCAACTCAACTCGATCAGCCCCATTCACTCATCACTGATCCGCTGCCACATCTGAGTTCTGACACGGGGATGCATACATACATGGTGGCCAACGGTCCTGAAGCATTGAACCCCACTCCACTCAGTTCATTTCCAGTGTAATTTTATGCATCATCACGACGTTTCATCTGAACATCTCGCGTGTTTTTCATCACGGGGTTTCCCCCTGTCGGCATCGATGGGAGTAACTCGGCCACGGGGCCGTACCGATGCCGTTCGCGCAAACGACGACGGGCCGGACAAACCCGCATCCGCCGTGGCGCTGCTGCTGTCCCATTCCGGCCCCGGCCCGCTATCCTCGGGCTCGGCTCAACTCTCTCCCTTCTTCTCTCGCCGTCATCATCAATCGCGCATCCTCGGATTCCCCTGCGGCTCGCTGCTCCCCATGTGCCGGCCCACTGGGCTCCACGCGTCCCCATCCACCACCTCTGCCTCTGCCTCTGCCCCTCCTCCCCCACCCCAACGCCACCCCCCTCCATTTGAAACCACCACCACGGCCGCCCCCAAACGGTCACCACCACCGCGACGGCTCCAAAGGCCAAAGCGCTCGCCCCCATCCTCCTAGCCAGCCCGACCGATCCGGCGGAGGGCGCTGTACGGCGGCGGCGGCGCCATGGCCTCCCCCAACCCCGCCGCGGCCGACGCGTCGGGGCTGCAGAAGAAACTGGAGGCCGCGGCGGGGGGAAGCGAGGGGCCGCCACCCGCGTACGGCGCCGCGGTGGGGGTGGCGGTCGCGGAGCAGGCCCCGCCCAGGAGGCTCGCGCCGGCGCGGAAGGAGCGCGTCTGCACCGCCAAGGACCGCATCAGCCGCATGACGCCCTGCGCCGCCGGGAAGCGCAGCTCCATCTACCGCGGGGTCACCCGGTACGTACCGCCCCTGCCTGGCCCGCTCACGGGTCACTAGCTCATCTCCGATGCCACTTGCTTTCGGTTTCGGGGCGACCGCGGCTGGAAGAAGTTCAGAACCACAGATCGCCACTGAGCTTTCGTATGCGTCTCTGTCTCGAGTGCATGTTCATTGGGGAGCGTACCGGAAAATGATGCAGAGAGCGACTAACCTGGGAGATCTGATGAGAACTAGCACACGATGAGAATGAATGTTAGAGTCGACTATCGCTGTTACCTGTTACAGTAGATGTCTGCACACTCGCACAGCCAATGTTTGTCACACGACGAGAATAAGTGAATGTTAGAGAGGACTATTGCTGTTAGGTATCTGCACATTGCAGCCAGTGTTTGTCTCTGGTTATTGCGAAACAGCTAAAAATTAATGTATAGACATCACATTTAGTACCCTGTTCAAACGATGATCTGCACATCAGCACATGCTAATGGTTAATGTGCATGTCCAACCAGAAATCTCCGCGAGAAAATACAAGTATTACCTCCGATATCAAACACTTGTTGCTTTTGACCACCTTAATTGTTTACAAACACTTCTAAGTTTGACCAGTTTACCGTACTTGGCACTTCATGATTCCGGGTGCACATTTCATATTTGGCCCTTATCGATTCAGCCCGTCCTCCTTCAGTCCTTCCTCCACAATTTTATGAGTACTTTTTTATGTACTATTTCTTTCTTTTCTTTTTTGCTGCCTCTGACACGCAGACTTTCTTAAACGTGCTGTGAGCAAAACATTATTTCCTTTTAATGTTCCTTATACATGTATTCATTTAATTTATTACTTAGACGGATGTTGCATCAATAGGCATAGATGGACAGGACGATATGAGGCTCACCTTTGGGATAAAAGCACATGGAATCAGAATCAGAACAAAAAAGGGAAACAAGGTATGTGACTATTGTGTGCTCAGTGCAGAGTTACAGCTGTTGTAAATTTATCATGCTTCTTTAGCAATCTTACATTGGTGTATAGGAAAACTTGTCCATCTTAGCTTCCTTTTATTGCAGAGGCCATTTGTCTTAAGGTCTCTAATCCCCAATCATTCATCATCAGATATGGAATGTATGCAGTAATTAAGTAGTTCTTCCGTCTATACACTCGAACAGGCCTTTTTTTACTGTTGCTTGAGTCAGGCCCCCTTTGACTAGATAATTGTTTGTTGTGCCATAACCACTGCATGCATTTACTGAGTGTAAAGAGTCTGCACTCTGCATATCTCAGTTTTTATATTATGTGCATGATTTCTTTCATATCTCCATAAGATGACCTGTGTTAAAGACTTAAAGTTAACTATATCAGTATGATTTACCATTTTAATTTTTTATCTGTAGTTGTGCTTAATGTAATTTAATGTCATTGTTTCTTTTACATGGGAAACTACACGGCGCACCAATCTTGCAGTATATTTGGGTAAGGAGCACCGCCGACGCTGACATTAAAATGCACATAGTGTTAACTTGATAAGATGTTTCTAATGCCCACCATTTGATGTGCAACATAGGCGCATATGATGATGAAGAGGCTGCGGCAAGAGCCTATGATCTTGCTGCATTGAAATACTGGGGAGCTGGAACACAGATAAATTTTCCTGTGAGTCGTCTATAAGATTTGCTAACGCCATTCAGCTTGTTTTCTAGTCTCTGTTAACCTGAAATTATTAAGTACTCCCTCTGTTCCATAATACTAGCACGGTGCCCGTGCGTTGCCACGGAGCCATTGGCTTAGGAGGTGGTCAAATAACGTTAGTGTCCTTGTGTCCGTTGCACAATTTATGATTAGTAAAGATAGCAAAAATACGGTGAGGGGCATGCAATGTCAGAGAATTTAAAATGACCATAGTAGGTTGGGAAGAGAAACTAAAACCAAGATCGATTTTGAGTTGAAGTCACAATTTTGTGTTTGTTATTTGTTCCTTCTACAAAAAAATGGTCTCACATGAAATTAGTGTATTTATTTATTTATGATAGATCCCACATGTGAGTAAGGTATATTTGTTTATATCTCTTTTGGATGATTGCTAGTTCCACATGTGAGGATGCTCGTATTTGTTTATTTGGAAAGGATGTTGGACCCACACATGAACTCACCACCAACTCCAATCTTTATAAGTAGGAAAGATAGTGCGTGTAGATTTTTGAAGTCAAACTTTGACCAAGTTTATAGAGAACTATTTATATCTACAATATCAAATATATAAAATATGAAACTACTTATAATGAACCTAATGATATACGCTTGACATTCTAGATGTATATGTTTTTCTTCAACAACTTGGTCAAAGTATGTGAGTTTGACTTTAAAAAAAATCTATATGCACTACATTATGTAACGGAGGGAGTATATTTTTTTCCTTTTTAATAAGATCATGGTTTAGTTGAATGCATTAATCATTTATTTAAGGAAGTGTCCCATGGTGAAACTGATACTTTGTGTGCTACTCAGTCTGTTTGTTACTAATATTCAGCAATGAGAACCTGAGATGTAACAAAATTCTTGCACAGAAACTGGAAGCTTCCAAATTTAATATCTAGATTTCAGAAATATCTAATGTCTTTTGTCTACTTTACATTATGTATATCAAAATTTGAGATACATGTTACCTCAGTTCAGTTTAAGCCGATGATTCTCTTATCTGGTTTGGCTTGGTTACATATTTACAGATATAAGTGTTGGACAAAACTCAAAACTGTTTACTATGTAGTGCCTACTTTTCATAAAGCACAATTAAAATTAGGATATATGTGACCTCAGCTCATCTTTATTATAAGTCTATGATTTGGTTTTTTTATTTTTGTTCTATTTTACAATTGTAACCTAAAACAAATAACACCGACGTCTTCTGAGGAGTATTGACAAAACAAACATTATAATTGCTTCATAATTTTCAATTCCATGTCAATTGTCACAATATCTAATGAAAATTTTGACAATTGGCAAACTTATGTTCATTATGTGTTTGCGTATTTAGGTCTCCGATTATACAAGAGATGTTGAAGAGATGCAGATGATCTCCAAGGAGGACTATCTTGTATCTCTTAGAAGGTATATTCGTGCATTTATAATGCATGGACATTATTTATTTTCTTAAGCAATGACTGGAAGATGCATGCCTTGCAGAAAGAGCAGTGCCTTCTCTAGGGGATTACCAAAATATCGTGGGCTTCCCAGGTATGTTTTAATGATTGAGAAATATATCCTCTACTATGCAACTTTTTTTTATGTTTGTTGTTTTACGAGAGTTTACTCTGTAATGCATCCCTGTAAAAGTTTTCCTACATGCAAATCATTTATTCCAAATTGTTTAAACTGTCGATACTTTGCTTAATATGATTGTATTGTGCTTTATTGCTACAAATATTTCTGCCACACAACTTAATGGGTTGGAAATTTAGCTACAATCTGATATATTAGTTTGTAACCTTTTCTGTTGCTTTCTGTTTTTCTGCCAGAAATCTTCACGACAGGGCAACACTGCAAAACTAAAATGAGCAAATAAAGTATTCAATAGCTGATGTATCAAACTGTGGTTTTGCACCATGACAGCTTGGCAGTTTCCTTAAAAATTGGATTGAAAAAAGAGTATAGTTCTATACTGGTAGCCCTTGGTTAGACTTCGGTAGCTCCTTGAAGCAAAATTGCGCTTAGTTTGGAAAATGAACATATCTGCAGCTTGTACTAAACATAAATTGCTTCCAAACTCAATCCCTCAATCATACAGTACGTATGCCTTTTGGGCATCATACTAATACAACAAGTACCTAGTTTTTCACTCTGTACCATGAGTCGGATCTGATCATTGGCAATGTGGGGCCTATCCATATACAGGTAGACATTCGTATTTGGAAAGTGGTGGTACAATATCAATTGGTGACAAGTGATGTAATACTAGCTTTATTAGTTCCATTAGTCTGAAATATTGACCAGACATCAGCATTGAAGACTACCTTTTCAACTTAAACTGTGCCGGGCATATAAAGTAAAAGTTTTGTAAGATGTGTGCCATGTCCAGATTGTAATCATAAATGCTGCAACAAGAAATGTTCAAATTTTCAATTAAGTTTCATGACATAAACCGTCACTAAAAATCTGCAAGTGCATTACTTAAGCTTTATATTTATGTCATACAGGCAGCTCCATAATTCCAGATGGGATGCTTCTTTGGGACAACTACTTGGCAATGACTACATGAACCTCAGTTGTGGTGCGTCTATGCATACTACTACACTGCTCTTCGAGTTAACAAACTAAAGTGATAAATAGGCAGCGATACCTTGTAAGTTGCAACTTATTTATGTTACAGGAAAGGGCATTGCACTGGATGGAAAATTTGCAGGAAGCTTTGGGTTAGAGAGGAAAATTGATTTAACAAATTACATTAGGTGGTGGGTACCAAAAAAGACACGGCAATCAGATACATCAAAAGCAGAAGAGGTCGCTGATGAAATCCGTGCTATAGAAGGTTCAGTGCAACTGACTGAACCCTATAAGCTGCCTTCTCTTGGCCTCGGTTCCCATTCAAATCCCTCTTCAGCGGGGCTATCTGCGTGCAGTATCTTATCTCAGTCTGGTGCCTTCAAAAGCTTCTTGGAGAAGTCTACAAAATTATCTGAAGAATGTACATTTAGCAAAGAAATAGATGAAGGAAAGGTTGTCGTGTCAGTACCTACTACTGGACATCATACATCTCCAGTTGACATTAACATGAATGGGTTGCTAGTACAAAGAGCTCCATACACATTGGCCCCTGTTATGCCTACACCAATGAAAAGTACCTGGAGCCCTGCCGATCCTTCCGCGGACCATCTATTTTGGAGCAACTTCATCTTGCCATCGAGTCAACCCGTCACAATGGCGACAATAACGACAACAACGGTTTGTTTCTCTGTCTGACATATTTTCTGCTTCTTGGTTCTGAAATGCTGAATCTGACCTTTGATTTGTGACAGTTTGCAAAGAATGAGGTGAGTTCAAGTGATCCATTCAAGAACCAGGAGTATGAACATACCAAATAGCGAGGATATTTTAGCTGGTAATTAATGAGTTCAGATCCTGCATTCTATTCCTGTCACTAAACTTCGTATCTCAGTTTTCTAATTTCTGTGTGTCACCTAAAATGGCTATAAAAATTACCGCGTGGGAAGCTTAAGGAATCCTGGTAGTAATCACACAAATGTAAGAATTAGTTGCCCAAGAATAAATATACAGGCACTAGTTTTTTCCTTAAAAAAAACAGTGCAAGCTTTTTAAAAACAAGAGAAGATACCTGACAACAAGACACTCCATAGATAGATGGACATATGGAAATGAGATTCAACTAATTATTTCTCTAATAGGTATTTATATATGCTTATGTTGCATTCCAGTAAGGATCAACACTTGGAATGACTGGTACCTGCATAACCTGTGTATGGAGTATGGGCGTGATAACTAAAACTACTTTGATTGTGCATAAAGCTTCCATTATTGAAAACGTGTGTGTGCGTGTTATCCGTGGAAACTGGTAGGATGTTTGATTGTCAATATTAACGGATTCACCAGGGGAGTATCCATTTTGGGATGCCCTTATCGGTAGTAATTTGATGCTAGTTAGGTATATGCTCAAGATTGTCTAAAATTTCTATTTGCATGCCACACTTGCTAAAATAGTCGTAAAAATGGACAGTTGAAGTAGCTTATCTTCAAAAGCAAAATGTATCCTAGTTTCTTCTTAAGTTATATTTCATTGATTGCTGAAAGCTTAGCACATTCCAACTGTTCAGCAGGTTGATGATGACAACTTCGTTCACCTCCGGTGTGTTTCGTGCCGCCAATCCTTTGATGTGGTGGCTTGTGAGCAATACTCTTTGTATCCATACTTCACAGAACATGCATAGAAGGTAAGAAAATCATAGTTATGTAATATACAGTGGCTAATGCCCAGGAAACAATGTGTAGCTGTAAAGCCGTCTGTATATATTGCTGTTGTCTACAGATTTGAGGAAGAGAACAGAAATAGGAATGTGCTTTTTGTATGCTTAGTTGTTTATCTTGTGCAAATATTTGGACTTTTGAGTTAAAGAATCATTGTTTTGCCTCTCGGCTCCGCTCTGCGCTTCGACGAATATCGTTTGGCCCACGTTGCGTCTGCTTCATCCCTGCAGTTGGTGTGCCTGTAGCCGTGAGAGCATAGTCTCTCAAACCAACTTTTTTTTTTACATTCAAACCAACGTCTTCTTGATGCTACATGGGCTGGTGCACACGAGGTTTTACTGGTATCTGGCATCATTACTCGGAGCTACTCGACCGCGACTTCTGGTTCAGGACAATTCATCTTTGGATTAGGCATGCAATGGAGTACAGAACAACTTGGTCACTCAAGTGTATAATTTCCCAATTTCATTAGGTTACAGCACCAAAGTTGAACCATCAATTTTGTAGCTTTAAACTGCAAGCTCATTAGAAAAATAAGGAAAGCATGTCTCAGTCGACTGTGAATGATAGTAGTCAGTTGATTTACAAAATTACTCTTATAAATATAAAAAACTGTGAATGATAAGTGCAGAGGAAGTATGTCCGGACAAATGTAAAAGAAAAAAAAATAACATGACATGTCACGTTTTACTGTGTTTGTTCACTGTTTTGTATTGATGTGTTCGTTTAGTGGGGAAAAAATGTAGTGTTTGTTCTTAGAGTTTTAAAAAAAAATTATGAACCAAATGGCTTCCTCCCCAGCTTATTTTAGAAGCCAGCCCCCATGCTCACTACGACAAAATCGCCTACCTATAATTTCAGTAACCCCACAATTGCAATCGTCCGGAGGAACATTGCAGAATGATAAACATAAACAGCGACTAGAGACATGTCGCAATTAGCATTGCCGAATGCCAAGTCATACAAGTGCAGCAATCGCAGGTGCATCTTTCAGCTCAGTAGGTTCCATACAGAGGAAAGCACATTTGACCAAGAAATATCTAGCGCTTTCACAATACAAGGTTCAGACTTCACCGCGTCTCGTTTAGCCTCAAACAGATATCCTCCAGAAGTACTTGCTAGCTCATGCAGCATCTGGCGGTGAACCACCAGGAACTAACTGTCAGGGAAAAAACAAAAATGTTATCAGCCTGATCGTTTAGCACAGTCAGATACTGATGTTGGTGTTCGAATGTAAATTCTTACGATGGCTATGTTGTTGCCATTGAGGAGGATCTGATCAAGTTTCGTAATGCGCCGGCCCTCGGCGGTATACTCACTGCAAAACATGCAAAGGAAAATTGAACCGAGGATATTAGACTTGAATTTCAGAAGCAAGTCCTCAAAAAAAGAACAGACAAAAAAGTATGTAAGAAGCCAACAAAGAACTACTCGTAAACATCATTTTTAAGTAATGAGCTTCCAGATTAACTACCTAGAAAATTTTGCAACTACTTAGCGTCGCCTAAGCAAAGGGAAGATCCATCAATATCTAGCATTTCACTAAACATACTCAATTATGCGCCAAGCATTCAATGTTTGCCTTGCCATCAGGTGCACACGAAACTGGGTCTATATATGATTTCCTTCAGAGATGCATCAAATACTAATAGTCATGATATTTAATTTATTTTTGCAGCTGCAACACGAATTTGCAATAACATGACATTATGCACCACCATCTCAGCATCTTTGATGAACTAGTGTGAAATCAATGGAAGTTGAAAATTCACTGCATTATCCATGGACTAGTGTGACATGAACGGCAAAATTAGCACAACATCCATGGAGAAATACTTCCAGCATCTCCGAAAAGGAATATCAGTTTCTATTCTAAGTAGACAACTCCCTCCCAGCCTTCTAGTACACTTGTCTATATCCATTTTCATTCTATCAGCAAATCATGATACACAATGTTAAATCAGAAAACAGATAGCTGTGTTGTGATCTTTGGAAGTCAAGCAAGTGTCGATGTGAGATACATATGCAACAGCTGCACGAATGCTCGTTTTATATCTACTACTGCAACCTTGTGTTGTATGCATCAAGTACCAACACTGATAGTGAGAGTTTCTAATCTGCTCCGTATAAGACAAGACGAAATACACAATCTCCAACGAGCCCAGGACCCATCAGATAGACTGATAGAAGATGTCCAGTTCGTTAATTGACGTGAACTCCTGCGGTCATGCTAATCTTTTAAAGACTATAGGCGAAACAGTGGCCTTCAGAGAAACCTCTGTTCTGCGGTCATGCTAATCTGGTGCGAATTGTTAACATATTTTCACTACGGTCACATGTGTGACACTGTTACAACATATGTGTAAGTACAAATTCACGTCATAACTAGGTTACACATCAGCATAAATTAAAATATGCTGATAGTTCACTCAAAATAAGACAGACTTGGCCCAAGATTCCAGGTAAGAACTGATGCGCATCAATCTAAAGAAACTGGGGTTTAGGGTTTGGGCGATCTCCACTTACTACTCAGTGACGTCCTCGAGGACCATGTTGACGTAGACGTCGAACCCGCAGAGGGTGCCGACGAGCTCCTTGTCTCCCTTCATGATCACCCAAATCTTGGATCCGATGCACCGGTCGATCAGCTCTGCCCGTCGCACCAGTTCGCACAAGCACGCGCGCGCGCGTGGAGACACGCGCACAGAAAAGAGGCAAAGCCCGTGAGTCAGGAGCTCGAACCCAGCAGATTAGACGATGGAGCTATCCAGCTAGGGGAATCGAAACAAGCTTTGCGAGGAAAAGCGATGTTGTTCCGCGCACCTGAGGGGAGGAGCTGGGAGGGGTTGTTCTGAGACATGGCGCCGCCTCCGGTTGTCGGTGGCTGGAGAGCTCGAGGCCGGTAGGTGGCGACGAGAAGGGCACGGCTGGAGCGCAGGCGGACGGAGAAGAACGGCGGCGGAGGGGGAGGGGATTGGGGCTTTTGCTTCTCCGCTGTGGTGCTAACGGGCGAACTGCTCTCGAGTCTCGACGCCGGT
The DNA here is from genome assembly GCF_002162155.2 of Triticum dicoccoides. NCBI lineage: Eukaryota > Viridiplantae > Streptophyta > Magnoliopsida > Poales > Poaceae > Triticum > Triticum dicoccoides. Next base: position 467,045,777 of record NC_041381.1, read on the forward strand.
TTCGGCCCATATCTAGGCCCAATAGAGAGTTTTCGGGTCAGCCTTCACCATTCTAAGGTAGGCTTCCCTTAAAAAAACATATTCTAAGGTAGGCCGGGCGGCACGGCCGTTCCTATTCGGCCTGTACGGCGCTGTCTAGAACCTTCACTGAACCGGATTTTTTCTTTTTATTTCTTTGTTTTATCTTCTGATCCTTATTTTTTTATATTTCTCGTTCTTTAATTTTTACTTTTATGTTTTCTTTTTCTTTTTTCTAAGTTTGTCTTTTATTTATTTTCATTTTCCAGTTTTCATTTTAGTGAACGTCTTTTCCAAATTTGAAAACTTTTTTAGGTCGTGTACATTTTTATAATTGTGAACACATTTTATCAAACCGTGAACATATTTCAAATTTTCGAATATTTTTCGAAATCACGAACATTTTTTATTTTTTGTGAACATAGCTTTTTCGAAATTGTGAACTTTTTTGAAACATGTGAAAATATTATTTTGAATCAGCGAATATTTTTTGAACTAGCGAATGTTTTTCAATCAGCAAACCATTTCTTAAAACATGAACTTTTTTGAGTCGGCGAACATTTTGGAATCGATGAACAGTTTTTGAATCATCGAACAATTTTTTGCATCGATGAACAGTTTTTAAAACACATGAACATTTTGGTTTGCTGAACATTTTTTTTAAATAATTAAACATTTTGAATCAATGAAGATTTTTTGAATCAATCAACTTTTGTTGTAATTCATAGCCATCTTCTCTTTTTTGAACATTTTTTAATACGTGAATCTTTTTTCAAAAAAATGAAAAAAAATCCACGATTTTTTTATGATTTCTGAATTTAGTATTTCGTTGAAATCCCAAATTATTTTAAAGAACAAAAACTGAAATTGGAAGAAAAGAAAAAGAAAAAACGACCTAAAAACACAAGTGGGGGCGTCTCGCCCCTCTCATGGGCCGGCCCAATAAGGGGCACGGGAGGGGAGTGGGTGCATGCTGGCTCGCTCGTCAACGCGCCACGCACTAAATAGGGACACCCCGCTACGAGCCCCTATAGGGCGCAACACGCGCTATGAAGAAAGCGGGCGCGCACCCCCCGCTCCCCTTATGGGCCGGCCCATGTGTGGCCGGGATGCCACCGGTTTTTTTTGCGGATGTTTCCTTTTTCTTTTTTCTTCTTCTTTTTTTCAATAATTCGGGATATCAAAAGGTCCTAAATTTCAGAAAAGTTGCTAATTTTGAATAAAACAATCATGATTTGATAAAAATCATTTTCAAAAAGATGCTCGGTAATTCAAAAATTGTTCATGAGTTTGGCAAAAAATGTTCACAAATTTAAAAAAATGTTCATGATTTCAAAAAAATGTTCGCGAAATTGAAAAATGTTCACAAAATAAGTAAATCATGATTACAGAAAAATGCTCTAGAATTCAAAAATTGTTCACGAATTTGTAAAAAAAATGGTTAGCACTAACAATAACAGGATATATCTTCTTTTCATCAAGATAAGCATATTTGAGAGTATCAGGTAAAGATTTAAGCTCAAACACGGGATCACCCTTGAGTGGAGGAGGATCTCCTAGGATTTCAACAGACAAGTTGTATTTCAATATAGGTCCCTGTTTAAAGAATACTTCATCTATTTCCCTTCTTTTATTCATAAACATATCATTTTCATGGTCTAGCAAATATTATTCTAAAGCATCATTACGAGGCACTGCAATAGAAACAAGACCAATAATTTCATCTTTACTAGACAATTCTTTATCATGGGGTTGTCTACGAAATTTAGTAAAATTAAAATCATGAGACATATCCCCTAAACCAACAGTGACAATATCCTTTTCGCAATCTATTTTAGCATTAACAGTATTCAAGAAGGGTCTACCAAATATAATGGGACAAAATCATCTTGTGGGGAACCAAGAACAAGAAAATCAGTAGGATATTTAATTTCCCACACAAGACTTCAACATCTCTAACAATCCCTATTGGTGAAATACTATCTCTATTGGCAAGCTTAATAGCAACATCAATCCCTTCTATTTCAGCGGGTGTGATATCATGCATAATTTCTTCGTATAAGGAATGAGGTATTGCACTCGCACTAGCACACATATCACATAAGCCATGATAACAATGATCTCCTATTTTTAACAGAAATAAAAGGCATGCCAACAACAAGTCTATGTTTATTTTTAATATCGGGTCTAGCAATTCTAGCAGCTTCATCACAGAAGTAAATAACATGTCCATCAATATTATCGACCAAGAGATCCTTAACCATAGCAATACTAGGTTCAACTTTAATCTGCTCGGGGGGTGTAGGTGTTCTAGCATTACTCTTACGAACCACAGTTGAAGCTTTAGCATGATCCTTTATTCTAACAGGGAAATGTGGTTTTATCAATATAAGCGGTAGGAACAATAGGATCAACATTATAAGTAATAGTCTTTTCTTCAACTTTAATAGGTTCTACTACTTTTACTTCAATGGGAGGATGATACTTAAACCACTTCTCCTTAGGAAGATCAACATGAGTAGCAAATGATTCACATAAAGAAGCTACTATCTCAGAGTCAAGTCCATATTTAGTGCTAAATTCACGAAAAGCATTGGTATTCATACAAGATTTAACACAATCAAACTTAGGTGTTATACCTGCCTCCTTACCTTCATCGAGCTTCCAATATTCAGAGTTGCGTTTAATTCTTTCCAATAAATCCCATCTAAATTCAATAGTATTCATCATAAAAGAACCAGTACAAGAAGTATCGAGCATGGAGCGATTATTGAGAGAAAGCCGAGCATAAATTTTTTGAATAATAATTTCTCTTGAGAGCTCATGATTGGGGCATGAATATAACATTGACTTAAGCCTCCCCCAAGCTTGAGCGATACTTTCTCCTTCGTGAGGCCAAAAATTATGTATATAATTACGATCACGATGAACCAGATGCATAGGATAAAACTTCCGATGAAATTCCAATTTCAATCGGTTGTAGTTCCATGATCCAATATCATCACATAGCCTAAACCATGTCAATTCCTTTCCCTTCAAATATAAAGGGAAGACCTTCTTCTTGATAACATCCTCGGGCATACTTGCAAGCTTAAATAATCCACAAACTTCATCCACATAGATTAGGTGCACATCGGGATGTAATGTTCCATCTCCTATAAAAGGATTAGCTAGTAGTTTCTCTATCATACCCGAAGGAATTTCAAAGTAAACATTTTCAGTAGGTTCAGTAGGTTGAGGAGCAACTCTTTGCTCTACTGGTCGGGGTGAAGATACCCTGAACAAGCCCCTCAAAGGATTATTTTCCATAGTAACAAGTGACAGTAAATTTCAGCACACTATATAAAATTTTCCTTACCAAATTCCACCTACCAAAGGCGCTTCACTCCCCGGCAACGACGCCAGAAAAGAGTCTTGATGACCCACAAGTATAGTGGATCTATCGTAGTCCTTTTGATAAGTAAGAGTGTCGAACCCAACGAGGAGCAAAAGGAAATGACAAACGGTTTTCAGTAAGGTATTCTCTGCAAGCACTAAAATTATTGGTAATAGATAGTTTTGTGATAAGGTAATTCGTAATGGGCAACAAGTAACACGAGTAAATAAAGTGCAGCAAGGTGGCCCAATCCTTTTTGTAGCAAAGGACAAGCCTGTACAAACTCTTATATAAAGCAAAGCGCTCCCGAGGACACATGGGAATTATCGTCAAGCTAGTTTTCGTCATGCTCATATGATTCGCGTTCGTTACTTTGATAGTTTGATATGTGGGTGGACCAGTGCTTGGGTACTGCCCTTCCTTGGACAAGCATCCCACTTATTATTAACCCCCCTCGCAAGCATCCACAACTACGAAAGAAGAATTAAGGTAAACCTAACCATAGCATGAAACATATGGATCCAAATCAGCCCCTTACGAAGCAACGTATAAACTAGGGTTTAAGCTTCTGTCACTCTAGCAACCCATCATCTACTTATTACTTCCCAATGCCTTCCCCTAGGCTCAAACAATGGTGAAGTGTCATGTAGTCGACGTTCACATAACACCACTAGAGGAAAGACAACATGCATCTCATCAAAATATCGAACGAATACAAATTCACATGACTACTTATAACAAGACTTCTCCCATGTCCTCAGGAACAAACGTAACTACTCACAAATCATATTCATGTTCATAATGAGAGGGGTATTAATATGCATAAAGGATCTGAACATATGATCTTCCACCGAATAAACCAACTAGCATCAACTGCAAGGAGTAATCAACACTACTAGCAACCCACAGGTACCAATCTGAGGTTTTGAGACAAAGATAGGACACAAGAGATGAACTAGGGTTTGAGAGGAGATGGTGCTGGTGAAGATGTTGATGAAGATTGACCCCCTCTCAATGAGAAGATCAATGGTGATGACGATGGTGATGATTTCCCCCTCTCGGAGGGATGTTTCCCTGGCAGAACAGCTCCGCAGGAGCCCTAGATTGGTTCTGCCAAGGTTCCATCTCGAGACGGCGGCGCTTCATCCCGAAAGCTTCCTTATGATTTTTTTCCAGGGCAAAAGATACCACATACCAGAAGATGGGCATCAGAGGGCTGCCAGATGGCCCACGAGGCAGGGGGCGCGCACAGGGGGGTAGGGCGCGCCCTCCACCCTTGTGGATAGTGGGTGGCCCCCCTCTGGTTCTTTCTTCGCCCAATATTTTTAATATATTCCAAAACTGACTTTCGTGGAGTTTCAGGACTTTTGGAGTTGTGCATAATAGGTCTCTAATATTTGCTCCTTTTCCAGCCCAGAATTCCAGCTGCCAGCATTCTCCCTCTTCATGTAAACCTTGTAAAATAAGAGAGAAAAGGCATAAGTATTATGACATAATGTGTAATAACAACCCATAATGCAATAAATATTGATATAAAAGCATGATGCAAAATGGACGTATCATGCGGCGCCGGAGGAAGTCAGCCCCCACCTGTTCGATGGTTTGCCCTACAGCTTTGAGGTGTGCGATCCTGTTTAGCGCTAGGAGGATCCTGTCGTCGGTAAGGCCTAGCTCCCCCCAATCGCTGCCGCGCATGATGCATTCCATCCACGCCCGGCAGTAGTCAGGGGCATCCGCATCCCGAATCCAGCAGTAATCCGCCCTCCATTCTTCCCATCTGCACGCTGTTGACCAGGGAGGTAATCCTAAGATTCCTTCTTTCCCCGGGGGATCCAACTTATATTCTCTGAGTGGTGATTTTTGCTTTCGACCCGCAGGACGAAGAAGTGTTTGAAGAGATCTATGTTGGGGGCTACTCCTACAAATTTCTCGCACAGATGAGCGAAAATCGCCATGCACGCCATTGCATTTGGCATAAAATCCAAGAGGTGGAATCTGTACACCATCATCATCGCCTCAAAGAAATCTGAGAAGGGGGGGGGGGACTGAGGCAGCAAGGGAAACACACGCAGAAAAAGCGGTACGAATTGGTGGATCCTTTTCCCCCTCCGGCAAGACCGCAGGCGCGCCATGTCCTTCCGGGACTTCCCTCCCCCACATGTACCCATACCTCATGACAAAGGCATTTCTGTTCAAGCTCGATGGGAAGAAGACCATGTCTACTCGCCGCTTCCTGTCCAACTCCGCCGCCGCTTCCTTCACGGTGGTCGCCCACTTCCACCTTGCAGCGACGGATTTCTTACCCATTCTTCGGAGCTATGAAGTGTTGGAAGGTTGGGTGGGGCGTTGGAGGCAACTATGGACGCGGAAGCAGTCACTCGGCTTGAGGAGGAAGATGATGGAGGAAGAAACGGATGCGAATGAGCAATGCTTTCTCGCATTTTTCTCTTTTATGAGAAATGAACATGGGTGAAGGGGCGACTCTTCGCTACTTTCTCTCGAAAAGTTACCATTTTACATTAGCTGCTACAGTTCCACGACCCCACGGCCTGCGGTAATTTTGTGGAGTGGATGTTGATTTGACTAGTCGTAGCAAACCGCTGCACACGCAACACTTTTTCGCCACGTGTCTGTGCAATGTTTGGGGCCTAACCCAACATGCTCGGCAACACGTATGGCCCGAGGGCTTCTGTCGGGGTACACAAACAGGGTTGTATGTTTCCCCTGACTTGTGCACGGACAGCAGGCCTCCAACCCGGCAGCACCAAGCATCCAAGACAAAACCAAGCCATAGAGATAGCTCTTTGAGGAGTCAAAGAGCGGATCAAGAAGACCAAGACAATCCAAGGAAGCAAGATACCACTAAGGGAAAGCCTCCCTTGCCGGGCAGGCGAGCCTTGTCAGGTCGAGGCCGCCCCAAAGACAAGTCCCAAGAATTCCTCGGCAGGCTTGCCGGGGCCGCTGGCGGCCTACCACCCCAACAAGGCTCCACCACATCACAACGCAAGTCACCCACCGGTGCGGTGTCGAGCCCCTGAGTAGTTGGGTGGCTATCATTTGGCATGTGGCAGTCATTTATATGGAAAATCACCTCCACATGACACCCGTCCAGAGGCGTGTCAAGCAGACAGGTGGAAGATGGCTAAGCAGCATGGCAGGCTTCCCGGGCTGCATCCACAGTGTGACACCTAGCAGTGCATTTAATGCGCTTTGTCCTAACCGCCAGAGTTAGGTATGATAGCACTATTGGCTATCTAAACATTGAACAATGACTGCTTTTCCATTGTGGTAACCCCTTAACCTATAAAAGGAGGGCCGTGGTGACTTTAGAAAGGATTCAGACCCTCGTGTACTCATACGTGTGTAGCTGCTCTCCCCAAGGAGACCTTGCCGGGCTTGAGTGTCGCGTCTCCACCACGGTCCTCCCATCAATCCACCAAAGCAGGAGTAGGGTTTTACGCCTCGTGGCGGCCCGAACCTGGGTAAAAATCACCAGCATCATATCTGTCGTGCTGTCCCACGACCTCAGCTCTTTGTGCAATGTGACCTCTCCCCTCGCTGAACCACAAGGGGCCAACGGCTCCTTAGGTGATCGTGTTCCACCACGACAGACGACCTTGGTAATTCGACCGCGGCATCACCCACAATGGGTGAACCAATCACTATAGCTTCAACATGAAGGGAAATGAGTATGTGCTACGACCTATGTCTCCAACTCAAGTGATCACTAACAAGCAAGCAACTATCCATTGTGGAGGGAATAGTGAGAGAGCAAGCCACCAAAAAGAAAGTGAGCGCTACAAGCCAAAAATGAGTGCCTCCACGACGAGCGACAAGAAAAACTTAGTGCTTTTAGCTACCACAGGAGAGATGACAGAAGTGTGTGAGAACTCATCAAATGTTATGCACTATGTCCTAGTGTGCAAGGATGAGGCAACAAGAACTAACACCTCTCACCATCTACCTTTGGTGTTGTCTAATCTATTGCAGGAATTCAAGGATGTATTTCCCGATGAGCTACCTCCAGGTCTACCTCCTCTACGTGGCATCGAATAGAGAATCAACCTCATTCCCGATGCACCTTTACCGAACAAGGCACCCTACCGCGTCAACCCCGAAGAAACCAAGGAAATACAAAGTCAAGTACAACAACTCATTTGACAATGGGCATGTACGTGAAAGCTTAAGTCTGTGTGCCATTTTGGTTATTCTTATGCCTAAGAAACATGTTAGTTTTCCCATGTGTTCTGACTGCCACCCCATTAATGCTATCACCGTTCATTATAGATATCTTATTCCTCGCCTGGATGACATGCTAGACGAACATAGTGGAGCCACATTTTTCTCTAAAACTGATCTTAAAAGTGGCTATTACCAAATTCGCATTCAATAAGGTGATGAATGGAAAACCGCTTTTAAAACCAAGTTTGGTTCATAGCCAATTGTGTGATAAAATTGCACCAACGTGAAAGACGACTGTGTCTCCAACGCAACCAAGGTGAACTGATGAAGGATATCATCTTTGTGGGTAACAAGAAAAGAGCACTGATGGAAGACATCTTATTTTTCGTGGAAAATCGATCAGCTTCACCAGCCGACGCAACCATGAGGCGCAACCATGAGCATCGATAGGTCATCATGGTGATGCATCATCCATTTGGCATCAAGTTTGGCTGAGGCACCTATGAAGTTCAACAAATCCTCACTGTGGTCTGTTTCTTCTCTTTAATCAAGCTCGAGGAAGGAAGAACCACGTGCCAGAGGATAGTGAGGCGGAACAAAAATGGCCATCCAATTTTGTGCAGTTCCACTAAAATTGAGGAAGACATGTCCGGGTATGGAGATACGCATCGCTGTTTGCAAAAATATAAAAAGGGATATAGTGTTGTTACTTTGTTTTGGCAGCGGTACAAGATTAACAACGACATCTCAATTATCAATAAGAATTAATGAAAAGTACACCAACAAACAGAAGCATCGTGATTATCTTGATGGGAACTAAACCAGGATACTCGAGAAAAAAACATTTCTTCATTTAACCAGTGATAGTATTAGATTAGCAGCAGCAATAGGAGCATATGGACAATGACCGCACAACCACCATGTACTTTTTGTGAAACAACAAGTATACCTCCACCGAGGCATAAATCAGGACAACTTTTTGGGTGGCATTTCCTCTATAATAGTAGGTGATGTTGGACCAGCCGACGAACCCTAGATACTATACATGGGGAGCTGGGGAGTAGTCGCATAGAAGAAAACCCGCACGCAGTGACCTGGGGAGCTGGACCAGTACAAGAACTTATACCTCAGGTAGGCGGGCGGGCAGGATCTGGCCACAAGATGGCAGCGAACAGGGGCGCGGAGGACCTTTGTCCGTGCCAGCGCTGGCTCCGAGAGGACGGTGCACATCGGCTTCCTCCATCACCGACGGTGACAACGTCTGCACCTCCTCACCTCCCGCAGCGGACGGGAGAGATAGAGTGGACATTGTCATCTTGTTTTGATATGGAGAGGGTGATAGAGTGAGACTCGAGAAATCCTATCAAACAAGAGGCTATATATACAATGGAGTAAAACAATCTCTCCATAGCAGTGGTTTTAAATAGAATACGCGCGTTCCCGGAAAAAAGAAATGAAAACTGGCGATTTTTTTAACGTACCAAGAAAGAAAACTCGATCAAAAACATGCCCCCGCTTCCAGGTCGCGAGAGTCGTTGTGCACACACACATAGACATAGACATGCATATCCATGTTTACGTAAAATTCCATCTCCATCTCCATCTCCAATCATATTTGTCCAACTGGCACATTATTTACGTTGTTAATTATATATGCAACAATATTAACGTACATCATTTTTTGTTTGCAGGCGTCCGGACCGCTACCATGCCTGCTCCTGACCAACCCGAACCCTCTTCATCACCCGCGCGTGCTTCCTGCCTGAAACGGTCAGTGCCACTTCATGCCCGGCCAGAGCGCGACCTCTCATTGGCGCCGACATTGAAGCGGCACGCCAGCCGAGAGAGCGTCACCCGTGCTGCTTCCTGATGACCCACAAGTGTAGGGGATCTATCTAGTCCTTTTGATAAGTAAGAGTGTTGAGCCCAACGAGGAGCAGAAGGAAATGACAAGCAGTTTTCAGTAAGGTATTCTCTGCAAGCACTGAAATTGTAGGTGACAGATAGTTTTGTGATAAGATAATTTGTAACGGGTAACAAGCAATGAAAATAAATAAGGTGCAGCAAGGTGGCCCAATCCTTTTTGTAGCAAAGGACAAGCCTGGACAAATTCTTATAATGAGAAAAGCGCTCCCGAGGACACATGAGAATTATCGTCAAGCTAGTTTTCATCATGTTCATATGATTCGCGTTCGTTACTTTGATAATTTGATATGTGGGTGAACCGGTGCTTGGGTGCTGTCCTTTCTTGGACAAGCATCCCACTTATGATTAACTCCTATTGCAAGCATCCTCAACTACAAAAGAAGTATTAAGGTAAACCTAACCATAGCATGAAACTAGTGGATCCAAATCAGCCCCTTAGGAAGCAACACATAAACTAGGGTTTAAGCTTCTGTCACTCTAGCAACCCATCATCTACCTATTACTTCCCAATGCCTTCCTCTAGGCCCAAATAATGGAGAAGAGTCATGTAGTCGACGTTCGCATAACACCACTAGAGGAGAGACAACATACATCTCATCAAAATATCGAATGAATACCAAATTCACATGACTACTAATAGTAAGACTTCATCCATCACTACAAAAAAAGACACATTCGTGACATTTTGGGCCGAACGAATTTTTTTTCTGTCATACATATGACACTTCTATGATGATAATTGTGACAAACCCCGGTATCATCATAGATATGGTGGGCTCCTACTTCTATGACAAAAAATCATGACAGAAAATGGGCTTTTCGTCCTGGGCGGGCCGGAGACGCAGCTGCATGACATTCTTTGGGCCATCCATGATGGAAAACCCATGGTAGAAGCGAGGGCGAGGAAAATTTCGGGGAGTTCCCGGTTACGGTGGGTGGTCGGGGGCCGAGTGATGCGCGTTTCTCTCGTAAACATACGCGCGTGTGTGCGAGGCGTTGGCTCTAAATGAACCCGAGCGAGGCATTGGGCTCTAACTGAACCTGAGCAATTGCACTGCATGCTACGCGTTACTGAACCTGAGCGATCGGTCGATGGCTGTTAACTAAACCCGATCGAGCGATTCCTTCGCTACTGCTGCTAACTGAAGCCGTTTGATGCCGCCTCTCTGGATGAACAGTGAGCG
>NC_041381.1:467056790-467091496 GCF_002162155.2 Triticum dicoccoides
TTTGGATGAACAGGACCCCGATCGATCGAGCCGATTGGGGCTGGATGAACAGGACCCCGTGGAGGGTTGGATGAATAGGATGACCCCGTGGACGGCTGGATGAACAGTAGACGGTGCAGGGGTGCCCGTGGAGGGGTGGTTGAACAGTAGCCGGTGGAGTAGCGCGCGGTGGAGGCTAGATGAACAGGAGCCCATGGAGGCTGGAGGAGGTCGACGGTAGCCCGTGGAGGCTGGAGGAGGTCGATGGTGGAGATGAACAGTATCCCATGGAGTCCCATTTTGCGGTACGCCACACCCCTCCCGATGAACAGGACCCTCGTTTCGACCGTAGCTCTCCAACACAAGTCCGTTTCGTCCGTTTTGTGGTATGCCACACCCCTCCTGATCAACAGGACCCCTGTTTCGACCGTAGGAGGTCCGTTTCCTCCATTTTGCGGTGCGCCAGACCCCTCCCGATGAATAGTATCCCGTTTCGAACGTGGCCGGTCAAACACAAGGCCGTTTCCTCCATTCTGCGGTATGCCAGGCCTCGTTTCCATAGCATGTTCCGTCCAAGCCGGTTGGCTCCCACGCGTTCCGTTGCCTCCCGATGAACACGACGCATTCCGTTGCCTCCCCATGAACACGACGCATTTCGTTGCCTCCCCATGAACACGACGACGACGCGGTTTCTCCGTTCCAACCCAGCCAAGTACACGAGCCCTGGCCGTATGTATGCGCGAGTAGGCGTTCGAGACCCCGCCCATATGTACACATACGTGGCCGTATTTTCTTTCTTGCACACTCGCCGCTGTACGTACGTGTACATGCTATGTGTGCGCCTCTACTATGACACGTGCATGCCTTTACATCGACCAATATATATGTACGTACACGTTTGCGACCAGAATGACAATGCTACGTACGCTTCGACCAGATGGGTCCCGACTGTCAGGCACTTCGTTGCGTGCGAAGATGTAGCTGGTGGGTCCCAGAAGTCAGGGGGAATTGTTTTTTTTTTGTTTGGACGCAATTCCTTGCGTGCGAAGATGTACCTGGTGGGTCCCAGCAGTCAGGGGGAAACATTTTTTTTCACGAAATATGGTGGACCATCCGGTGGGTCCCCGCTGTTAGGTGGAGGAATAATTATTTTGCGCGTAATAAGGAGGCACTTCCTTGCTGTGGCCGTGGACCCATCTGTCAGCCTCTCTATGTACAGTCAACGTCCGATGGAAGCCGTTCCTTGACCACATTGACCTCGCCGCGCCGAGAGCACCACGGCGGTGGACGACGGCAAGGCCTAGGAAGGGGACGACGCGGAGCCGGGGAAGACGCAGCAGTGGATGCCCATGCGAAGAGTAGTATGAGGGTTCACTGGTTCAACTGCGGTGTGAGGCTGCCGTTGCTGCAGAATATTAGGGGGTTTGGGTGAGTAGAGGGATGGCCTGACCAGTGGTGGGAGTAGTAGGGGGCGGTGAGGCCTCCGTGGCATCACAGCCGGCCACGGGAGGCAGGAGCATGCAACACGACCGACGCTGCTTTGGGCGGCTGGAGCATGAAGACCAGATGTTGAAGAAGCACTACGACCGTTGGGTGGACATCGTACGGTCACTAGAGCCAGAACCATTCATATTGACTAAGTTGACAAAGCCCTCTGTCCCCGTCAACTTAGTAGGCCCACAAGTCAGCCTCCCACCAAGGTGGGTCCCAGCTAGCCGGGGGAGTATTCATTTTTTTGTGCGTAATAAGGAGGCACTTCTGGCGGGTCTGAGCTGACAGCGGGGGGAACATTTTTTTCGTGAAATACGGTGGCCCGTCCGGTGGGTCCCAGCAGTCAGGGGGAAATGTTTTTTGCAAAATACTGGTGGCCCGTCTGGTGGGTCCCTGCTGTCAGGTGGAGGAATAATTATTTTGCGCGTAATAAGGAGGCACTTGCTTGCAGCTGCCGTGGACCCAGCTGTCAGCCTCTCCACGTATAGTACTCTTCCGATGGAAGTTGTTCCTTGACCACGTTGACCACGCCGCACCGAGAGCACCAGGGTGGTGGACGACGGTGAGGCCTAGGAAGGAAGGGGACAACACGGAGACGGGGAAGACGCGGCAGTGGATGCCCACGTGTAGAGGAGTAGGAGGGTTCACTGGTTTGGCTACAGTGTGAGGCTGCCATCACCGCAGGGCCTGGCTAGCGCTGGGAGTAGTAGGAGGTGGTGAGGCCTCAACGGCAGCACAGCCGACCATTAGAGGCAGGAGCAGGCGGTCTCGCCGGTGCTCGTTTGGGCGGCTGGTGCAAGAAGAGTAGCACTTGAAGAAGCAGCAGGACTGTTCGATTCAAATCCAACGGTTACTGCTGCTACAATTGTTTGTTGACTAAGTTGACAAGACCTGCGTAAGTTGACAAGCCTTGCGTACGCGTCAACTTAGTAGGCCCACAGGTCAGCCTCCCAACCGGTGCGCCCTAGATGTCAGTGGGAGGAATCATTTTTTTACGTAATAAGGAGACAGTTGATTGCGTGTGGCCAGACCAGCGGAGGGAGTAGGGTGGGCCGGGGAAGCCTGCACGGCATCACAGCGGACCACAAGAGGAGGGAGCAGGCAGTCCCGTCGGTGCTAGTTTAGGCTCCTCGAGCAAGAAGATCAGAGATTGAAGAAGCACGTCGGCCGGTGGATGGACATCCAACAGTCACTGCTCCTAGAATCGTGTGTTGACTGACAAAGCCTTGCGTAAACAAGTCAGCCTCGAAATCCGTGTCGTGTATAGCCCATTTGCTATTATTTTTATAATTTTTACTCATTTTCTAATTCATATGGAAATTATTGCAGCCCATTTTCCATTTTTAGAATTGCTGCCCATTTTCTGGTCAGTACCAGGGTTAAATTTTTTAACTAAATATGTGTGAAATTTTGAAAATTCACAAATTTTGGCTGGGGAACAAAATATTATTAATCCAAAAATTAGTAGCCATACTAAAACAAATTAAAAAATAAATTAGTACTATGTCATGTTAAATCCAATGAAATACTATAAAATATCAGTGAAGAACAAAAACAAAAAAGAAACTAATATCCCATTTGCTATAATTTTTTTAGAATTTTCAACCCCTTTGATATTACTTTTAACAGACACTGACCATACTCTTTGGCCAGGCCGGAATGCATCCCTCCTCGTCTTGAAAGATTTGCAGCCCAGTAAGTCGAAGAAAACAAATAGCCCTAGCTTGGGTATTCTTCAAAATAAAATACTGGGTTACATATTTTCCCAAAGAAATACCTGCTGGGCTGGTCATGTTGTTAGACGGGCCACAGAGACCGCACAACCCAGTTTATAGCCTGCTCCTCTGAATTACTACTCAAAAAAAGTTGTACAATTCTGTCGTTAATTGACTATATGTTAAAAATGATGTGGGTCCCGGATATCAGCAGGGTGGATTAGAGTAAAAAAATGAGGGGTGCATCTGAGTAGTAAAAGAGGCGCTTGCTTGTGTTCGGGAGTGCACCTGGTGGGTCCATACTGTCATACTCACAACTACAGTTCTCTCCCGATTCACTATGTTGACAGGGACCGTTTTGAAAAAAACTATGTTGATAGGGCCGGACGGCGGCGCCGCGGCGAGCGCACCAAGGCGGAGGATAAAGTGTTGTCACCAATGTGCTGGGCTGGGTTGGACATTATTATTGAAAAATAAAAATGGACCGGAACTATTTACGACATTGACTATGATTTGCATGGGTCCGCTGGTTGCAGGAAGAAAATGCTGGGAGAAAGAAGACTGGTCGCGATCTTTGCCTGAGAATAATATCGTCTGAATGTAATAACACTATCATAGGAAATAATATCCTCCTGTTAAATCATGAATTTAAATAGCTGGTGCATGAGCATTTAGCTTTATTTATTTATTTACTTATTTATGTTTAGGGGACCATGAGCATGTACCTGGGCCGGATTCATGTGAGAGCCTCCTTTCCAGTTAATTATGGGCTCCTCTATTGGGCCTTCATTAGTGGGCTGCATGTTATCAACAAGTGGAAAATGTGTTCCGTACGAAAAATAGTATGCGTTACGTACGGTACAGGGCACTAAGGATCGAACCGTGCAAGGACTTCCAAAACATTGTGTTTGTCGTTCTAACAACACATTTATTCAACCAACAAACGAAATATACTACTGATTGTACATTGAAAATAGCAGCAGCAGCAACCAGGGCTGGGGGTGCAACAGAAGCAGTAAGCAAGTCAGAAGAGTGAAGACACAGCTCTCTCTTCCAAACCAAACATCAGCCATTATTACAAAAGGGCAAAAAAGAACAAGTGTATGCATCAAACTAAATAAAGATCCTACTACACCAAGTGTACGCATCTAACTAACTGGCTCAGTTAGATTTTACTATTTATTAAGTTGTGGAGATTGGCTGACAACTTGAACCCGATGGGTGCCTGACGGGGGAAACTCCAGCCAGCAGGTCGAAGTCTAATACTTGTGACCCTCTCTCCTACTTTGGGTTGCACAGTGTGGCGGCACATATCAGGGTATGGTGCATGCAGAGACGCATGGTACGCTGTGTACACACAGTTTTGCCTGATGAACGAAACCGCGATGCCATCATGATCCTTGCCGTCGGTTATCTCCTGGTTAATCGGATAATTCAGTCCGACAAACAGAGAGCGTGTACCAAGGCTACTTACCAGCCTCCAGTCAAAAATTCCTAAAGGCCCAGAGAAGCTGGGATCCTGCTCAAAGACCTTGCAGTGACTGTGATTGTATTCTGCGAAACAACACATCCGGTACGTGCTAACGATCATCAATCATTCGCCATCGTCTGATTGAGCCAGGAACCACCTGCAACTGCCATGCCGCTTTTCTTTGAAAGGTTCTGGGATTAGGAAGGGTAGGGACACCAGGCGGCCTACAACATCATATCAAGTTGGAGTCAAATAAAAAAGGACTCTTGATTTAGTCAATCTTAAGAACAACATGTTATGAGCATGAATATTTTTTCAGTAAATGTTGACAGTAATATAAGCAATCCATCATGATATCATAGGAAAGTAACATACTGCTGTAACAGCCGATTGTAGCGATGAATGGAGTAGGCCAGCAATACATCTAGCCATAGAAGGAGTCGACAACGTAAATGAAGCCCTTGTGTTCAATGTCATCATAGAACCATGGAGGATGTATGATCCTGCGATGGACATGCAGATTTATCCACTTACCGCAGTGACCTGTCAGATAGGCGAGACCACGGTTGAAGAATGCAATTAGCCTGAAGTCTTTATAATTCGCAGATCTTGTGGGCACTTGGCAGATTACAACCTTGAGCAAATCAAACTTGGTATCGTGTTGGCTACTGTAAGATTCCGAGTATTCTGGGCCGCGGTGCCAAAGCAGTGCAGTGTTAATCGAAGGAAGGGGGATCAATCGCCGGGTGTAGACCTCCACCAGCATCCAGCTGCCGCGACCATCGATGAGCACCATCCAAGATGTGTTCATGCCCACCCAGTACATACTGTTAATGTAGTTGAGGGTGACGGGGATCGGATCACAGTCAAGGGGGTTGATGCTCGCCACCCTATGATCGTTATGCTGCATGACACACCATTTCTGAAGATCAGGCGGCATCAGCAAGCAAGGAGCTGGCTTAAAAAGCACCGGCCTAAGGGCTTTGAGTAAACGGTACAGCCCCGACAAGCACACGGTGAGCGGCATGGTACTGAGATTGTCCACATGCGAAACAATGAGCTTGATTACCTTTGTGGGGAGCGAATTCCAGCCACTCTTTTTTGGCGGACGCTGCTTGGGTCTGCCATTGTTAGTGCTTGGGCTTCGGACGAGGGGGGGGGGAGGCGCCTTAGCAGGGATGGAAGATTGGACGAGATTATATGCGGACAAAGATGGAGAAGCGAATATGTGCTGCGGGAAGTGGACAGGTGATGATGACTACATCATGCCGCTTGACTTACGAGACACATACCAGCAGTGTAGGGTCATATCGATGCCAGACAACTTGCTTGAGTGATCACAGTACTGGTACTCCCTATAGTACGTACTACAGTACTATGCCCTAACTTGCTTGAGTAGAGTAGTAGAGTAGGACTCTGCTCTACTACTAGCACCGGAGGAGTAGTATATTATAATCTAAAATAGTTACAAACTTCAATGCCCGAGCGTGGAACGACTACGAACCATGCTCAAAGACCGTGTCTACGTGGTGTTTGGAATTATATACTGAAAAATAGCAAGATGCCCGTGCATTGCACGGCACACCATCATCACCAACTCGTTTTTTTTTCTACTCCTACTCCTATAAAAGACTCAGTTGGTGATGATGGAGGCGAGGAGGCGTGTTAAGCCGGGCGTGCAGCGGACGGTGCAGTACTATTCGATTTTTTATAAAAAACAAAGAAGAGTAGTTGAGATAGAGACTTAGGGAGGAGCACGAGGTTGTGGGAGATAAGGATGAACGAGGCAAGGCCTTATCTGTAAATGAGGAGAGAGGTGCGGGTATCTTTTGTAAAATTGTCATAGTTGGCTTTCTATCCGTCAGATATAGATCGAACGGTCTATATTACAAGATGGCAGGCATACCATCATCACCAATTCGGTTTTCTATAAGAGTAGATATAGATAGATAGAGACTAGGGAGTACTAGTAAGGACACCATCTACTGCTTCGTGTGCTACTCATGCACTCCATGCGGCGGCCACAACGTCCCCTACAACCACTCCCTCCTGCGCTCCATTCGGCAGACACTGTTGAAATTTGAGGAGCGCACTCTCGCGACTGCTGGCAGCCACGACTTCACTGACGACGACTTCTTCCCCGACCTTGGCAACCTCTTCCTCAATGACATGGGCGACAACCTCAACGCCAACGGTGCTGCTCCCTTTGCACAGTATGTGTTTCTGTCCTTCCTGTTCTAAATCATGGTAGAATTCATGTTTCTACTCTGTATCCTACTACTATGCTAGTCCACATGATTAGTTTCATCTCTGTTATAGCCATCATGATTTATTTTGTGCTTATTCGGATTAAATCTCGTAGTAACTTGCTCATATATTCAACTGGTGCAACGTCCCCTACAGCCACTCCTGTTTCATGGATGGCCTGGTCGATGCCTCCAAGGAGCCCTTCGTCTACTGCTATCAGTGCCCGATGCTGTTTTGGGGCTCGCCGGCGGACATGGTGCATCACCTCACGTATGCGTGCAGCGGTCACTACTGGCCCTTGGCGGAGAACATCAAGTACGAGACGTGCTACCCGTTCACCATGCCGGAGTCGCTGGAGGATCACCGCCGCCTGCTAGTCTCAGAGGAGGATGACAACGTCTTCCTCTTGATCGTGGGCACCGACGAGGCTCGCGCAGGCGGCCTCCCCGTCTCTGTAGTGTGCTTCAGGGGCGACGCCACTGACGCTGACACTGACACAAGGCCGATGTATGGGTGCGTAGTCAGTGTTACTACCCCTCCGGGTCACGTGGGCGGCAACATCGGCCTCATCGAACGGACTTGGACTCTGCGGAGCTAGGACTTTCCCACCGATGTGGACTTGGAAAACCCATGGCATCCTTTACCCGCCGACGCGGTGCACGGGGACTCCAAGGAGGTTCACCTGGACATACGCATTATCAAGTTAAATGTTGATCATTAGTCTTCGCTCAATGTAATCCGCTGTTTAAGCATGTGGAGACTTCCATGCATGATCTTGCTCTATTGGAGTATCACGCATGAATAAAAGTGTATCCGTTTATGGTTTAGTCTAGAATCTTCCATGTATGAACTTTTACTACAGTACTGGTGAAAGACTTACTATGAACCATTTCTTACATCTCCTCTGCCCCCTTCCAAGTCATCCTGACTTAATCCCTCCGTCTAGGTGTATAAGGGCATGGTTAATATTACTTAATAGTATAGCCAACTGTTGACTATAAGAAAGTGCCATGTCATCTGTAGCCATCATGTATAACAATCGATACTCAAAAACTAATTCTTAAAGATCATTTCTTGCAAAGCACAATAAGTGTTATTTCTTCACAAGTTTTGGATGCAGGTTGAACAGTTGAACGCTTTTGTTTGCAAAAGATACCTTTTTATCTATTTCACTCGGATGTTTGTGAGCTCTAGAGATGAAATAATATCCGAAGAAACCTATCGATACCCGTTACACATGAGATGACCCCCACATCCTTTGTCAAAATAAACAACTGCCCGATCAATGCATTTCACTCTTTGGTGCAACACACGGGCACCTTACTACTATAGATTAGTACGACCAAAAACTAACATTATATATAGTACAATAAATGCTGATGCATGTCACCTAAAATTATATCATTCAAAACTATGTTCAAATACGAATCCAGCGATATAGTTTTTGTTGACATGCACTAACATTTTGTCAGTTAAATCTTCAGTCAAATTCAATGGGGGACTAATAAACCACGACCGATGTAGTACAAGTGTACAGGGCGGCGCTGCACGGGAGTCTCACCCCGCTTGTGGCACGACAGTAAAGCCGTCATATCACAAAACCCAACCATTGCCAGTAATAAGTGGCCTGGTAAAATAAACGTACAAGCAACCATCACACCCCTCCGTCTTTTTTGCATTTCATCTCTCTGCACTTACTTTCTCCGGTTCATCTCGCACACTCGATCCCTGGCTACTGCTCCTAGTATCCCTAGCTACTACTCCTAGGGCCAGTTCTTTTTGCGGCTTAAAAAATAAGCCGTCTCTTCCCCAGCTTTTCCCATAAGACTAGTCATAGTGGAGAGTAACATTAAGGCGCCTCACTCATTTATTTGGGCTTCTAAACTACTAGTACTACTAGTACTCCCTTCATTTTTATATACAAGGTCACAAACTCAAATTACACGTACCAAGATAAAAATCAATGTGTGCTTTACAAGTCATTTTTTCTCATTTACCGAGTTAATTAATAGGGTGCACGCACATTAGAAGAAATTGAGTGACCGTGAGAGAGGAAGTACTACATGCATGCTAGTAATTAAGCCATGGGTTACTAGTACGAGGAAACATCATTAATATTTGTCTCGATTACTGTTGGTGGCCTCATATAGATGCAAAATGTATTTTTTATAGTGGCCTTGTATACAAAAATGGAGGGAGTACCTCCGTCCTGGTTTATTCGCCACCATTGTAATTTGTGGTAAATTTTGACCAAATATTTAACTGATGAAATGTTAGTGCATGTGAGTAAGTCATCTTAGGTTGTGCACCGTGACCAAGGAGGAGGGGGAAACGAGAGACCTTAATGTTTACTCCCTCCGTTCCTAAATATTGTCTTTCTAGAGATTTCAACAAGTGACTACATACGAAGCAAAATGAGTGAATCTACACTCTAAAATGTGTCTATATACATCTGTATGTGGTAGTCCATTTGAAATCCTAAAAAGACAAATATTTAGGAACGGAGGGAGTATTTGCTAATTAATAGCATTGCATGCAATGAACTAACCACTGCATGTCGTGTTTGGTACTCTCAAGTCATTAAAAGCATGCACACTCTTCATCTCTTTATTCGTTTAGAGCAAATACAATAGAGCTGAGTCAGCGGGCTATAAGGATTAAACTAGTATATTTCTGCTTAGTTGGAGGAAAGAGAAGAAGAGAGAGAAGGTAAGCGGACTCTTCATGAAGAGCTAGCTCTAGCACGTGCTCCTAGGCACTGTGTGAGAATGAAACGTGGGCCACATAATAAAAAAGTAGTACACTCTTTTGATCTATTATTATACATGTTGGCTATAAGATGGGCTATAGATGACATGGCATTGTCTTATAGCTAGCAGCTGGCTATATTATTAACCATGCTCTTATATGTCAAGAAACAAGAAACGAGGTAGAAGTTAATGCACCGCGCCTAAGTATTTTGGGATTATTTGGTTTTCGTAAGATGACTTACACACCTAGACAGAGGGAGTACTACTAATCTAGAAGCCTAAACGAACTGGCCCCTGGTACTCCTACTAGTAGTACTAGTACTCAAGTTGGAATTCCAATTGCACGGCACAACTTGTTAGGCAAAAAATTCGATACAGAGTGTAGGAAGCGATTTGGGAATTTGCATGCCTTTCCGACTAGCGAGATACTCCATACAAAGTACGACAAAGAAATAACCACAGAGAAGGAAGCTAAAAGTAAACAGTCAAACGAGCATTTTTCCATTTGTTTTGCATTGAATCGTTTGACAAGCTTGACTAGTGCTATTTTTCTACTTTTACAAAAAATGCATCGTAATGTTAAAATGTGCATTTGCCCATACATAAGTAATAGTAGTACTCCCTCTGTCTAGGTGTATAAAGTATTCCCTCCTACTTGGTCACGGTGCACAACCAAAGATGACTTATTCACCTGGACGGAGGGAGTAGCACAGTCTGCAAGCATATATAGAGAGATACGTGCAGTGCGATAGTATATAGTACTAAAGTTTGTGTTGTATGCACCTACTTACAAAATTATTAAGGACGCTAATAATTCCCGAACGTTCGGGATTTATCATTTGCGTCCCAAAACTAATGAGATCACCTTACGAAACTAAATTATACTCTCTACTAAAAGCCATGGAGCTCGCAGGAGCGCTTGCGGCGCGCCATGAGTGCCCTGGTGCGCGGCCGTTTCCCAGCGCGCCGACACAACGCCTCTTTCTTAGCCTCGCAACTTGCGAGGTGCTGATTGGCGGCTTGCCGGCAGGCGAGCGCGGTCTCACCGGTGTGGTCATCCGGCGCCAGTAGGTACTCCTCCTCGCCGGAAGCATGCACCTGGTCCACGTACCGCCAAGCGTAGATGAGGCGCTTGGGCCCGACTGCACTTAGGGCTTTGGCATGGGCGTCCTCCGCCACCCTCATGGCCCTTGCACGAGCCTTTTGCCAAAGGGCCAATTGCCTGACTCTCTCGGACGCGACATAGAGCTGCCAGGCAGCTTGCCCCACGATGCACTTCCCTTCCTAAGCCTTCTTCTCTGCCTCTATTTTGGCGTGCTCTGCCGGCGGCAAAGCCTCCCACATGGCGACATCCATTTCTTTCCAAAGCTCCTCAAGGCTGGGGGGCTCGACAGGTGGCACGGCATTCTCCTCGTAGCAGGGATCCGACGCGTGTGCTGGCGAGATTGGGAACACCGACGCGTCCACCTCGACGCATCACGGCGAGGAGTGGAATGCCAACGCGTCCTCCTCGACTAGTGGCGGCGAGGAACGGAACGACGACGCGTGACCGTCCGGGCGGTGTAGCGAGGGGCACTTAGGGCTTGGGAGGGGCGATGCCATGGTGGTCGACGTGAAAGGGAGGGGGAGGAGATAGCGATGAATGTCTTCCAAATGCCGTGGGAGGCGTAGTATTTATAGCGAGCAATGGCACACCTACGTAAGATATGGATTGAGCTGCACTGACTTAACTGCAGGTCCAGTTGCATCACTGACATGTGGGCCAGACCCTTGTTGGGCCCATATGTTAGTGACCCAATGCACCTGCAGTTAAGTAACTAAAGCAGCATCCTGGAAGATATGTTGCGTGATTAACGTAACATCTACGTGGGCATATTTGTGGGAGTAAATTACGGGGGAGGGAAGGGGTGGAAATATTGCTGGTCACAACGGATTGGACGAGCGTGGGGGGAGGAGATTCATGCATGCAGATTTTCACACGGGATGGAGTGGTGGGACTGCCGGAGGGAGAAGGAGAGTTTGACAGGCATATTGTTTCCACACATGGGGAGGAAAAGATTTGGAGATGAACGGGCTTCCTACAGGTATGGGGAACGGTGCATAATAAGTCATCTTGCATGCCGGGCTAGGTATAGTCTCAAGTCATTAAAAACATACACGTCCCACACATGTTCATATTTCAAGGTGCACTAAATTATTGCATGTGATGATTAAGGCTATCCATAATGGTGGTATCTTAGCTTTTATCATGCACACGGGAATAGCAAACATGCTGATGTGGCAAAGAATTAAAGAAGAGAGGGGGGGGGGGGGTTAGAGTAACTAGTGTTCATGCATGCATTGGTAAACACCTTTTTTTTGAAGAACGACAACATTAGTTGAGTACTTTTACAGACTTCAAAAACTATTCCACCGCCTCTACTATCTTGCTAAGAGTAGGTGAAATTTCGAATCGAGCCCTTTAAAGTAGAAGGAAGGTAGTAGTACTTTAATAGCTAACCTTGTTGTGATGACAAGATAGGACATGGCACGCACCTGGACGGAGGAACTAGTCTGCATTGTGCATTTAAGTTTTGTCTGAAGTCAATGTACCTATACTTTCACCAGACTTATAGAAAAATGTATCAACATTCACAATGTCAAATCAATATTTTTACACTCATTATAAAACGTAGTACTTATACTCATTATAATCGGTATTGTAGATATTGATATTTTTAGTATAAATTTGGTCAAACACTTTGCAAACGGTTGACGAGAGTAAAAAGGACCAGAGGGAGTATCATGCATGCGGAGTAGGCAAAAAAATTGCTCATTTATAGCCGGTCGAAGTCTCAAAGGGCGCGACCGCACGAGAGAGGCAAAAGTTATGGGAGGCGTGACGGTTGACGGGATTAAATGAAGTTACCTCCACGCGCTGGCATGGCGTGCGAACATGTAGAAGCTATACCGTCAGGCCTACGATATGAGTCTAGTAGACATGACATCTAGTGGGTCCCGCATAGTTCTCGAGAACTCTTTGGGAGCTTGCAGCCGTTTATCCACTAGGCAAGCCAGCAACCCCACGCCGTTCGCACGCCCTACTCTTCCCCGTATTCTACCTTACAACAGTTCACTCCCAGTCATCTTGTCCTTTCACATTAGTTTGCTCCCAGTTTTCTTTTTGCGGGGTACAACAGTTCAACTTCTCCTAACCCTCCTCCAAAATCCATGGCCTCCCAAATCTCCATGGTCGCCGTTGAGTACCAGGTTAGAGCCATCACCGGCGATGAGTTCATCGTCATCTACACACGTGGATCCGTGACGGTGAAAGCATGGCTTGCTCGCTTCCTACGCATGTTCAACAGTTCAACGGATGAGTGGGTCGCTGGGCTAGATGTTGAGTACACCACAGTCCTGGGACGAGAGAAGGATCTAAAGGACAAAGAGAGGAAGAAGCCCGCCGTGATCTAGGTTTGCGTACATAACGTTTGCTTGGTCTACCACATATGCCATGCCGACGTTGAGTGCCAGGATTTTAAGAACTTCCTCAAGGACAAAAGAGTGAAATTCGTTACTGTAGACTTTAAGAACGACAGGGATGTCCTGCGTCGGATAGGTCTCGTTGTAGGCCAGCCCTTCGATCTCCATAAGGCAAGCCTGGTGTCCTCCTCTCAACCTTCAATGCTGACCCTGGCAGCAACCATGATTGACCCTTCGTATGCTAAACTGAAGAAACCTCATCACGAGTTTCATCATGCATGGGAGTCGAAGACATTAGATGAACATCACATCCTGTACGCAGCAATGGATGCCTACCTTTGTTTAAATATCTACAAGGGTTGGATGAAGAAGCAGAGCCCAGTGTCCGGTTCAAGCAAAGAAGCGTCAGCGAAGAGGAAGAGGAAGAAGGACGAGGACGAAGTCGAGGACATGGACTCGGACTCCGAGTAGGTGGCAGTGCCGTCGCTCATGCTGGTTCTACTGCAGTGTCAAGCAAACTAGTTGCTTAGTTTATTTTGAAGGGTGTGTTGTGCTGAGGCCCCAGCAGAACTATGTTTATGTTCTTTCTCGTTATTTGAACTCTTTAGTACGTACAATAGTACTAGTACTATGTCTTACTACTGTTCTTCTTGCAGTTGGTACTACTGCTCGTATCTTCGTGTTCCTATTGTACTTAATACGTTTGTACTAGTAGTATAATTTGGGTCAGTTGATTTGTGAAAGAAGTTCGACGGAGCGAAGGACGAAGATGACAGAAGAGGTGGAAGAAGCCCTTCTAGCCATCCATGTTGCATCAACCGGCTCACAAGAGTCGACTGACCCAAATTGCTCCTTCAGATTGCAGGATCCACGTGGCATTCAAGGTCTCGAAGGTAGATTCCGCGTCCGCACCCGGTTTGTGGGCTCGACGCGCGCGCGACCGGCTTCCGCCGCGACAGCCACCATGCGCGCCTCCTCCGCGCGGGTGGAGACGACAATGATATGCTAGTTCCTCCTCGCCGGCGTGCTGGAGCATGCGCTCGTCCTCCTCTTTGTATGTTGCATGCATAGACGCGGCTCCACCAGCTTCTCGTGTGCTTGGCAGCATGGCAACATCCCGAGGAGGGACTGCAGACGACGTGAGCGGACGAGCCTTCGGCTTCATGGCACAGGGATGGCAGCGACACGGCTGTGATGGGCGAGAAATTGTTGGCCGGAGCAGGCGGGCACCGGCATGCGCAACGGCGGCAGCGGCATATTGACGAGTGCGCGTGTGGGAGCTTACTTTAGTTTTATATAAGGTTGGTCAAACTTAAAGGAAAACCATTCTAGTACACGTAAACATTAGACTTAGGCAGCGCTTTTATTAGTTAGTACCACAACCACGATAAGGAATCCTGTGCAAGCGCGTGAACCACGGCCGCGCGGTCGATCAAACGGCGCGTCACCGTGTCGCGTTCGAAGGACATCCACCAAACCTTTTTGTGTGTGTGAAAACAATCCCCGAATATTACTCAACTTTTTTTTCCTAGAAAAGTTCTTGATGCTGCAATATTTCCATATATTTGAATTTAGCTCCAGTTTGTGTTTATTTGGATTTGGACGTTTTAGGTGCGCCCTAGTTTTTTTAATACTGATTTTGTGTGTTTGACTAAGAGAGAACATGTGTATGTGTCCATATGTGTGTTGTGGCGGAAGGGCAATGTGGAGACGGTGTGCGTGTGATACAGACATAGACAGGTGTGAATGTGCAAATGATCATGCATGAGTGAGACATAGACAGATGCCGATACGTTGTGTATACATGAGAGAACGGTCTTCTAGTTTACTTTTGTGTGTGTGTGTGTGAGAGAGAGAGAGAGGAGCATCCATAACACAACAACCATCTCTCTCGATTCGTCCGTCCCTCGCACGATCGCATGCAACACATGCATCAACGCGCACATTTTGACACCCTCACCCGGCCCCTGCCCACCTCAAGCCCCGCACTATCTCTTCATGAATACCCATTTATCTCCTTAGGTTTGTTTTTTCTCAATATCTGACACACACACACACACATAGAGAGAGAGAGAGAGACACACAGAGCACAACACACACACACCCTCCCCCGAGCACACAATTCATCCCCATCAAAGGTTATACGTGACCACTCTCGCTTGTGCTTCTTTGCACCCCAACATGCACAACACCTCAGTCTTTAAAGAGGGCATCGAGAAGATCGAAGATGGCGACCACACCGCGCTAGAGAATGCGGGGTCATTTGGAAGCAGGGTGATGTGACGACGGCTGACTGACTCCTCCCCCACCCTCTCTCCCTCTCTCTCGCACAAAATTACCAATCCCTCTCTCCCCCGCACAAAATTATCAATCCCTCAACCCACGAGATCCTTCCCCTCTCGTCCATGTTTTTCCAGCTCTCTCATCAAACATGCTGTCTCTTCTCCTTCCACGTATACAGAATCCGGATGCACACGCATCTCACGTATATTACATGTCTCCATCTTTCTCACAGACCTAACTTCTTCCTCTCTCTTTCTCTCTCTATCTCTCTCTCTCTGTCTCGTTAGGTTTGTCTCCTACTCTCTCGTCCACATACATACAATCTTTCCTGCCCTATCTGCTCCATCTTCAAAAGCTCTCTCTGCATGTTTCATTCACACATTGGGATATGTCAAAATGTTGCTTCTATAATGGCTGATGTAGAGCTATGGTTGGTTTTGTTGCATCCTACAAAGTAATAACTATGAAATGCATTTAGATTCTCATTTGACTGAGATTATGTGAGTTTGAGCATGTTGTGAAGTACTATAGACCTTGTATACATCTTGGGATTCGACAA
Source organism: Triticum dicoccoides (assembly GCF_002162155.2). Taxonomy (NCBI): domain Eukaryota; kingdom Viridiplantae; phylum Streptophyta; class Magnoliopsida; order Poales; family Poaceae; genus Triticum; species Triticum dicoccoides. Next base: position 467,072,748 of record NC_041381.1, read on the forward strand.
TGATTGTAACTATTGAATTGTATAGACCATTACATTCAAAGTCAATAGCCTAATATATTTATTTCACAATTTCAACAAATGATTAGTTCACTACAAACTAAGAAAACAAATGTGTACTCCCTCGTTTTTATTTAAGTCCGCGTATTAGCATTGGTCAAAGTCAAGTTTTGTATACTCTCAAAAAGCTTATAACAAAAAATATTAGTATATACAATAACAAATAAATACCATTAGATTCATTATTGAATGTACTTTCACATCATACATATTTGTTATGGTAAATGTTTATATTTTTCTATAAACTTGGTCAAACTTTAGGTAGTTTGACTTTGGTCAAACCTAATATGCAGAGTTTACTACTACTACTCACTAGTTGCTTAGTCGAATCACTCAACACGCCACACGGGGAGTTCAGTGTCAAATATTTTTGAGGTCGGCGGGCAAATCTCCCGTGACCCTGATTCGAGCAATGGGAAGTTACCATCATATCCTTCGGAATAGGCCTACGGATGACGCTTGGTAGGGGGCTGTTTTCATAACTTCAGGTTCACCTTACCCAGCCAACCCCACCCCGGCACCCAGAGTAGTACACCTGAATACTCCCCATTTTCTATCCCCACCGCAAAATAGACTTCTCCACGGCACCGCAACCTTCGTGCTCCCCCCTTTACATTAGCGCACTCGTCCACCACAACGCATCTGCCTCATCGACGACCTCGTACGCTGCACTGGAGCCGGTCCACCGTTGTCGCCGTACACAGAGCCTCTTCCTCGACATCGTCTTCCACGGTCTCGGATCTGCTTCCTGGAAGCTGACGCCGAGCGCAGAAGTACCACCGTCGTGGACAATGAACTGACTCCCGTTGCCAACCATGACTCATAGAGGCCGCCGCGACCATCATTCTCCTCCTTGATTGGTAATGTGTGTATTGAATCACTTAGCAATACATGTGCAGTTCCAATTTTGTTCATACCTACCCTTCAAATTTCCTGGGTGTTATTGTTCCCGTAAAAGTAATTGGTTATAGCCTCCATTGTCCAACAGAATATCAACTTGTAATTGTGCGTCACTCCTGTATCACGCTGTGCTTGGGTAGGTTTTTCATCTGCAACCAGTAGTGTGGCAAATGATGGAAAGTTTTTTAGAACTAGCAAGATGCCCATGCGTTGCACGCATCAAGATGCATTTGTATGAGTAGTTTATCTTGTGGGAGAAAAGGATGAACGAGGGAAGGCCTTATTTGCAAACTGGAGAGGGGTATGGGTATCTTTTTGCAAAATTCCCATTTGTTTCCTTCCTATCTGTCAGATATAAATCGGACGGCCTATATTGCAGGATGGTAGGCACACCATCATCACCAACTCTGTTTTTTATAAGAAAAAAAAGTATAGAGAAAAAAAGTAGACAGTACAGAAGTAGAGATAACTATTATATATTAAATATAAAATAAATATAACAGTAGAGAAGAGAGTAGAGATAGCAGAGACGTCGGGAAAGGATCTCGCGCGTGTGGGAAAAAGCGGCCGACCGTGCGCTAGTTTTGGCGCACGGCGTCCGGCGCGCTTTATAAAATCCAATGCCCTCCCACCGCTCTGTGCCTTGCCACCGCCCTCTCCCCGCTCTTTCTCTCCTCGCCGCCGCCGCGCCACCAAGCCGCCGCGTCGCCAGGAAACTTGGGGATACCGCGGCATCCGTGCGCGCCCCTCCGACGGCTTCTTCGATGAGATCCGGTTCCGCAGGATGCGCCTCGGCCTCGGCAATTTCAACACCATGAACGAGGCCGCCCGTGCATACGACGCGGTGGCGTGGCACCTCCGGTGGCCTCATAGAACATTGAACTTTCCCAACGTGCCGACGCAGGAGCGGGCACAGGAGCTCGCGCCTCTATCGCGGCTTAGCACCGACGAGGATCGTTGCGACAACCGGAGGCGGGAGCACCATCTCGGCATCACCGAGATGGACGAGGAAGCCATGGTGTTGTGGCGCCAACACTTCCCACAGGACATCATCAACGAGCGCAAGTTCTACACACAAAGGAGGGCGGAGAGGGATAAGAGGAGGGCGGAGCGAGCTGCCTATCGCGAGGACAAGAGTAGGCGAAAAGCGGACGCTCAATTCAACATGAGGCTAGGAGCAGCGTCGCCCTGGGAATCCGACGACGATCAGTATCTTCACGCCTACAGTCAGACGTTGGAGGAGGACATCACCGAGGAGGAGTCGGACGATGAGGAGTAGTTGAATTATCTTTTTTTATCTATCTATGCTGAGAACTATCCTCTACTCTTTAGTCTCTACTTCTCGATCTTAGCACTGTAAATGCTTTTTTAAAGCGCCGCGCGTTGCAATTCTGTTGGAGATGCTCTAACATGGTAGACGAGTGCTTTAATGTTGCCCACAAGATGCGCGAGTATTACTAGTAGTATATTTTTCTTGCCATGTTGAGATTTTAAAACCACGCGTGTGAACATGCAGAGGAGCAATGAAGACCAAACACGGGATATTGGGGACATCTTCAAGGAGCGTGGCAAGTTAAAGAGGAGCTGCACCAAACCTATAAAACGAGCTTTGGCAAGTAACACCCTTTCAATTACTTTCATTTAGCCTCGTGTTCTTCGATGTATATATGTTGTAGTTTCTGTTTCTCTTAAGCCTGGTGTTCTTCGATGGGTAATAAGAAGAGTCTTAATCATCCTAATGCTTTCGTTTTAGCTTGATGTAGGAAGTGGGTGTTCTCACCTTATAGTCTGTTTTTTTCCTTTTGAATTGACTTCTCCAAGTTCTGTTTATCTGGATTCTACTAAATGGATCTAGGTTGCTCTGAGTATTGATCTAAAAAAGAAGTAACTTCATGTCAGGATGCAGTTCCTGCGAGGAGGGAAGTATGGTCAACCTCGAGATCATGTTTCCAAAATGAGGCTGGATTACACACAAGGTGCCAGTTCCCTAATGATGCTGGATTAGACACAAGGTGAAAATTCCCAGATGCTGCTGCATTACACACAAGCCAGCTGGAGTCGTCAGCTGTTCGTGTCCTCGTGGCATTAGTAAAGGCTAAAAGAAAGCGTGCAACAGCCCTTGAGAATGTAGCTGAGTTCCTGAAGAAGCGAAAAGAGCAATTATATGCTCTCTTCACCCAAGCCAAAGAAGAGATGGAAGAAGCCAGAAATAAGCTAGCAGAGGCAGAGCAAGCTAGGCGTCTCCTGCTATCTAAAACTATTGTCAATACAAAATTTCCTTCATAATAGCTAGGTTCAAATGTTTATCCAGTCAGCATGCCTGTTGTGATGTCCGTGCATCTACTGATGTGGCACAAAATATTTTTTCGGGTCATGTAATAACAGCAATTACTTTCCAAACAATAACAGATGAAGCATTGGACATGGTATAGTTCACGCGCAAGCCCGACATTCCAAGTTCAACTTCCACATCAAACTCATGTTCACAGATATCTGCACATTCATACATAATGTCCACAACCATGATTCACTTCAAAGCCAAAAAAATGTGAGGAGAGTTATAAATAAAGAAAAACCTCTAAATGTTCCTGCTACCAGTGCGAGCACAACAAGTCAAGACCATGCATAAATTAATTATATTTTAGTCATTTTTTGTGTTCTAAAATGCCTACCGGCTCGCGGAAGGAACTGTTGCCGGCACACACACGGATTCAATGAAGGCAGGCGGGGCAGTCTTAACCTAGTTGCACACAGCAAGGAGGCGTTCTCAGCCGGGCCTGCAGCGAGTGCGGCCCTCTTGGTCGGCGCGCCGGTTCAATGCCTGCGCTATGAGAGGTCGCGTCCGTGTCAGAGCAATCACTTCCTCCAGTCCTTTTTTGTTTGGGTATAACAAAATCTCGTTTTCCATTCACATTTTATAAGTAAAATTCATGGACAAACTTTGACCCAAAGTACGATGGGGACTAGTAAACCAGAATGGAGGTAGTAGTTATTTTTAATCAAAGAAGGGTTTCCCCTTCCGATTTTCATTACTGAAAACCAACATCTAAATCTAAACCATAGTATTTGCCCTAAAACTACCAGGTTCAACATCTCGCAACATAAACCCATACAACCATACGCCAAGGAGGTACGTAGTACTATGAATTCCATTTTCGCTCCATACCAATCATTCTGAAAACTACTTACTACTTATAACGCGCCATTGAAAATCGGAACTCTTAACCCCGCTAAAAATGATATTTTAAACGTTGCTACTCGATCTGTGGCAACTCGCGAGCCACCGCGCTCCAAGTCGTTCACCTGTGGTCCCGACCATCAACTCCTACGGATCAAATTATCATGCGAGCTGACTATTCCTACAAAGGTGCTCCACCATGTACCCAGTACCCGCGAATGCAGCAATCATGCACCTAGGGTTTTAGGGTTTATTTGTTAACATCACCTTTACGTAACACTCATGTGTGCGAGACAGCAAGAGGTCGACTGCGTGCGTGCGCCTCTTCTCTTCGTATATGTACTCCACCGTTTGTCTGGTGTCCAAAAAATTATAATAACTACTAGCAATGTGCCAATGCGTTGCCACACGATCAAAGTAGATTAATACATATTCACCGTTTTAATAGAAAAAAAGTCTAGTTTTGAAATACGTATATCACTAAAAATATGTTACGTTTCACTCAAAATATATTCCTTTGGCAGTTTTGATGAGATAAGGGAGGAATGTTGTTGGTTTCAAGATTCGAGAAGTGGTATATGTCTAATTTCTACTCTTACTAGCAAGATGCCCGTGCGTTGCATGGAACATCAAGATCTTGTGGAGAAAAGGATGAATGAGGGAAGGCCTTATCTGCAAATGTGGTGAAGAGTGCGGGTAAATTGCCATATTTTCCTTCCTATCCGTCAGATATAAATCGTACGACCTACATTGCAGGATGGCAGGCCCACCATCATCACCAACTCTGTTTTTTTATCCCTACTCTTATAAAAAGCATTGTCGGTGATGATCGTGTGCCTGCCATCCTGCAATATAGGCCATCCGATCTATATCTGACGGATAGGAAGGAAACTATGGCAATTTTGCAAAAAGATACCCACACCCCTCTCCACATTTGCAAATAAGGCCTTCCCTCGTTCATCCTTTTCTCCCACAAGATAAACTACTCATACAAATGCATCTTGATGTTCCATGCAACGCATGGGCATCTTGCTAGTTGTTGCAAAAAGTGCATGTGTGTGTGAGAGAGAGGGAGAGTGTGGAGGAGAACAGAGTGCATGTGTGACAAAGACACAAGGAGTGTGTGCGCGATATGCATCAGCTTCAAATGAGGCGATAGTGTGTGTGTGCATGGTCGAGAGGGCGTGTCTCAAGAAGGGAAGAAAAATCTACATAGATACAAGGAGCGGGAGAGAGACATGTATGCGATAGTGGAAGCATGAGTGTGCGGGTGTATAAACCTATCTAGAGGCTAGCTAGTCGATAAATGTTTGTGAGAGAAATACGAGTCGGGGTGCAAAAGCGAGAGTTTTGTGTGTGTGAGAGAGAGACGGTAGTCGGGAAGGGGAGTGGAAGCAGGAGTTGTGTGTGTGTGAGAGAGAGAGGGGGGGGGGTTGTCTGATCGGTAAACAAATGAATAATGTCAGTCCGGGATGGAGACGAAAAGGAGACCGCAACAAATGTTGTGTCTACAGGGGAGAGAGAGAGAGAGTAATTTTAGTGGTATGAGTCATATGTAGAGACATATAGGGTGTGTGAGAGAATCCCATAGAGAGAAAGACAAAGTGAAAGACGAGTGGAGACTGTGTGTGTGGCAGTGAAAAAGAAAGCTTAGGTACCGAGTGATACCAGAGAACAGTAGAGACATGAGAGATAATGAAAACCGTGTAATGTATAATGATAGGGAGAGTGTGACACTTCTCAAGGGAGACGTCGAGAGACCATGTTTGCGAGGATAGGAGAAACATGAAGTGAGCGTGCGGGTGAGCTGGAGAAAAGAGAGTGATAGCTACCTGAAGGAGCATGCATGCGAGAGAGATGGGCGTGAAAGGAGTGAACAAAAAAGGGATTCAAATATTTGAATTCGAGATGATGATACATGTAATCCATACTCGAACCAAAATTGATCTATCAAACATGCATACTCATATCAATTCACGCACATCTATGTTATTTAATATGTAGATATTACTAATCCATACATTTTAGTAGAACATAATTTGGTTAAATTTTTTCGAATTCAACCTTAAGATTTTGAGATCATTGTATTTGTAAATCATATTATACATATAAAGGAGCAGAATTCTTTGTTGTGCTTTTTAAAGTATATATAAAAAATGATGTATATAGAATGCAATTACAATTGAAAATGGATCCCGCCCGAAAAAAATAGAATACAAACGGGATTCGAATTGAGTTGGCACGGTAAACGTGCACTCTGCAAAATTTGAACGAAGCGGGGAAAGTCGCAGTAACCACCCGAAACCAAAATCTGCGAGATGGAAATTACTACTACCTATCCCTGCCACACAAAGCCTATCTGCTGGATTTCTATAGGTTTCGATAGGGGTAGGTTTGTAATTTCACCCAAACAGGACATAACCGCCTCTCACCCGGATTCATACACGGTGGGCGCCAAAACACAGTTTGTCCTCGGCCGAAATCGACTCCCTCCCCGATTCATATTCATACACGATGGGCGCCAAAAACAAACTCTCGTCGGCAAATATTCGGTGTATGCGAGATTACCGTCCTATCCCCAACCGACTAATATTGTTGTCATGTAGTAGACATTTGAAACGGGGGCTAAGTTTGTAAATTTCCTCGCATTTGAAACAAGCGCGCCCTAAATACATGGTTCCCCCCTTCCTCTCTACCTCCCTTTTCCCCATTCATACTCCGTGGGCGCCAAAACACCCTCTCCACCCCACCCTCCTCCGTCCGCCGCCGTCCACCACCCCATCCACCGCCGTCCTCCTCCACCATGCCGGAGCTGATACCCTGACGCCGCCGTCCATTACAAGAGATCGACCTCTCTCATCCACGGCTTCGGACCGGGATCCTTGCATCCCGTCCTCTCGCTTCATCCCCGCTGTCGTCCACCTTGCCGGCACCGCTCCTACGACCGTCTCATCCACCGCGCCCCGCCGCCACTGTCTACCCTCCTAGATCTGCTTCCATGCCACCGACAGCCATCGCTACCGTCAAATTCTCAGCAGATGCGTACACGGCGCCGCACCAGAGGCGGTACTCTTTCGTATCTGCTCAACTTATTTATCACAACAAGAAAATAGATCGCCACTGCTTTAATATGATTTCTTGTCTTGGTTGCGAAGTTGCCTTTGTCCGGTTTGCACCTTCAGATCTGCCATGGCACGCTCAACACTATACTCCCAATGCTTATGGTTTTCCCCTTTTATATTCCACACTAGTTAAATCACAGTAGACTAATTTCAAAATTGGGTCAGTCGTTTTTCCAGAGCTCGCCAGAGTTCACCGGTGCGAACGAAGGGGCTCGGGTGGTTGTGGGGCCTCGCCGAACAAAGAAAACTTGACACGGGTGGGGGTTGGGGCGGGGATGGGGGTGGGGGTGGCGGAGGAACACGGGCGGTGGGGGCCGGTGGTCCGGCCGGCGGCCCGTGCGGTGTTCTGTATGGGAAGAATCAGATACGAGGAAGAAGAAGGGTTGGGAGAAGTAGGATCTTCATCCAACCACATGAAATGGTCGAGAGACAGCTGGGAGTTGCATTCTTAATGAGCTTTGGTTTATCATGTGTGGGCACCGCGCAACCAACATTTTATTATCCAAAATCTGCTTGCTCTTCTTTACCATGTTGCTCTTCCGTTCTTCTTTAATATGTACTCTCTCCGTTCCTAAATACAAGTCTTTGTATAGATTCCACCATGGACTACATATGGAGCAAAATGAGTGAATCTAGACTCTAAAATGTATCTGGATACATCTGTATGTGATCCATAGTGGAAATCTCTTACAAGACTTATATTTTGGAATGGAGGGAGTATGATAGTAGTACAGTATGTTCCTTGTACTGAAGATGAACAGGGACATTTGCAGTGTAGAGGTCTATACAGTCGGTTGTGATGGACACTTTGAGCCTCTTAGATTCGTAGGATTTTGTAAACATAGGAATAGGATTTGTAGTGACCTGCCCACTTGAATCCTATAAGAATAGCAAGGAAATGCGGGGAGCTGTGTCGCCTTTGAGAGTTACACTGATATTAACAGTACCGCACCTTCAGTTGAAGAGAACTAGTATCCGAAGCCTTTCTAGCCGTACTGGCAGTACTAGCACATATATTCCAGCAAGTTCCACTTTGCTGATTTTACTCTGATGCTTACGGTTTTCCCTGTTATATCTACACTATGATCTGTGTAGCTGCTTTGTGTCGCACTAGCAGCAGTCTACTCTTGAAGCTAAACACTGCAATGACTTACAAAATTGGCACCAAGGCATTGAGTGCCATTCTGGATGTAATGAAACTCATGCGCTCCCCACCTGTTGATTCTTTTTTGACTATGTACTGCAAGGCAACAACCTCACGGTCTTTTATTAAGGCTCCAAATCCAACAAATTACAATGTACATGTAGAAGAGTTTGGGGGGGGGATACATACCAAGTCCTACTGAAGGGAGGCTATCCGAGCTAGGAGTCTGTCCCTATATTTACATTTTATCCTATGTGCTAACAAAGAGATATCATGTACAAAATTTCTTCTCCAAGCTTTGAAGATAGGATTCTCATTCCTAAAGATCTTGCCATTCCTCTGAGTCCAAGTATTCCAAGAGGCTGTGAAAACCACTTCAGAAAAGAAAGGTAACCCAAAGTCCTTCCTCGTAGAAAGAGCCATCATGTATGTGGATTGATTTGAATGGGATACCCAAGAGATACCAAGATAATTCCAAACGCGCTGGCTGAAGTTGCAAGTGAAGAAAAGATGCACGCGATCCTCGTGGCTAGCCAAGTGACATAGAACACACATGTCATCCTGCACATTCCAATGCTTACGTTGCATCATATCCCTATTATTCAATCTATCCATGAGAAGGAGCCAGCCAAAGACTTTGAGCTTGAGAGTGCATGAGCACTTCCAAATCCATTTAAGAATGGGATCAACTATCAAGTGTTGGAAATTAAGCTCATAAAAAAGCCTTGATTGAAAGTCACCAGACTTAGAAGGCCATATCCAGATGTCCTTCCCTTTGGGGTCCAAATTTATGGGAGCCAAAATATGTTGCAGCTGCTGTAGCTCATAAAACGCTTCCATAGACAAGGGCAGGTGGAAAGAATCAGACTCAGAAGTCATGTTAAAAAAATCCCTAATCGTGATCAAGTCATCAATGGCAAATGAGTGAAGACGCGGGAATATTTATTTCAACGGCACGGTGCTATTATCAACTTTCCAATGACCCAACCAGAACACCATTGTGTCACCTGCATGCACCTGCGGCGTAGCCAACTTACAAAATTTATCATATAGACCGAGCACGTCACGCCACCAAAAGGAACCGCAGCTTTGAGTCACTTGAGGGGTCGAAGAACCATAGTATGTGCTCCAAATTAGATTAACCCAAGGTATGTCCCGCTTATTGAAGAACTTGAATAAGTGTTTCATCAGCAAAGCTTTGTTTTGAAAACCCAGGTGAGTAACTCTGAGGCCACTGAATTTCTTAGGCCTGCAAACAAGATCCCAAGCCGCCAAAGACTACGTGGGGTGTCAGAATTTCCACGCCAAAGACACTATCACATGATCCTCTCAATCCGCTTGAGAATGCCTTGTGGCAACAACAAGGAGCACAAAAAGTAAACCGACATGGAGGCCAGCACAGATTGTAACAGCTGAAGTCTACTACCTTGGTTTAACAAACAAGAGGCAGCTGATAAACGTCTCTCTATGCGGTCAACTAGGGGCAAAAGATCATAGATGGTTGGACGTGAAGTACCATTGGAAGCCCAAGGTATGTGAATGGCATGGTACCAACCTCACATCCAAGCAACCCAGCAATCCTTAAACCCTCCTCATCAGACATGTTCATAGGGGTCAGCGATGATTTACTGAAGTTGACCTTCAATCCCGTAGACTTTGCAAAATTGTCAAGCATCTCCTTAAAAGCCAAGATCTGAGTATCCACAGCAGGCAGAACAATGAAAGTGTCGTCTGCGTATTGAACTATTGGGTAGTCATTGGAACTAGTTGGGATGGGCATAGATAAAATGTTTCTAGAACACATCTCATTCACCACTAATTGGAGAAGGTCAACCGCAATTACAAAAAGCAGTGGAGACAGCGGGTCACCTTGTCGAACTCTAGTACAACACATAAAATGTTGTCCAGGCACTCAATTAAGTAAGATTGAGGAAGATCCAGAGGATAAAAGCCCATTAACCCATCCATTCCAACGATCATGAAAACCCTTGCATTGGACCATTCTGAGAATAGACTCATGCTCGATTGTATCAAAAGCCTTGGTGAAATCAAGCTTGAGCAAAATTATAGGCTGCTTGGACGTTTTACATTGATGTATGTATTAAAAACACCAGGCAAGGCAATCTTGGATTGAACAACAGCGAAGAAATCCATGTTGGTTCTTATGTATGCATTTCAGAATTACCTTTTGCAGACGATTAGCCAAAAGCTTAGTTAAGAACTTTAAGCATGTGTTAGTCAGTGAAATTGGCCGGAAATCACCTACCACTTCAGGTCTAAGCTTCTTTGGGATGAGGGTAATTAAGGAGGAGTTAAGACATTCCAGATCACATTTACCATCATAAAAATCCTTGACTAATTGCATAGAATCAGGCTTTAGAATTGACCAACATTTCTTCAAAAAGAGCCCAGTGAAGCCATCTGGGCCCGGTGCGTGATCGGTGGGCATTTGTTTGATAACCAGCTCAACCTCATCCTCAGTGAAAGGCATGGACAGATCTTCCAGCCCATCAACTTTGGAAATTAGAGTATCCAAGTCAAAGCCCATTTCAATGCCCTTGGCACGGCCCATTCGCTGCTTAAAATCAGCCCAGAACATTCCCGCCAATTGTTGATGATCAAATATCACCTCACCCGCCTCATTTTTTATCGAGGAGATAGTGTTCCTCCTATACCTCTCTGTTGCCATTGCGTGAAAGAATTTGGTATTTCTTCATCAATTTTAATAGACTGAATCGTGCAGCGCTGCTTCCAATAAATGAACTGCATGTGAAGCACGTCCTCGAGATGAAGCTTAACAATTCTCCTAAAATTTAGCTCAGGCCAACTCAAGGGCCATAGCTCTTCAAGCTCATCAAGAAATAAAACCACTTTGTTGCAATCTACAATAAGAGCCTTAACCTTGGAAAGATTTAAATGCCACCGTTTGAGAGCATACCGTAAAGCTTTGAACTTGGCAGAGATCATGGAGGCAATATTAGATTTCCTCAAAGGTTTGTTCAAACACTAGAAACACAATCCAAAAACCCAAGGAGATTAACCCGGTAGTTCTTAAAACGGAAAACCCTTGCCTTTGGTATGCATGTTGCAACAGTGACAACGCATGGTACGTGATCTGAGATAGTGCGTGCAAGCGGCATGACCATGGTATTAGGGTGGTCTGTGGTCCAAGCAACCGAAGTAAAAAACCAATCAATTTGTTCTAGCAACGAGTTCGTTTGCATATTGGACCAAGTGTATTGACGCCCCTTGATAGGTAGCTCAATGAGACCGAGGTGACCAATAATTTCATTAAACAGAAACATATCATTAACATTACCACCCGGTAGATTGCGGTTGTCGATCGACCTCATAACATTAAAATCCCCAAGAAGAAGCCATTTGTCATTAGAAACAATGTTAAGGTTATATAGCCATTGTACAAACTCATCCCTGGCCAGCCCCTGACACGGTCTGTAGACCAAAACAAGAGTCCAAACTTCAGATGTGTGTTTGGAACAGAATTCCACAATAATACCATATGATTTTGCCTCAATAAGCCGTCCATCAAAGAAAGAGGAATTCCAAATAACCACAATACCAGCAGAAACACCCACAGATGGTACATAAGCAAAATTATCAAAGCGGCGAGGACAAAATTTTCGAAGGAAACACTGATCAATATGTGTGCATTTAATTTCCTAGAGGCAAATAATAGAGCACCCACTTTCATCGATTTTCTGCTTAACAGCAAGTTAACGCGCCTCAGAATTAAGACCCCGAACCTTCCAACATAGCACTTTCCAGTCTCTAAAACTAGTTAGATTCATTACAAACCAAAATAACGAGCAGCAAAAGTAGATGACGTAGTGACCTGCACCCACCAAGGACCATAAACATAGCCAAAGAGTTCAACAAAGTAAAGCATAAATAAAGATACATGGCGATTTGAGACGTACGCAATAGACCAGGAAACTGAGGATGATCACTGATCATTAGAACTCTTGCTGCTGCTTGAGAGCGCCGGATCAACTGCAATCTCCTCCGCAGTGATCTTTGCAGGGTCAATGCGCAGGCGAGCTCCAATACATTGCAGGTCAGCAATGGAGCTGAGAGGTGGGATTACAGGGCCATCAGAATGCATAGAAGAAGATTTGGTCTTGCGCTTCTTTGTGACATGCGGCACTTGTGCCAATGGAGAAGCTTTATTCCGCATCTTATGAAAACCATCCTTCAGGGCACTGATACAAGCACTACGTCTGACTTTAGAGGCAACCAGTGGCGTCTTCGACTTGCGCTCCCTCTTCCTGGATACCCTGGGAAGAGCAGTGAACCTTTAATGAAGTGATATCTTCCTGTTTAATGAAGTGATTGGCCATCTGGGTCTTGTTGAGCTACCATTTAAGGGACGGCAATTTACTTGGTCAAATATGCAAACTAAACCTTTACTTGAACAGATTGATTGGTTTTTTACTTCAGTTGCATGGACCACGTATCATCCTAACACGCTAGTTTTTCCCCTTGCACGCACGACCTCCAATCATGTTCCGTGCGTGGTCTCGATTGCTACTGCTATCCCTAAGTCTAAAATCTTTCGTTTTGAAAATTATTGGATTGACTTGCCTGGCTTTTATGACTGTGTGGCCCAAGTTTGGAACAAATCGGTGGCCAGACCCTCGGCTGCCCTAACTATTTCCTCTAAATTCAAAGCGCTACGGTATGCACTCAAGAAATGGCACATGAATCTGTCCACAATTAAGGCGCTCATTTCTGATTGCAACAAATTGATTCTCTTCTTTGATGGTCTGGAGGAGATTAGGCCTTTGTCTAGGCCGGAGTTTAATTTCAGGCGAATTGTGAAATTGCATCTGGAGGATATTTTACATTGGCAATTTGTTTATTGGAAGCAACGTTGTACTATACGCAGCATTAAAGTTGGTGAGGAAAACTCGAAGTTTTTTCATGCCATGGCCACGGAAAGGTATAGGAGAAACACTATTTCTTCAATTAAGAATGCTGATGGTGATGTGGTCTCGGATCACCAACAACTGGCGGGCATGTTTTGGTCTGATTTTAATCAAAGAATGGGCAATGCAAAAGGGATTCGCATGGGTTTTGATTTGGACACATTAATTGCAAAAGTTGATGTCCTTGAGGATCTTTCCCAGCCTTTCACTGATTCCGAGGTTGATGCTGTCATTAAGAACATGCCACCGGACCATGCCCCTGGTCCCGATGTTTTTCTGGTCTGTTCTTAAAGAGGTGCTGGCCAATCCTAAAGGAGGATTTCATGCAACTTGTGAAGGAGTTTTATGAGGGGAGGTGCAACCTAGAATGTCTTAATACTTCTTTAATTACCCTGATACCTAAAAAGCTGAGCCCTGAAGTTGTCGGAGATTTTTGGCCCATTTCATTGACCAACACGTGCTTGAAATTTTTGACTAAGCTGCTTGCTAACCGCCTTCAAAAAGTGATCCTAAGATGCATCCACCACAATCAATATGGTTTTCTTCGGTGTCATTCTATTCAAGATTGCCTAGCCTGGTGTTTTGAGTATATACACCAATGCAAGGCCTCGAAGCACCCCATTGTCCTTCTAAAGCTGGATTTCACGAAGGCCTTTGACACAATTGAGCATGACCTAATTATCAATTTTGCAATGCAAGGGTTTTGACTCCCGGTGGACTGGATGGATCAATAGTATTTTGTCTACGGGATCCTCTTCTGTGCTTCTCAACGGTGTGCCTGGTAATCACTTTGTCTGCAGAACGGGCGTGCATCAGGGGGATCCTCTCTCACCGTTGCTCTTTGTGATTGCAGTGGATTTATTGCAATCTGTAGTCAACGAGATGTGCTCCAGGAATATTCTATCTCTGCCAATCCCAACCAACTCCAATGGTTACCCGATTGTACAATATGTTGACGACACTTTAATTGTTCTGCCTGCGATCGATGATCAACTCATTGCTTTCAAAGACATGCTTGTCTCTTTTGCTGAGTCAACTAGTTTGCGTGTTAACTTTAGTAACTCCTCTCTCATTCCTATTAACATGTCTGATGAGGAAGGAGCTAGAGTGGCCTCTCTGCTTGGATGTGATGTTGGGACGATGCCTTTCACGTACCTAGGATTGCCAATGGGAACTTCTAGGCCTACAATCTATGATCTGCTGCCTCTGGTTGATCGTGTTGAGCACCGCTTATCTGCATCCTCATGCTTACTAAACCAAGGGAGCCGACTGCAACTTCTTCAGTCGGTGTTGTGCTCCATGCCAATATACTTTTTGTGCACATTAACTCTCCCAAAGGGCATTTTACAACAGTTAGAGCGAATCATGAGACAATGTCTATGGAGAGGCAACACGGATAATCCACGTCAATCACTGGCTGCTTGGGATTTAGTCTGTTGCCCTAAGAGTTTTGGTGGTTTGGGTGTTCTTAACTTGGCCATTCAAAATGAGGCTTTGCTACTAAAGCATCTCTTCAAGTTCTTAAATAAAGTGGACGTGCCTTGGGTATCTTTAATTTGGGACACTTATTATGCATTGTCACCACCCCAAAGCACCCAGATTTGTGGTTCATTTTGGTGGCGTGATATGATGCGCTTATATCCCAAATTCTGCAAGCTAGCTGTTCCACAAGTTAATGCTGGTGACATGGTGCTTTTTTGTCTTGACCGTTGGCAGCTGGGAAATCGTGTTGTCCTTTTGCATGACTATTTCTCGAGGCTACATTCTTTTGTTGTGGATGATGCACTCACATTCAAGGACTTTATGGAGCAGCCTAATATCTTGGATCATTTCCATTTGCCTCTATCGCAGGAGGCCTTCTCAGAATTCACGCAATTAGAGGCCCTCCTGCCCTTGATCAATCTGAATGGTGAGAGCAAGGACATTTGGAAGTGGCCTTCAAAGTCTGGAGTCTTTATGTCAAAGATATATTATGACTCTTGCTTCTCACACCTAGTGGTTGATCCCATATTCAGGTGGATTTGGAAGTGTGCATGCACGCTAAAGCTAAAAGTTTTTGGTTGGCTACTATTAATGGATCGTCTGAACACTAGGGATATGATGCAACGTCGGTAGTGGATCATCCAGGATGACACTTGTTGTGCTATGCAACCTTGCACAACATGAGGATCAGGCTCATCTTTTCTTTGCTTGCAATTTTAGCCAAAGGGTTTGGAACTATCTTGGGATTTCTTGGACTGTTCAACCGAACCAAACCACATATGATATGGCTCAATCAGTTAGGAAGGATTTTGGTTACCCTTTTTTATCTGAGCTTGTCTTCATTGCTACTTGGAATATTTGGATACAAAGGAATGGGAAGATCTTCAGAAAGGAGCAACCCTCATTTAGAGCTTGGAGAAGAAACTTTATCCATGACATCTCTCTTCTGTCTCATAGGATTAGATGTAAATATAAAGATAGTTTTCTGTCTTGGATAGCTAACCTTTCTTAGCCACTTTTCTTTTAAGTATCTTTTCTTCTTCTGTACATTTGTAAACCTGTAACTTTCTCCTCTTTTATTTATTAATAAAGGACTGTGAGCCTTTTGCCTTGCAGTAGATAGTCAAAAAAGAGAGCAGTGAACTGGAAGGATTCAGAAATGGGGTCTAAGATCTCATCCAAGCATAAAGCTCGGGCTACAGGCCGTTTCACAGGGGAGAAACGACGAACAGGTCTACAGGCTTCAGGTACAAGCTTCAGAGAGAACTTCAACTCAGGTTCCAGAAAGCTGATCTCCCAGGATCGCTTTGAAAGAACAATTGGACCCATTGCAGGCAGAAAGACAGACCTTGGAATTTCAGAAACCCAGGCAAACGACATCATTCTCTCAAAGCTGCGCTGTCACTTCATGACCGGAGGCAGAACCGGGCCAAAGACAGTCAAAACCCTTCCAGTGTGCAAAGGGGATTGCATCAAGGCCACTGGAGGTTGATAGAGAACCACATCAGCCACAGGACCATCATCATTGACAGATGCGTCAGAGACCTGCAGAATAACAGACTCCTGCGACTGGTTGCCATCAACAAGATTTTGTTCAACAATCTCCTGCTGCTCGACCTCCTGGGCATTGTTGGAGCAATATCTTGCGGTTGATCATGCGCTGGGGGAGGCACATCATTCCAGCCAATCTCAGGAAACTCAGGCAAAACCCAATTGTGATTATCAAACTACATATGTCCAGGGAGGGGATGAGGATTGCCATTGAAAGGCATGGGATCCTCATCGGCTGGCAGAACATCAGCAAAATCATCAGATAGAATGTAGATTGGCGTAGTCCAGGAGATTCTTGCTCCTCCAAGATCAACATATTCATGGTACACGACATCACACGGCACTAAAGATGGTGCCAGGAATGAGATGTACGCCAGGGTACGAACTAACATAGGATCATCCTGATGCCAATGGTGGAAACAACCAAAAGTATTGATTACATCCGCAATATACTGAGTGCGCCTATAATTCAGAGGTGTTCCAACTATCATAACCCAACCATGACGAAAACCTTGAGTAGCTCTGTAGTTAATACCCTCGTCATGCGACACAAAATGAACAAATCTATCATTGCCTAGATCAAACGGCGGATGATCCACAAGGGCTTTCCTAGCAACTGGGCTACAGAAACAGAAAAGACCAACTCCCTAGATCCAAGGTTGGGAATCAAGAACAGCTCGCCCAAGGGTGTTGACAATGTAATCACTGACCATGTTTCTGTAGATGGCGATTTCCTCAGGCAGAGGAGCTGGTTCAACAATGGCGATGGCGAAGTCCTCATCCAGCCGATCAGGCGCCACAGCAAGGGATAAGAAGGTGCGCAGAAGGCGCAGCGGTCCACCGTCGATGATGTCGAAGCCCGGCGGAACGAAACCCAGAGGGTCCAGCTCGAAGTTGGCCATTGCAGGCTGTTGGGTTGCGGTGGAAGGCGAGGATGGATCTGACGGAGTTGAAGCAAGTGGTGGGTTGGGCGATGGAGGCGAGGTGGGCGGTGATGGCGAGGTGGGCGGCGGTGGCATGGTGGGCGGTGGCTCTGCGGGCAATGGAAGAAGCGATGGGGTGGTAAGTGTGATGGGACTGGGCAAAGACCCAACTGGGCTAGCTGGGAAGGAAACCGAGGCGTTGGGCGAGGATATCTGAGCTGACCGGCCCGGGGAAGTAGGATTAACCCACGGGACCCACTTGTAAGTCGGAGAATGCGTAGAGTCGGAGCATCCTTTGGCTCTGTGGCCCAGACAAAAGCATCTACGGCAGCGTATCTGTTTATTGCACGAACTAGTATAATGCAACATAGATAAACAATTCTGGCATTTCCAAACATTGAACACAATATCATCAATGAGATTGTTAATTCTAGCAGGATCCTCAGAAGAATCCGGTAGTTGGTCATCCATAACAGCCTGAGTAGATTTCCCAACTGTGGAAACCGAATTATCCAAATTAGCCCGAGATGGTTGGGTCGCAGACTGGGCCGTAACAACCCTGCCCGAGGCTGGGGTGCCATGATGGGCCGGCAAGCCATGTTGGGCTGGAGAGACCGGTGCAACACAATCACGTGCCATGGAAACAGGTGACACCTACAAATCTTGAAGTAATTGGTTGGGTGCAGATCCGGATATGACGGTGGTGTTCCTGGCAGGAATGTTGATCATTCCGAAAGAGATGGGTGGCGTCGCCACCGTCCACTAGAGGTTGTTCATCAGCGGTGGGGGCATGATCACTTTCTCCCGTGGATTCACGACGCAGCCGGCATCCGAAATCGCATCAACACAGGGTTGTGTAGCTGGGTATCTATAACCCTTGCAAGTAGGGTATTGTTGGAACGTGGCAAAAGAAAGATTCTTCCTCAAAGATGAACCCAATCTAAATGATGATTTAGCCGGGGTTTTATGCATGGCTAGCAACCCCAAAGTGGCATGCTTTTTAGAGGGACTAACAAGAATCCACTCGGCGTCACACTCCTTTTTCCAAATCTTAAACTCACGATTCCAATTAGGACACCATTCCCCCAAAGATGAAAATAACATTTGAATTGTGGGCATGCAAACGATCTCAACTGAAGAATGTAGAGGCCAACTTGCTTGTATGAGACAATAAAAGAGAATACCTTGTCTCGGATGAGTTGAACCGATAATTCAATGGCCAAACCCCCAATCGCTGATTCCAAAGCAGCCGCCACAGAATCGTCATTAAGATGGAATATATGTCTGCTGAAAGACACAACCATAATGAAATGGCCCATGTCATCCGTGGGATGAATAGATCTCCCACAATGATTGAAAACCTTGTCCGCAAAGATGGAGCCTACCGAGAAATCCAAATCCAACGTTGATCCACCAGAAGGACCCATATGAAATGGGTATAGGCGT
>NC_041381.1:467092077-467185021 GCF_002162155.2 Triticum dicoccoides
AGAAGAGCAGATCGCCGGAAAACCTAGGCCGGAGGTGGGAGGGGTGGGTGGTTGGGGGGAGAGCCATCGACAGGACCTGCGATACATAAGTTGACACCTGTTGATTCTTGTTCAGAATATGATCCTAATGACTATTCTAACCTCGAGGAGTCAAAGGCAGATGACCTGTCCTGTTCACCCATCAAGGTGCCTGTTCTAATTTGGCAAGGTTTTATTGATTGCGGGTATCTTGCATATGTTGTCTTGCATTTCTTCTACTTTGTTGCACCGCCATCTGCTTAATTTACTTATCATATATGTCGAGATGCCATGCCCATCCATTATCAATACATATTCCATCTGTCATCATACCATGTTTTTCCACTCAAATGCTATTCTTGTGCATCAGAAATCAAAAAGGAAGAGGGTGATTGCCGAACCTAAAGGAGCACCGGCAAAGTCCTTGAAAAACATGGTGGTGCTGGAGAAATCAGACAACACCCCGCTTATATTGGATGTTCAACCAGTGACACAAAACGTAGGACCGACTCCAGCAGACTGTACCCATACTTCACTGGCCACACCACTAGCCCCACCACACATGACCTGCACTCTAGCAAAAGGTATACCAATTTCATTTTCCATAGCACTAGCCGTACCACAGAAAAATCCCACTCCAGCAAAAAGTACAGCAAGTCCACCCGCCGAAGACCTATCCCAACTGCAGAGACGACCAATTCCTGCAGATTGGAACCCCATTCCATTTATTCCCAGTTTAAAAGACAATGCTTTCAATGTTGTTCGGGACTACGTGCATATATTCCCATCATGGGAAGATTATAGTGAAGACAAACACCATTTTCACATCTTCCTGTCCAACTTACGTGTAAGTGCTATTATTCATGGTTATTATTTTCCTGTTTTCTGCTGATTGAACACATCAATGATTTACAATACATTGTTGTAACTAGGAGAGGGTCAATCTGGATAGTCATGACGAGCAAAGCTTGCTTGTGATTTTCAAGGAAGCATTGCAGCAGTATCGGTGTTACCTGAGGAAATCACACTTTGATGGCAAGTCTGTAAACGAATTTCTGGTGAAGTCTCCTGTGCTAAATTTAGAAGACATTGAATGGAAAAACCTTGTTATGCACTGGTCTCGTTCCCAGGATGAGGTACTGTCTATGAAATCATATGACAATTTGAACTTCTACTTTTCTGCATGTGCCTTACGGATCTTTTTTGCAGGAAATCTGCTCGAAGAAGAATTCCGGTTTGAAAAGAATGTCAGGATATCGCAAATATGCTGCCCGCTGATTTTCTCTTGTTAGTACCTGTTGTCCTATATTACTGTACTTGCATACATACCTGGTTCATTATGTGACAGTAGTATGCATGATAGCTTGCTTATCAATTGTTCGCTCCAAATTATCTGATCTGTATGAATGGTTACATTAGTGTAGAATATATCCAATGACAATGATTTTTTTAGCTTTGCATTGTTCTTGTAAGTACATGCTATCCTTTATCAGTGTACTTGTAATGATAGGTAGTTGTTCATGTACCATCACTCTGCAGCTTATTTTCCTTTGCCCTCCATTTTCTACACATCAGATCTATATTTACTCTTACCAGAAGGTTGGTACTGAAGAAGTTTAGCTGTGCATTGCTCTCGGCTGTACCTTTTGCCTGTATCATTGCACTTACATTTATAGCTACTTGGTTATGTAGCATCACTCTTCATCTTATCTTAAATATTCTCCATTTTTTCATATATTATCACATCTATATTTACTCTTAACAAAATGTAGAATAAAGGCAATGCTTATGAAGAAGATTATGTGGTAAACTTCTTGAATTGCCCCCCCCCATCAGCATAGACAAGGCCTTTATAGAGCCTGTCTTCACCAATAATGTAAGTTTGTCCTTCTCAAGCCTTCAAACTTTGTTGTATATATTTGGTTAGGCATGACTGCAACAACTATTTATTTTTGGTGTTTGCATCAAATTGCATGTTTAAAGTTTATTATGTAGTTCATAAACAAAAGTTTGTCCTTCTCAATTTAAGTTTTCAGTTGTACAACCAAGTTCCTTATTCATACCATGTAAATTAAACTATACAGAGCAAGTGATCTTCTTTTGCACTGCATGTATGCTTTTGTTCTTCATCCGTAATCCAATGGTGTGGTGAACCTACCCAATACAACACAATGTCACATTCTGCAATGTCTTAACTATGAATAGTGTCATATCATTCTACTATTATTTAAACCGTCTCTTTATTTGCCAATCTGAAATGGGATAAATTGACAGCACACTAACCATTGATACTTATGAGTTCTTGATCTGTAATCCAGTGGTGTCGTGAAGCTGCCAACTCCTTCACAATGTCATTTCCTGCCATGTCTTGACCTGAACAATACCATATTGTGTTAATGCACTTTTAAACTGTGTCACTTTATTGGTCAGTAAGAAATGTGTTGAATTGTCAGCACTGATACTTTTATGTGCAAAACCTATCATCTGTCTGCTTGTTTATCTTTCAGAGTGAGGAAGATATAAGTGTTGAACAAGCGTAGTCTCATTATCTTGCTCAGCTGCTTGCACTGTAGCTCCCCAGCAGGGCTAACCTTTCTTGAACTCTATTGAAGTGTTGTCGGTTTTGTATATTATTTTGTCGGTGTGTTTATTTGCACTGGTGGCGATCTTTGATGCCCAGTGTATGTAATCTGTTGCTGCTTGTGCTCTATTATCATAGTGGCGAACTTTGATGCCCAGTGGATGTAATATGCCGTAATTTCTTTATTGTATAGTCTAGGTTTTTTCTTATTCACGATGCTGCAGTTATTTTACTGTATATATATCCTGTCTTTGCAGTAAACCGGCCAAACCGTAAAATTACGATACATAATCGGGCCGTCATGCAATCACGATGTATGATCCGCATCATGGGCCCCGTCATCTTGGTCCGTTAAAAGGCCAAAAGTAAACTGGCCCACTAGTAGATTCGGGCCTTTAATAGGCCGAGTAACCCCCGACCCTCTTTTCGCAAGAAAACTCAATGGGCTTTTAGGAGGCTGAGAAGTAGGTTGGGCCTAAAACATGACGAACAGCTCACAGGCCGGCAGCAGCCCGAAATGGACCCCGGCCCATGATTGTGTGAATCAAATCACGTGCTTTTAACAGGCCAAAATTGTCTCGGTCCTTGTTTGGCCCAATCAGATATCGGCTGCGAGCAGGCCGGATGCAAACCGGGCCGTAGTTAGGCCCAACTATATGACATGCTTTTAACAGGCCGAAATTAATATAGGGCCGAAATGTTAAACGGGCCCTTAACAGGCCGAAACTAATATCAGGCCAAATTACTAAATGGGCCTTTAGCAAGTGAGCCCAAAAGCATAGCGTCCAGTTGACGGGCCGGATCTGATATGGGCCATAATTTAGCCCAAAGCCTCTTAAAGGGCCGGACCTGATCTGGGCCGTAATTTGGCCCAGAACGTGGTAGGCTTTTAACGGGCCGAATCTCATATGGGCCATTATTAGGCCCAGAACGTGGCAAACCATTAATGGACTAGATCAAATATGGGCCGGCATTTGGCCCAAAACATGGCAGCCAGTTAATGGGCCGGCCTACTAGGGTCCTCAAAATCTTGTGGGCCTACAGCTGGGCCGGCCCATTAATGTGGGCAAAATCTCATGGGCCTTTAGCTGGGCCGGCCCATTATGATTCGCAAGAATCTTGTGGGCCTTTACCTGGGCCGGCCCATTATGGCACACAAAATCTTGTGGGCCTTTACCTGGGTCGGCCCATTATGGCCCACAAAATCTTGTGGGCCTTTAGCTGGGCCAACCCATTATGGTCCGCAAAATCTCATGGGCCTTTAGCTAGGTTGTCCCATTATGGTCCGCAAAATCTTGTGGGCCTTTAGTTGGGCCGGCCCATTTAAACTTGATGGGCCGGTCCACGTGTCAACATATCATAGGCGCGTCTCGCCCATTGGATGAGTGACACCTGTGCCAACGCGGACCTGACACATGTCTCCTCCAGCCAATGATGATTTTACACGTGGAAAATCCCCATTGGTCAGGGCTATTAATGGGTTATCGGATCCAAAACCCGACCCGATAGCTTAACGGCGTTCCGTTACGGTGGATGCCACGTGTCGTTCACCCTTGACGAAAGCACTTCTGTGACGCGCGATTTATCGTCAAGGAAGTGAACACTTCCGTGATGATAATTTTGGTAATGTCATGGAACACTTCTACGACAGCACAAGTATGACTATCTTGATTCTGTCATAAAATCATCATGGATGTACATGCATGACAAACAACGCGACCTACTGTGACAAACACGTATCATCACGGAAGTGTATTTTTTTTGTAGTGCATGTCCTCAGGAACAAACGTAACTACTCACAAAGCATATTCATGTTCATAATCAAAGGAGTATTAATATGCATTAAGGATCTGAACATATGATCTTCCACCGAATAAACCAAATAGCATCAACTACAAGGAGTAATCAGCACTACTAGCAACCCACAGATACCAATATGAGGTTTTGGTACAAAGATTGGATACAAGAGATGAACTAGGGTTTGAGAGGAGATGGTGCTGGTGAAGATGTTGTTGGAGATTGACCCTCTCCCGATGAGAGGATCATTGGTGATGACGATGGTGATGATTTCCCCCTCCCGAAAGGAAGTTTCCCCGGTAGAACAGCTCTGCCGGAGCCCTAGATTGGTTCCGCCAAGGTTCCACCTTGTGGCGGTGGAGTTTCGTCCCGAAAGCTTGCTTATGATTTTTGTCAGGGTAGAAGACTTCATATAGCAGAAGATGGGCACCAGAGGGCCACCAGGGGGCTCACGAGGCAGGGAGCACGCCTAGTAGGGGTGGACGCGCCCCCACCCTCGTGGCCATGGTGTGGGCCCCCTCTAGTACTTCTTTCGCTCAACAATTCTTATTAATTCCAAGAATGACTTTCGTGGAGTTTCAGGAGTTTTGGAGCTGTGCAGAATATGTGTCCAATAGTTGCTCCTTTTCCAGCCAAGAATCCCAGCCGCCGGCATTCTCCCTCTTTATGTTAAACCTTGTAAAATAAGAGAGAATAGCCATAAGTATTGTGACATAACGTGTAATAACAGCCCATAATGCAATAAATATCGATATAAAAGCATGATGCAAAATGGACGTATCAACTCCCCCAAGCTTAGACCTCGCTTGTCCTCAAGCGGAAGCCGAAATCGAAAAATATGTCCACATGTTTAGAGATAGAGGTGTCGATAAAAATAAAATACGGCCATGAGGGCATCATGATCATTCTTATAACATCAACATATATTTTGTCATATGATTTCTTATGCTCAAGTAACAATCTATTCACAATGTCAAGTATGGTTCAGAAACTTCATTGAGAACTAACAAACTATAATCTCAGTCATTGAAGCAATTGCAATTTATCATAACATTGGAAAGAGTCAAGAATAGAGCTTTTCAGCAAGTCCACATACTCAACTATCGTATAGTCTTCTATAATTGCTAACACTCACGCAATACTTATGGTTCTGGAGTTTTAATGGGACACAGAGAAAGATATGGGCTTATGGTGTTGCCTCCCAATGTCTTACCTCAAGGGTAATATCAGCAATAATAGTTCATGCTAACTTTCCAACATGATCGTATAAAGCTTATTTTCTCCACACTAATAAGTCATACATATTTAAGGAGCAATTTTTATTGCTTGCAACATGACAACTTACTTGAAGGATCTTACTCAATCCATAGGTCGGTATGGTGGACTCTCATGGCAAAACTGGGTTTAGGGATATTTGGAAGCACAAGTAGTATTTCTACTTGGTGCAAGGAATTTGGCTAGCATGAGGGGAAAAGGCAAGCTCAACATGTTGGACGATCCATGACAATATACTTTAACTGAGATGTGAGAAAACATAACCTATTACGTTGTCTTCCTTGTTCAACATCAACTCTTTAGCATGTCATACTTTAATGAGTGCTCACAATCATAAAAGATGTCCAAGATAGTATATTTATATGTGAAAATATCTCTTTCTTTATTATTTCCTATTAATTGCAACGATTACCAAAACTATGTTTGTCAACTCCCAACAACTTTTAAGCCTCATACTCTTTATATGTGAAGTCATTACTATCCATAAGATCAATATGAACTTTTTTTATTTCTTTTTATTCTTTCTATTTTCTCACGATCATAGCAAGATAGCAAAGCCCTTGACTCAACACTAATCTTTATTATATAGCTCACGGACTCAATTACATAGAGCGATCACAGAGCAAAACTCAAAACTAATTCATACCAAAACTTTATTCTAGTAGATATAGATATTACCAAAAGGATCGAACTAAGTAAAACAGTAAAGATAGGCGTGTGATGGTGATACAATACCGGGGCACCTCCCCCAAGCTTGGCAGTTGCCAAGGGGAGTGCCCATACCCATGTGATTATGTCCTCGGAGGTGATGATGATGGATAGTCGCACATCGAGCGTAGAAGCTCCTCCAGTTTGCGGATAATGCCCTTGAGTGTGATGATATGCTCCTTCAACAAAATATTTTCCTGTGTGAGATACTTGTTTTGTATACGAGCTAACTCAATCATCTTGAAAGCTTCAATCTCAGTTGGGGTAAAGAGGTTAGGTAGAGGTTGAGGCATGTTTTCTTCTTCCGCCGCCGGAGCTTGATCCTCCATGGCCTTATTGATCCCTTCATCCTTGTTGATCTCCTCCGGTTTTTCTCTTTTCAGCTCTACCTTCAATAGCCAAGCATCCTTGTCTTCATTGTTGGAGGAGGGTGACGTCAAGATGCTCTAGATATATCAGAAAAACAGCTCGAAACAAAGACAGAGGATTTTTGCGTGATACAGTGGTCAAAACCTTCAGGAGATTATATAATGAATTTTTACCGACCAAGAGAAGTATCTTGCAAGAAAACGGAGTCCGGAGAGCACACGAGGTGCTCACGTGGCAGGGGGCGCGCCCAGTATGGGTGGGCGCGCCCTCCACCCTCGTGGAGGCCTCGTGTCCTTCCCGGACTACTTCTTATTTTCCTATTTTCTTAAATATTCCAAAACAGAGAAAAATTGCTATTAGAACTATTTTGGAGTCGGTTTACTTAGCGTACCTCATACCTATTCCTTTTTGGAGTCTAAACGTTTTGGAACGTGTCCCTTATGTATTCCTCCGGGGTTACGGTTTCAATAATATTAGTTTCAAGATTTATAGGGTTACTTGAGATATAATGTTTGATTCTTTGACCGTTCACCACCCTCAGACTTGTGCCTTCGAAATTGTTGATTTTTATGGCACCGGAACTATAGACCTCCTCGATAACGTAAGGACCTTCCCATTTAGAGAGAAGTTTTCCTGCAAAAAATCGTAAACGAGAGTTGAATATCAACACATAATCACCTACGTTAAACTCATGCTTTTGTATCCTTTTGTCATGCCATCTTTTAACTTTTTCTTTGAACAGCTTGGCATTCTCATAGGCCAGTGTTCTCCATTCATCAACTGAGCTTATCTCAAATAACCTCTTCTCACCGGCAAGTTTGAAATCATAATTGAGCTCTTTAATGGCCCAATATGCCTTATGTTCTAGTTTGAGAGGTAAGTGACATGCTTTTCCATAAACCATTTTATATGGAGACATGCCCATAGGAATTTTATACGCAGTTCTATAGGACCATAATGCATCATCAAGTTTCTTGGACCAATTCTTTCTAGATCTGTTAACAGTCTTTTGCAAAATTAATTTGAGCTCTCTATTACTCAATTCTACTTGACCGCTAGATTGTGGGAGATAAGGAGATGCAATTCTATGATTAACATCATACTTAGCAAGCATTTTACTAAAAGCACCATGAATAAAATGTGAACCTCCATCAGTCATTAAGTATCTAGGGACTCCAAACCTTGGAAAAAATAACTTCTTTAAGCATCTTAATAGAGGTGTTATGATCAGCACTACTAGTTGGAATAACTTCTACCCACTTAGTAACGTAATCAACAGCAACTAAAATATGTGTATATCCATTAGAGGCAGGAAAAGGTCCCATATAATCAAAGCCCCAAACATCAAACGGTTCAATAACAAGAGAATAATTCATGAGCATTTCTTGACGTCTACTAATATTACCAATTCTCTGACATTCATCACAAGACAAGACAAACTTACGGGCATCTTTGAAGAGAGTACGCCAATAAAAACCGGATTGCAATACCTTATGTGCAGTTCCATCTCCAGCGTGGTGTCCTCCATATGGTCCGGAGTGACACTTTGTGTAGGATCTGTTCCTGTTCATGCTCAGGTACACAACGTCTAATAACACCATCTACTCCCTCTTTATAAAGGTGTGGGTCATCCCAGAAGTAATGTCTTAAATCATAAAAGAACTTTTTCTTTTGCTGGTATGTGAAACTAGGTGGTATAAATTTAGCAACAATGCAATTAGCATAATCAGCATACCATGGAGCAGTACGAGAAGCATTTATGACTGCTAATTGTTCATCAGGAAAGCTATGATCAATAGGTAGTGTGTCATCAAGAACATTCTCTAACCTAGACAAGTTGTCTGCAACGGGGTTCTCAACTCCCTTTCTATCAATAATATGCAAATCAAATTCTTGGAGCAGGAGGACCCATATAATAAGTCTAGGTTTACCATCTTCCTTTTCCATAAGATATTTAATACCAGCATGATCAGTGTGAATAGTTACTTTAGAATCAACAATAGAAGGTCTAAACTTATCACAAGCAAATACAACTGCTAAGAATTCTTTTTAAGTAGTAGCATAATTTCTCTGGGCAGTGTCAAGAGTTTTACTAGCATACTGGATAACATTTAATTTCTTATCAACTCTTTGCCCTAGAATAGCACCTACAGCATAATCGCTAGCATCACACATACTCTCAAAGGGTAAATTCCAATCAGGTGGCTAAACAATAGGTGCAGAAATAAAAGCTTTCTTAAATATTTCAAATGCTTCTACACAATCATCGTCGAAAACAAAAGGAATATCTTTTTGTAATAGATTAGTTAGATGCCTAGAGATTTTAGAAAAGTCCTTAATGAACCTCCTATAAAAACCGGCATGACCAAGGAAACTTATTATACCTTTTATGTCCTTGGGACACGGCATCTTTTCAATAGCATCAACTTTAGCTTTATCAACTTCAATACCTCTTTCAGAAATTTTATGCCCCAAGATAATGCCTTCATTAACCATAAAGTGCCACTTTTCCCAATTCAAGATGAGACTAGTGTCTTCACATCTCTGCAAAACTCGATCAAGGTTGCTCAAGAAATCATCAAAAGAGGATCCATAAATGGAGAAATCATCCATGAATACCTCACAAATCTTTTCACAAAAGTCAAAGAATATAGCCATCATGCATCTTTGAAAGGTAGCAGGTGCATTACATAAACCAAAAGGCATACGTCTATAAGAAAAAGTACCGAAAGGGCAAGTAAAAGTAGTGTTTGCTTGATCGTCCACTGACACAGGTATTTGAGAGAAACCAGAATAACCATCTAGAAAGCAAAAATGTGTGTGTTTGGATAGTCTTTCTAGCATTTGATCAATAAAAGGTAAAGGGTAATGATCTTTCTTAGTAGCTTTATTTAATTTGCGGAAATCAATTACCATACTATAACCTGTAATAATTCTTTGCAGAATCAATTCATCTTTATCATTAGGGACTACAGTAATACCTCCCTTCTTAGGGACACAATGGACATGACTTACCCACTCACTATCAACAACACGATAAATTATACCTGCCTCAGGAGCTTTAGTATTTCCTTTCTTACCACTTCTTTCATATTAGGATTTCACCATCGTTGATGATCTCTAACTAGTTTGGCGTCTTCGTCCAATTTAATTTTGTGTTGGCATAGAGTGGGACTAATGCCCTTAAGATCATCAGGAGTATATCCAATAGCAGCACGGTGCTTCTTCAGAGTTTTCAATAATCTTTCATCTTCTTGCTCTGAAAGGTTAGCACTGATAATAACAAGATATATCTTCTTTTCATCAAGATAAGCATATTTAAGAGTATCAGGTAAAGGTTTAAGCTCAAACACGGGATCACCCTTGGGTGGAGGAGGATCCCCTAGGATTTCAACAGGTAAGTTGTGTTTCAGAATGGGACCCTGTTTAAGGAATAATTCATCTATCTCCCTTCTTTCATTCATAAACATATCATTTTCATGATCTAGCAAATATTGTTCTAACGGATCAGTAGGAGGCACGACAATAGAAGCAAGACCAATAATTTCATCCTTACTAGGCAATTCTTTATCATGAGGTTGTCTATGAAATTTAGCAAAATTAAACTCATATTTCATATCCCCCAAGCCAATTGTAACAACATCCTTTTCACAATCAATTTTAGCATTAAGAGTATTCAAGAAGGGTCTACCAAATATAATGGGACAAAAGCTATCTTGTGGGAACCAAGAACAAGAAAATCAGTAGGGTATTTAACTTTCCCACACAAGACTTCGACATCTCTAACAATCCCAAATGGTGAAATAGTATCTCTAGTGGCAAGCATAATTGTAACATCAATATCTTCTAACTCAGCGGGTGCGATATCATGCATAATTTCTTCATATAAGGAAATAGGTATTGCACTGGTACTAGCACCCATATCACATAAGCCATGATAACAATGATCTCCTATTTTAATAGAAATAACAGGCATGCCTACAATAGGTCTATGTATCTTAGCATTGGGTTTAGCAATATTAGTAGCTTCCTCATAGAAGTAAATAACATGCCCATCTATATTATCAGCAAGAAGATCTTTAACCATAGCAATACTAGGTTCAACTTTAATTTGCTCAGGAGGTGTATATGTTCTAGTGTTACTCTTACGAACAATAGTTGAAGCTTTAGCATGATCCCTTATCCTAACAGGGAAAGGTGGTTTCTCAACATAAGTAGTAGGAACAATAGGATCATTATAAGTGATAGTCTTTTCTTCAACTGTAACAGGTGCAACTACTTTTACTTCAGTGGGAAGATTATATTTAAACCACTTCTCCTTAGGGAGATCAACGTGAGTAGCAAAAGATTCACAAAAAGAAGCTACTATCTCAGAGTCAAGTCCATATTTAGTGCTAAATCCACGAAAAGCATCGGTATCCATAAAAGACTTAACACAATCAAACTTAGGTGTCATACCTGACTCCTTACCATCACCGGAACCCCAATGTTCAGAGTTGCATTTAATTCTTTCCAATAAGTCCCACTTGAATTCAATAGTCTTCAGCATATAAGAACCAGAACAGGAAGTATCGAGCATGGTGCGATCATTGAGAGAAAGCCGAGCATAAATTTTTTGAATAATAATTTCTCTTGAGAGCTCATGATTGGGGCATGAATATAACATTGACTTAAGCCTCCCCCAAGCTTGAGCAATGATTTCTCCTTCGCGAGGCCAAAAATTATATATATAATTATGATCACGATGAACAAGATGCATAGGATAAAACTTCTGGTGAAATTCCAGCTTCAATCGTTTATAGTCCCAAGATCCCGTATCATCACATAGCCTATACCATGTCAATGAATCTCCCTTCAAAGATAAAGGGAAGAACTTCCTCTTAATAACATCATAGGGTATACCTGCAAGCTTAAATAATCCACAAACTTCATCCACATAGATAAGGTATAAATCGGGTTGCAATGTTCCATCTCCTGCAAAGGGATTAGCTAGCAGTTTCTCTATCATACCCAAAGGAATTTCAAAGTAAACATTTTCAGTAGGTTTAGCAGGTTGAGGAGTAACTCTTTGCTCTACTGGTCGGGGCGAAGATGCCCCGAACAAGCCCCTCAAACGATTAGTTTCCATAGTAACAAGTGCCAGTAAATTTCAGCACACTATATAAATGTTTCCTTACCAAGTTCCACTCACCAAAGGCGCTTCACTCCCCGACAACGGTGCCAGAAAAGAGTCTTGATGACCCACAAGTGTAGGGGATCTATAGTAGTCCTTTTGATAAGTAAGAGTGTCTAACCCAACAAGGAGCAGAAGGAAATGACAATCGGTTTTCAGTAAGGTATTCTCTGCAAGCACTGAAATTGTAGGTGACAGATAGTTTTGTGATAAGATAATTTGTAACGGGTAACAAGCATTGAAAATAAATAAGGTGCAGCAAGGTGGCCCAATCCTTTTTGTAGCAAAGGACAAGCCTGGACAAATTCTTATAATGATAAAAGCGCTCCCGAGGACACATGGGAATTATTGTCAAGCTAGTTTTCATCACGTTCATATGATTCGCGTTTGTTACTTTGATAATTTGATATGTGGGTGGACCGGTGCTTGGGTGCTGTCCTTTCTTGGACAAGCATCCCACTTATGATTAACCCCTATTGCAAGCATCCGCAACTACAAAAGAAGTATTAAGGTAAACCTAACCATAGCATGAAACTAGTGGATCCAAATCAGCCCCTTACGAAGCAACGCATAAACTAGGGTTTAAGCTTCTATCACTCTAGCAACCCATCATCTACTTATTACTTACCAATGCCTTCCTCTAGGCCCAAATAATGGTGAAGGGTCATGTAGTCGACGTTCACGTAACACCACTATAGGAGAGACAACATACATCTCATCAAAATATCGAATGAATACCAAATTCACATGACTACTAATAGCAAGACTTCACCCATGTCCTCAGGAACAAATGTAACTACTCACAAAGCATATTCATGTTCATAATTAGAGGGGTATTAATATGCATTAAGGATCTGAACATATGATCTTCCACCTAATAAACCAAATAGCATCAACTACAAGGAGTAATCAACACTACTAGCAACCCACAGGTAACAATCTGAGGTTTTGGTACAAAGATTGGATACAAGAGATGAACTAGGGTTTGAGAGGAGATGGTGCTGGTGAAGATGTTGATAGAGATTGACCCCCTCCCGATGAGAGGATCGTTGGTGATGATGATGGTGATGATTTCCCCCTCCCGGAGGGAAGTTTCCCCGGCAGAACAGCTCCGCCGGAGCCCTAGATTGGTTCAGCCAAGGTTCCGCCTTGTGGCGGCGGAGTTTTGTCCCGAAAGCTTGCTTATGATTTTTTCAGGGTAGAAGACTTCATATAGCAGAAGATGGGCACCGGAGGGCCACCAGGGGACCCACGAGGCAGGGGGCGCGTCCAGTACGAATGGGCACGCCCCCACCCTCATGGCCAGGGTGTGGGCCCCCTCTGGTACTTATTTCACTCAACAATTCTTATTAATTCCAAAAATGACTTTCATGGAGTTTCAGGACTTTTGGAGCTGTGCAGAATAGGTTTCCAATATTTGCTCCTTTTCCAGCCCAGAATCTCAACTGCCGGCATTCTCCCTCTTTATGTTAAACCTTGTAAAATAAGAGAGAATAGCCATAAGTATTGTGACATAACATGTAATAACAGCCCATAATGCAATAAATATCGATATAAAATCATGATGCAAAATGGATGTATCACTTCCCGGTGCACATGACTGCTCTGCATTCAAACGTCGCAATAGCCGACCACAACACGCATGTAAAAAGTTCTTGGGAGTCCGTGCTACAGCTAGCTGTCCTCCCCCAACTCGTCAATCTCTTCCAGTAGTGCTAGTACTCCATGGCGCGATCCATCGACAAGCATCAAGGAAAGTTATCGTATACTCGGTTTGCAGTGAGTGGCATGATAACCCACAAGTATAGGGGGTCGCAACAGTTTTCGAGGGTAGAGTATTCAACCCAAATTTATTGATTCAACACAAGGGGAGCCAAAGAATATTCTCAAGTATTAGCAGTTGAGTTGTCAATTCAACCACACCTGGATAACTTAGTATCTGCAGCAAAGTATTTAGTAGCAAAGTAGTATGGAAGTAACGGTAATGGTAGCAAAAGTAATAGTAGCAGTTTTGTAGTAATTGTAACAGCAGCAACGGTAAAGTAAATAAGCAAAGAGCAATATGTGAAAAGCTCGTAGGCATTAGATCAGTGATGGATAATTATGTCGGATGCGATTCCTCATGTAATAGTTATAACATAGGGTGACACAGAACTACTCCGGTTCATCAATGTAATGTAGGCATGTATTCCGAATATAGTCATACGTGCTTATGGAAAAGAACTTGCATGACATCTTTTGTCCCACCCTCCCGTGGCAGCGGGGTCCTATTGGAAACTAAGGGATATTAAGGCCTCCTATTAATAGAGTACCCGACCAAAGCATTAGCACTTAGTGAATACATGAACTCCTCAAACTACGGTCATCACCGAGAAGTATCCCGATTACTGTCACTTCGGGGTTGTCGGATCATAACACATAATATGTGACTATAGTCTTGCAAGATAGGATCAAGAACTCACATATATTCATGAAAACATAATAGGTTCAGATCTGAAATCATGGCACTCGGGTCCTAGTGACAAGCATTAACCATAGCAAAGTCATAGCAACATGAATCTCAGAACATAGTGGATAATAGGGATCAAACCCTAACAAAACTAACTTGATTACATGGTAAATCTCATCCAACCCATCACCGTCCAGCAAGCCTACGATGGAATTACTCACGCACGACGGTGAGCATCATGAAATTGGTGGTGGAGGATGGTTGATGATGACGACGGTGACGAATCCCCTCTCCGGAGCCCCGAATGGACAACAGATCAACCCTCCCGACAGAGATTAGGGCTTGGCGGTGGCTCCGTATCGTAAAACGCGATGAAACTTTTCCTTTCTGATTTTTTCTCTGCGAACGTGAATATATGGAGTTGGAGTTGAGGTCGGTGGAGGTCCAGGGGGCCCACGAGGCAGGGGGCGCGCCCTGGGGGGGGGGGGGCACCCCCACCCTCGTGGACAGGGTGTGGGCCCCCTAACATTGATTCTTTCGCCAATATTTTTTTATTAATTCTGAAAAGTTGCTCCGTGGATTTTCATGTCATTCTAAGAACTTTTATTTCTGTACAAAAATAACACCATGGCAGTTCTGCTGAAAACAGCGTCAGTCCGGGTTAGTTCCATTCAAATCATGCAAGTTAGGGTCCAAAACAAGGGCAAAAGTGTTTGGAAAAGTAGATACGACGGAGACATATCAACTCCCCCAAGATTAAACCTTTTCTTGTCCTCAAGCAATTCAGTTGACAAACTGAAAGTGATAAAGAAAAACTTTTACAAACTCTGTTTGCTCTTGTTGTTGCAAATATGTAAAGCCAGCATTCAAGTTTTCAGCAAAGATTATGAACTAACCGTATTCACAATAACATTTAGGTCTCATGTTTACTCATATCAATGGCATAATCATCTAGCGAGCAATAATAATAAATCTCGAATGACAACACTTTCTCAAAACAATCATAGTATGATATAACAAGATGGTACCTCGCTAGCCCTTTCAAAGACTGCAGAACATAAATGCAGAGCACCTCTGAAGATCAAGGACTGACTAAACATTGTAATTAATGGTAAAAGAGATCTAGTCATGCCCTATATAAATTAATGATAATGCATGGAAATGACAGCGGTGCTCTCCAGTGGGTGCTTTTTAATAAGAGGGTGATGACTCAACATAAAAGTAATTAGATAGGCCCTTCGCAGAGGGAAGCAGGGATTTGTAGAGGTGCCAGAGCTTGATTTTGAAATAGAGATAAATAACATTTTGAGCGGTATACTTTCATTGTCAACATAACAACTGAGATATCTCGATATCTTCCATGCTACACACATTATAGGCGGTTCCCAAGAAGAATGGTAAAGTTTATACTCCCCCACCACCAACAAGCATCAATCCATGGCTTGCCCGAAACAACGGGTGCCTCCAACTAACAACAATCCTGGGGGAGTTTTGTTTGTAATTATTTTTGATTTAAGCATGGGACTGGGCATCCCGGTGACCAGCCATTTTCTCGTGAGTGAGGAGCGGAGTCCACTCCTCTTGAGAGTAACCCACCTAGCATGCAAGATACAGACAACCCTAGTTGATACATGAGCTGTTCGAGCATACAAAACAGAATTTCATTTGAAGGTTTGGAGTTTGGCACATACAAATTTACTTGGAACGGCAGGTAGATACCGCATATAGGAAGGTATGGTGGACTCATATGGAATAACTTTGGGGTTTATGGAGTTTGGATGCACAAGCAGTATTCCTGCTTAGTACAAGTGAAGGCTAGCAAGAGACTGGGAAGCGACCAACTGAGAGAGTGACAACAGTCATGAACATGCATTAAAATTAATCAACACCGAGTGCAAGCATGAGTAGGATATAATCCACCATGAACATAAATATCGTGAAGGCCATGTTGATTTTGTTTCAACTACATGCTTGAACATGTGCCAAGTCAAGTCACTCAAATCATTCAAAGGAGGATACCACCCTATCATACCACATCACAACCATTTTAATAGCATGTTGGCAAGCAAGGTAAACCATTATAAACTCCTAGCTAATTAAGCATGGCATAAGCAACTATAATCTCTAATTGTCATCGCAAACATGTTTATTCATAATAGGCTGAATCAAGAACGGTGAACTAATCATATTTACAAAACAAGAGAGGTCGAGTTCATACCAGCTTCTCTCATCTCAGTCAGTCCATCATATATCGTCATTATCGCCGTAGAGATTGCAGCCCTCGAGGCGGTGTCTAGGCATCCATCCTCGATCTGCGGAGCTGGCTCCGAATTGAAGATCGGAGTGGTTTCGAGTGCGGCCTCCAGGGTACTGTCCGGCGGCAGAGCTAAATCATGCCCGACGTGACAGTGCGGCACGCTCGGCTGTGGCTTGAATCCGTCAAAGATCAAGTCCCCGCGGATGTCAGCCGTGAAGTCCAAACTTCCAAATCTGACCTGACGGCCCGGGGCGTAACTTTCGATCTGCTCTAGATGGCCAAGCGAATTGGCCCACAGTGCAAAGCCGCCGAATACGAAGATCCGTCCGGGGAGGAAGGTCTCACCCTGGACTGCGTCATTGATGATGATCGAAGAAGCCATCGAGCCTATCGGTGACGACACAGAGGAACTCTCAATGAAAGCACCAATGTCGGTGTCAAAACCGGCGGATCTCGGGTAGGGGGTCCCGAACTGTGCGTCTAGGCGGATGGTAACAGGAGACGAGGGACACGATGTTTTTACCCAGGTTCGGGCCCTCTTGATGGAGGTAAAACCCTACGTCCTGCTTGATTAATATTGATGATGTGGGTTACAAGAGTAGATCTACCACGAGATCAAGGAGGCTAAACCCTAGAAGCTAGCCTATGGTATGATTGTTGTTTTTCCTATGGACTAAGGCCATCCGGTTTATATAGACACCGGAGAGGGCTAGGGTTACACAGAGTCGGTTACAATGGTAGGAGATCTACATATCCGTATCGCCAAGCTTGCCTTCCATGCCAAGGAAAGTCCCATCCGGACACGGGACGAAGTCTTCAATCTTGTATCTTCATAGTCTTGGAGTCCGGCCGATGATGGTAGTTCGGCTATCCGGACACCCCCTAGTCTGGGACTCCCTCAGTAGCCCCTGAACCAGGCTTCAATGACGATGAGTCCGGCGCGCATATTGTCTTCAGCATTACAAGGCGGGTTCTTCCTCCGAATAATTTATAGAAGATCATGAACACCAGGATAGTGTCCGGCTCTGCAAAA
This sequence comes from Triticum dicoccoides, assembly GCF_002162155.2. Lineage (NCBI taxonomy): Eukaryota > Viridiplantae > Streptophyta > Magnoliopsida > Poales > Poaceae > Triticum > Triticum dicoccoides. The sequence continues at coordinate 467,109,738 of NC_041381.1, forward strand.
TAAATTCCACATACCACCATAGAGAGAATAATATTACACAAGATCAATCTGCTGACGTATTCTGTGGCGTAATGTCACACCACTTCCAAGCCTTTACTCGAATTGTTTTTATTGTTCCACCTCAGCGCGTTTAGCGAGGCAGTTTCCTTGGCACGTCTGTCGAAGCAGAGATCGTGTCCCCCTTATTCCGGGATTCCTATCAATATGGACGTGGGTAACCCAACCGCGCCATCAATCGCGACGCTTGGGGGATAAGCGAGTTTTACCGGGCCGGTGGGGACACATGCTTTTGTCCGCCCATATAAGGGGATAAAGATCCAACCCTTTTCCCTGTGCCTTCTTCCTCCTTAGCTTATCCATCTCTGCGAACCCGAGCTCCAGCGCCCAAGCCCGCACATCCCACCTCAACCTTCTCCGATCATGTCCGAAGCGGGAGGCAAATGGATGGCCTCCTCCGTTACGGAGGCGCACATCAAGAAGCTGCGCGACGCCGGATATCTATCCAGCGATATTGCGCACCGGCTCCCCAACGAGGGAGAGCTCATCCCCACCCCAAGGCCCCATGAGAGGGTAGTATTCCTTCCCCATTTCCTCCGCGGACTGGGCTTCCCACTTCATCCCTTTGTCCGGGGGCTCATGTTCTACTACGGCCTAGATTTCCATGATCTGGCCCCGAATTTTATTCTCAACATCTTGGCGTTTATCGTCGTGTGCGAGGCCTTCCTCTGCATCCAGCCCCATTTCGGCTTGTGGCTCAAGACCTTTAGTGTCAAGCCGAAGGTTGTGAAGGGCAGCCAAGCGGAGTGCGGAGGTGCCATGGTGGGCAGGATGTCCCACGTTACGTGGCTGGAGGGCACCTTTGTGGAAACCATCAAGGGGTGGCAATCGGGGTGGTTCTACATCACCGAGCCGCGTGATCCCGAATGGGTAGCGGCCCCCGAATTCAGATCCGGCATCCCCACATGGCTCACCTCCTGGAAAGAGAGCGACCGAATTTGGGGCGATTCGGAGGAGCTGACCGGACTCCAAGCCTGTGTCCAAAAGCTGGTGGACAAGAAGCTCAAGCTTGTCAATGTAGTCGAGGTCATGCTCATCCGCCAGATTCTCCCGTGCCAACGACGGGGCTTCAATATGTGGGAGTTCGATCCGGCACAGCACCGGACTTTGAATGGGCTCTTCGACACTACATACAAAGAGGTCTGGAAGGTGCTATTCAAGGGCACCGAGGCTCCCGCATCCACTACCGAAGATCGCGGATTCAGCTCGCAGCGTCCAGCTGACGAGGTAAGTGATATTGTCCTTTACGGGACGCTTGTTATTCATAGTTTGACTCTATGCGGGATCTAAACTCCCTTTCCTTTGACAGGACTGGCTGAAGAAGGCCGCACATGCTATCTGTCCGGCCCCATTGCCAGAGGACCCAGCTGACGCCCGTCTAACGGGGCTACTGGCTCCGGCACCCCACGTGGTGCTGGAGAAGAAGGCCAAGAAGAAGGCCACGGGGACTCGGAAGAGTTCCCGTTTTCAGGTGCTATCGGACGATGAATCCGAGGCCGACTCCTCCCACCAAGGCGAGGAGGAGAAGAGGAAAGCCTCTCCCCCAGCGGGGGGAGGGAAGAAAAGGAAGGCCTCCCCAACAAGGGAGGCCGAAGGGTCCAAGAGGGGAAAACTCTTCCCCCGGACTGTTCTGCCAACGCCAGTGACGACGACGAGGACTGGCCTCCAAGGGCCAAGCCTCTGGCGAGATCATAAGTATCCGGACTCCCGAGTAACTTCAAGGTTTTCGTTTTCCGCCACATTATGTCTTTCTTATGCCGCATACAACCCTGTAGTCCGCCTAAGGATGATCTCCCCACTTTGTCGAGCGGGTCCTTAGGGGCGTCGGATATGGATTCTCTTCCGACTGCCTCCACCCCCCGTGATGCGGACGATGCCGAGGTGGGATCCCAGGAAGGGACCCACCAGGAGAACAGGGCCCCGGAGGTGTCGTAGGACAACCTCCCGAACTTGGCACCGGACTCAGCCCCGGAACCCATAGTGGCTCCGGAGTCCGGCGGGCGACCCCTTTGTGAGAAGGGCAAGACCGCGACGCCGGCTGCCTTCGTCCAACTGGAGGTGCCGGATAATTTGCTGGAGGTGCTCAACGGCGCCTCCATCAAAGAGGAACACCGCACTGTTATGAGTGCGGTGATTCAGAAGGTTCAGCTCGCCAAGAGCGGGCTGACCGAAGCCTGCAGCAGCCTTCCAACAGGCTTTGAGGTAAGAATTTCAATAGATGTAAAATGGTACCGCATAGACAGTAGCCCCTGATGCTCGGTTCGGTGTTCGGAAAGAAAAGCCGGACTGAGGATCTTTAGAAAGATAAACGCAGGAGTCATGAAAATATGTCAATATGGGATTGCAGGCTGTGCTGCTGACCTCTGCCGCACTGACTGCGGAGGTCAATACTTTGAAGGAAAACCTTGAGTGGTCCGAGAACGAGATCGGCCATGCCAAGAAGCAGCTCGAGGAAAAAGAAGGTGAGTAATACCTTATGAAAATTGTACCTTACAGAAAAGGATTTGGTTGCAAGAAAAATGACAAGGATAACTGGGGTATTGCAGGGGCCACTAACAAGGTGGCGACCCTGAAGGAGGCGGTGGCCGCGGCCGAACGCAATGCGGCTGCGGAGCGCACCAAGCGAGAGAAATAGGAGGCGCGGGTGGCGGAGGTACAGCAAAAGCTCCAGGATCTCGTGAAAAAACATGAGAGCCTAGAGCGTGACTCGATGACTTGAGAGTCTGAGCTTGCAATGGCTCTTGAGAGTGCCAAAGCCGCTAAGGCCGAAGCCTACAAGGCCCTCCAAGAGATAGAGGCGGTGAAGAAAATAGCAGCGGGTAAGGCATTTTCATGCAAAGTAAGCATGTGAGTGTTAATTACCTGTTGCTTACCCGAATTCGTAGCTCTCTAGGAGCGTTCGCAGATCTTCCCCGCAGCGTGTCCGATGCTGCCGCATTCTACCGGGCCGAGGAGGGGAGCTCAACGGAGAAGGTCTTCTGGTCTCAGTATGTTGAGGCCAGACATCCGGTGCCCCTGAGCGACTAGCTGAAGCAGCTGGTCGAGCTCCACAAGGCGGCCGAACAGGCCATGAAGGGCCTCATAGTTTGGCTGTGGCCTAAGGAGGCTATACCTGGGAGCTACTTCGGCCTGGTGCGGCGGCTGGTGGACGCGTGCCCGTGGGTTGAAGTTATCAAGCACTCCGCCTGTATCGAGGGTGCGCGTCGGGCCCTTGCCCGCGCAAAGGTGCACTGGGGCAAGATGGATGCCCAGAAGCTTGTGACGGAGCCCCCACCAGAGGGCAAGGAGCATCGCACGCCCGAGATGTATTATAGGAGTGTGCTGAAGGGCGCCCGCATTATTGCGGGTGAGTGCTCCAAAGAAGAAGTTTTTGAGTAGACTCGCGTTTTGTTATCCTGTGCGCTGAAAACTAAGTTCATATGCGCGAAGCAACACTTGTTAATTTAAAATATTACCTTCTGTGCGGCTATTTATCAAATCTGAGAGATGGCAAGTCGTCGGCTTCAACCCCCATGCCACGAGTGCTGGGGTGTTCGGGGGTAAATTTGGGCATTCTTGTTCCCATATTTGGGTCCATCGAGGGAGGCGCTCAACACAACGAACAAGGCAACCGGACTTATAATGCTTGAACACTCTCACTTAGCCATAGAATTCTATAATTTTAAATTTTGGCGAAGCCCCTAGTTTTCAGAAGGCCGAATTTGGGGCGCTATCCACGCCTTGGCCGGACAGAATCCGGCTCCTCGCTCGAAGTGGCATAAGTCTTTAGGGACTCGCAAAGAACCTCTCGAACAACGACCAGCTCTCGCCTCATCATGACGGTCAGTTTTAGGTTTCTCCACTGAGGCGTTAACCCAACTCAACTGGGGCGCAATCGCAGTGGTTCTCCCAGTGCTACCTTAGCCGATAAAACGGAAGGTAAGGTACCAAAACATGGGAGCCGGGCAAACCCAACTATTGACCCAAGAACATGATTCGGAGCCGATGCATGTAATGCTATAAGTTTGGGGTGCCGCACTTGTGAAAGTGTTCGGACTTATCACACCATAACACGGGAAACATAAGCCCCTGGTGTATTTAGCCGTACCAAAACGTACGGATGCAACATGTCATAGATGAACATGTGTGTAAGAAAGAAATGCAATTGGAAGCAAAAATGTGCTGCATTGCTTTATTCAATAAAAACTGCTGTAAGTGCAGGACGATACAAGTGGTGCGGTAAGCAAGGGATGGGACTGTTTAACATGTCCCCCTCCAGGGGTAGGCTACGGAATAATGCATAAAACAAATTTAATGCTCATGATGGAGACCACCTGGATTTTCATTGTAGCCTTTCTCCTTCCCTGGCTGTTGTATTGTGGGTTCAGCATGTCTGCTGCCGGACAAGGCCTCTGACGAACGGAGTCCTGTAGGTAAAAAATAAAAGAAAAAGAAAAAGAAACGACACACTTAAGAGCCCCTGGTGCGGTTGAGCCGCAGTCTGGGCTTATCGTGGTTGAGCCCCTTGCCCCATGCCCATGGTATCTTTAGAGCGTAATGGAGTACGCGAAGGGTCTGTCTTAATGTTTTACAGGGGCTGGGGTTGGGGCCGCACTGCTACGCGTGCTCGGAACGTGCCAGGTGGTCGTGTTGTAGGTTACTCCGGGCACGCTTAGCTGTGTCCGGCCGCTTGACAGCCGGACTCGAGAATTGCCTTAAAAGGCTGCTTTGTACTTCTGCCGCGAGAGCCGCTGTATGTTCCTCTGTTCGGAGGGAGCGTTCAGTGTTTCCGTTGACCGTGATGACTCCTCTAGGGCCTGGCATCTTGAGCTTGAGGTATGCGTAGTGCGGCACCGCGTTGAACTTTGCGAACGCGGTACTCCGAGCAAGGCATGATAGCCGCTGCGGAACGGGACTATGTCGAAGATTAACTCCTCGCTTCGGAAGTTATCCGGGGATCCGAAGACCACTTCCAGTGTAACCGAGCCTGTACAATTGGCTTCTACACCTGGGATGACGCCTTTGAAGGTCGTCTTGGTAGGTTTAATCCTTGAGGGGTCTATGCCCATTTTGCGCACCGTGTCCTGATAAAGCAGGTTTAGGCTACTACCGCCGTCCATCAGGACTCTGGTGAGATGAAATCCATCGACGATTGGGTCTAGAACCAATGCGGCGAACCCACCATGGCGAATGCTGGTGGGGTGGTCCCTTCGGTCAAAGGTGATCGGGCAAGAGGACCTTGGATTGAACTTCGGGGCAACTGGCTCCATCGCGTATACATCCCTGAGTGCACCCTTCCGCTCCCTTTTGGGTATGTGCGTGGCATATATCATCTTCACCGTCCACACCTGTGGGGGGAAACCCTTTTGTCCTCTATTGTTCGGCGGTCGGGTCTCTTCCTCGTCGTCGCTATGTAGCCCCTTGTCGCTGTTTTCGGCAATTAACTTGCCTGCCTGCTTGAACACCCAACAGTCCCTATTGGTGTGGTTAGCTGGCTTTTCAGGGGTGCCATGTATCTGGCACAAGCGGTCGAGAATTCGGTCCAAATTGGACGGACCCTGAGTTGTTCTTTTGAATGGCTTTTTCCGTTGACCGAGTTTAGAGCCTCTGAATCCGGCATTGACTGCCGTATCCTCATTGTTATCGCCGTTAATGCGGCGTTTGTTTTTGTTGCAACGCGACCTGCCACTACGGTCCTTGATATCTGGACTGCCAGAATTTTTGTTGAGGTTGTTGCTACGTGCTAGCCAGCTGTCCTCACCCGCACAGAAGCGAGTCATGAGTGATGTAAGGGCTGCCATGGAATTCGGCTTTTCCTGTCCCAGGTGCCGGGCAAGCCACTCGTCGCGGATGTTATGCTTGAAGGCCGCGAGGGCCTCGGCATCCGGACAGTCGATGATTTGTTTTTTCTTGGTTAAGAACCGTGTCCAGAATTGTCTGGCCGATTCGTCTAGCTGCTGAATTATGTGGCTTAGGTCATCTGCATCTGGTGGTCGCACGTACGTGCCTTGGAAGTTATCGAGGTATGCGGCTTCCAGGTCCTCCCAACTCCCGATTGACTCTGTTGACAAGCTGTCAAGCCAGTGCCGGGCTGGTCCTTTAAGTTTGAGTGGGAGATATTTGATGGCGTGGAGATCGTCTCCGCGGGCCATGTGGATGTGGAGGAGATAGTCCTCGATCCAGACTGCGGGGTCTGTTGTGCCATCATAAGATTCAGTATTGACGGGTTTAAACCCTTCTGGGATTTGATGATCCATTACCTCATCTGTGAAGCACAGTGGGTGTGCGGCGCCTCTGTACTGGGCGATATTGCGACGGAGCTCAAAAGAGCTTTGTCTGTTGTGTTCGGCCCGGCCGGACTTACTGTGTCCGGGGTGACGGTGATCGTCATGTATCATGGGGCGCCCACGTGATCCATAGATCGATCTTGATTGTCTTGCCTTATCCTCCAATATGTCTCGTAGGTCCGGAGTGTTCCCCCTGTGGCCTTGTGCTTTTTGAGCGATGCCGGGGTACGGGTCTAGTGAAGGGCCTTGAGGCCTCTCTGTCGCGAGCACGGGGTGGTCGATCAGCCGTATTGTCTCCTGGTGAAGCGGGATCATATGCCTCCACCTCTAATCGGGGGAGCAGCTTACGTTTGGGGTAGCTTTTGGAGGGGCGTTCGAGTTCATGCTATTCGGCCGCGAGGACTTCGGTCCATCTGTCGGCTAGCAGATCTTGATCAGCTCTAAGCTGCTGCTGCTTTTTCTTGAGGCTGTTTGCCGTCGCCATAAGCCTGCGTTTGAAACGCTCCTGTTCGACGAGATCCTCAGGCACGACAAATTCGTCGTCGTCGAGGCTTGCCTCGTCTCCGGAGGGAGGCATATAGTCCTCTACCTCTTTTTCGGCCGCTCTCTCATGAGGGCTGGCGTCCCCCTCCTCCTGTGCTGGATCTTGCTGGAGTGGGTTGTCTTCGGCGCTATCCAGTGTATTATTGTCTCCGGTGCCGGAATCCTCATTCTTGCTATGGCGGGATTTAGAGCAGCACCGCTGACGCCGGCGCTTGGGCTGTTTCTTGGAGGGGTCATCCTCCGCTATTCCTTCGCCGTTCCCATCCTTTGGGATATCCACCATGTATATGTCGTATGAAGAGGTGGCTTTCCAGTGCCCGGTGGGCGCTGGTTCTTGGTCGTCTCCGGCATCGTCGTCCATACCGTCGATGTCCTCAGAGTCGTAATCTAGCAGGTCGGTTAGATCGTCGACAGTAGCTACCAAGTGGGTGGTGGGTGGGCTCTGAATTTCTTCGTCGTCTGCATCCCAACCGTCCTGGCCGCAGTCCGGCCAGGCCTCTCCTGATAACGAGAGGTACTTTAGCGAACTCAAGATGTCGCCAAAAGGTGAGCGTTGAAAGATGTCCGCTGTGGTGAACTCCATGATCGGCGCCCAATCGGATCCGACTGGAGGGGGCGCGGGAGGTCCGGAGTTCGGCACCTCGGAGTCATGAGCTTCATGGGGGACAAGATCGGTGTTCGGCTCTATCGTCATAGAGGTTGCAGCCCCGAGGCGGTGTCTAGGCATCCATCCTCGATCTGCGGAGCTGGCTCCGAATTGAAGATCGGAGTGGTTTCGAGTGCGGCCTCCAGGGTACTGTCCGGCGGCAGAGCTAAATCATGCCCGACGTGACAGTGCGGCACGCTCAGCTGTGGCTTGAATCCGTCGAAGATCAAGTCCCCGTGGATGTCAGCCGTGAAGTCCAAACTTCCAAATCTGACCTGACGGCCCGGGGCGTAACTTTCGATCTGCTCTAGATGGCCAAGCGAATTGGCCCGCAGTGCAAAGCCGCCGAATACGAAGATCTGTTCGGGGAGGAAGGTCTCACCCTGGACTGCGTCGTTGATGATGATCGAAGAAGCCATCGAGCCTATCGGTGACGACACAGAGGAACTCTCAATGAAAGCACCAATGTCGGTGTCAAAACCGGCGGATCTCGGGTAGGGGGTCCCGAACTGTGCGTCTAGGCGGATGGTAACAGGAGACGAGGGACACGATGTTTTTACCCAGGTTCGGGCCCTCTTGATGGAGGTAAAACCCTATGTCCTGCTTGATTAATATTGATGATGTGGGTTACAAGAGTAGATCTACCACGAGATCAAGGAGGCTAAACCCTAGAAGCTAGCCTATGGTATGATTGTTGTTTTTCCTATGGACTAAGTCCATCCGGTTTATATAGACACCGGAGAGGGCTAGGGTTACACAGAGTCGGTTACAATGGGAGGAGATCTACATATCCGTATCGCCAAGCTTGCCTTCCACGCCAAGGAAAGTCCCATCCGGACACGGGACGAAGTCTTCAATCTTGTATCTTCATAGTCTTGGAGTCCGGCCGATGATGGTAGTTCGGCTATCCGGACACCCCCTAGTCCGGGACTCCCTCAGTACCACTGGCTGGCGATCTCCTTCGGATCCCACTGATAAAAGGACAAACGATAAGGGCCGAGTGGTGGTTCCGGCTCACGCTCTGGAGCTGATGTCTGGTCCCGGTACACGTAAACAGCCTCCGGCAAGACGAGGTATGTGCCTGCAGTTAAGTCCAACAAAGCGGGTGCAGGCAAGATAATAGTCTCACTGTGTTTCTTATGAAATCTCAAATTATACTTAAGCATCATCTCATCATTTTTAACAATAAACTCATGTGCTACCATGCTCTTATAATCTAGAAAAGTAGGGGGCAACAACTTTTCCTCTTTCTCATAATGCCTAATAGGTATCTTGAAGTGTTTAGCAAGGCGTGAAGCATAGATACCTCCAAAGATGGGGCCCTTTGTATGGTTCAGAATTAATTGTTTAGCAATAATAGCGCCCATACTAACAGAGTTATCACGAAATAAAGCATGGAACAAAATAATAATATCCGGAACACTAAGGTTTCCACAGTTTCCGCGACCAATTAAGCATCTACTAGCAAATATTGCAAAGTAACGTAGGACAGGAAAGTGTATGCTAGTAATTCTTGCATCGAAAACCTTCCTTGTTTCCCCTACAGTGATAATATCAATACATCCATCCACATATTTACGATGTCGTTCCTCTAAGCTGCCCCAAAGGGTATCTTGCAAACCGCATAAAATTCATATAGTGACATCTCCCTAGCCACATCATATAAATGAAACTCTACTGAAGGAGGTGATTTCTTAGGATGAAAGTAAAAAATTTGCACGAAAGTATTGGTGAGTAAGAGATACTGTTCAAGCTGGTCGTGGAGGAAGTCGGCGAGGCCCGCATTATCAGCCAACAAATAAAAATCATCATGAATCCTGGCTGCTCTCAAGAAATCAAGGCCATTCACACGGCCGTACTTCCGTGATGCGAGGGAGATTATACTTGGGCTTTTTATTCTCCTTAGCTTGTTTCTCCTTTGAGCTTTGGCTAGAAGAGCCCCTCAAAACTCTCTTCATCATTATTATTGCTAGGTTGAGCATCAACATGAACATTATCATTAATATTATCACTAGGTTCATGTTCATCACCAGATTGTGTTTCAGCATCAGAAATAGAAATATCATTGGGATTCTCAGGTGTGTCTACAACGGGTTCACTAGAAGCATGCAAAGTCCTATCATTTTTCTTTTTTCTTCTTTTTAGAAGGACTAGGTGCATCTACATTATTTCTCTGAGAATCTTGCTCAATTCTCTTAGGGTGGCCTTCAGAATACAAAGGTTCCTGAGTCATTTTACCCATTCTAGTAGCCACTCTAATAGCAAAGTCATGTTTATTTTTTGACTCATCTAGCAAATCATTTTGAGCCTTAAGCACCTGTTCTGCTTGAGTGTTAACCATAGAAGCATGTTTGCTAATGAGTTTAAGTTCACCTTTAACTCTAGCATTATAATCACTCAAGTGTCCAATCATATAAGCATTACTTTTCAATTGTCTACCAACATAAGCATTGAAATTTTCTTGTCTAGCCATAAAGTCATCAAATTCATCCAAGCATTGGCTAGCAAACTTAGTAGGCGGGATTTCAACTTTATCATATCTATAGAGACAATTTACCTTTACTACTCGTGTCTGGTTATCAAGACCATGTATTTATTCAATAGGTAGTAAATTAAGACCATGTATTTCTTCAACAAGAGGTAAATTCTCAACATCTTCGGCTTTAATAACTTTTTCTTTCATAGATTTCTTTGCGTCTTGCATATCTTCAGGACTAAGAAATAGAACACCTCTTTTCTTCGGAGTTGATTTAGGAGTTGGCTTAGGAATTGGCTCAGGAAGTGTCCAATTAATTTCATTAGTTAACATATTATTCAATAGCAATTTAGCTTGATTGACTGTTCTTTCCCTAAAAACACAACTAGCACAACTCCCCAAATGGTCTTTGGAAGCATCAGTTAGTCCATTATAAAAGATATCAAGTATTTCATTCTTCTTAAGAGGATGATTAGGCAAGGCATTAAGTAATCGGAGAAGCCTCCCCCAAGCTTGTGGGAGACTCTCTTCTTCAATTTGCACAAAATTATATATTTCCCTCAATGCAGCTTGTTTCTTATGAGCAGGGAAATATTTAGCAGAGAAGTAATAAATCATATCCTAGGGACTACGCACACAACCAGGGTTAAGAGAATTAAACCAAGTTTTAGCATCACCCTTTAATGAGAATGGAAATATCTTAAGGATATAGTAGTAGCGAGATTTCTCATGATTAGTAAACAAGGTGGATATATAGTTCAATTTAGTAAGATTTGCCACAATAGTTTCGGATTCATAGCCATAAAAAGGATCAGATTCAACCAAAGTAATTATCTCAGGATCAACAGAGAAATCATAATCCTTATCAGTAACAAAGATAGGTGAAGTAGCAAAAGCAGGGCCATATTTCATTCTAGCATTCAAAGATTTCTGTTTCAATTTAGCTAATAACTTCTTAAGATCAGATCTATCATTGCAAGCAAGATAATCTCGAGCAGTTTCTTCATCCATAACATAACCCTCTGGAACGACAGGCAATTCATATTTAGGGGGAGAACCTTCATCATCACTATCTTCAATAATATCAGTTTCAAGAATTTCATTCTCTCTAGCCCTAGCAAGTTGTTCATCAAGATATTCACCTAATGGCACAGTAGTATCAAGCATAGAAGTAGTTTCATTATAAGTATCATGCATAATATAAGTGGCATCATCAATAACATGCGACATATCAGAATTCATAGCATAAAAAGGTTTAGGTGTCGCAAGTTTACTCATAACAGAAGGAGAATCTAGTGCAGAGCTAGATGGCACTTCCTTACCTCCCCTCGTAGTTGAGGGATAAATCTTAGTTCTTTCGTCTTTCAAGTTCCTCATAGTGATCAGCAGATATAAATCCCAAGTGACTCAAAGAATAGAGCTATGCTCCCCAGCAACGGCGCCAAAAAATAGTCTTGATAACCCACAGGTATAAGGGATCGCAACAGTTTTCGAGGGTAGAGTATTCAACCCAAATTTATTGATTCGACACAAGGGGAGCCAAAGAATATTCTCAAGTATTAGCAGTTGAGTTGTCAAGTCAACCACACCTGGATAACTTAGTATCTGTAGCACAGTATTCAGTAGCAAAGTAGTATGGAAGTAACGCTAACGGTAGCAAAAGTTACAGTAGCAGTTTTGTTGTAATTGTAACAGCACCAACGGTAAAGTAAATAAGCAAAGAGTAATATGTGAAAAGATCATAGGCATTGGATCAGTGATGGATAATTATGTCGGATGCGATTCCTCATGTAATAGTTATAACATAGGGTGACATAGAACTAGCTCCAGTTCATCAATGTAATGTAGGCATGTATTCCGAATATAATCATACGCGCTTATGGAAAAGAACTTGCATGACATCTTTTGTCCTACCCTCCTGTGGCAGCAGGGTCCTATTGGAAACTAAGGGATATTAAGGCCTCCTTTTAATAGAGTACCAGACCAAAGCATTAGCACTTAGTGAATACATGAACTCCTCAAACTACGGTCATCACCAAGAAGTATCCCGATTATTGTCACTTCGGGGTTGTCGGATCATAACACATAATAGGTGACTATAGACTTGCAAGATAGGATCAAGAACTCACATATATTCATGAAAACATAATAGGTTCAGATCTGAAATCATGGCACTCGAGCCCTAGTGACAAGCATTAAGCATAGCAAAGTCATAGCAACATCAATCTCAGAACATAGTGGATACTAGGGATCATACCCTAACAAAACTAACTTGATTACATGGTAAATCTCATCCAACCCATCATTGTCCAGCAAGCCTACGATGGAATTACTCACGCACGGTGGTGAGCATCATGAAATTGGTGATGGAGGACGATTGATGATTATGACAGCGACGAATCCCGCTCTCCGGATCCCTGAACGGACTCCAGATCAGCCCTGCCGAGAGAGATTAGGGCTTGGCAGTGGCTCCGTATCGTAAAACTTGATGAAACTTTTTTTTAGATTTTTTTCTCCGTGAGCGTGAATATATGGAGTTGGAGTTGAGGTCGGTGGAGGTCCAGGGGGCCCACGAGGCAGGGGGCGCGCCCTAGGGGGGGGGTGCCCCACCCTCGTGGACAGGGTGTGGGGCCCCTGATGTTGATTCTTTCGCCAATATTTTTTATTAATTTTGATAAGTTGCTCCATGGATTTTCAGGTCATTCCGAGAACTTTTATTTGTGCATAAAAATAACACCATGGCAGTTCTGCTGAAAACAACGTCAGTTCGGGTTAGTTCCATTCAAATCATGCAAGTTAGAGTCCAAAACAAGGGCAAAAGTGTTTGGAAAAGTAGATACGATGGAGACATATCATGGCATGCCGAGCGACCTTGTGGGGTCGATCCGTGGAGGAGGGTAAAACAAGAACGCGATAGACATTATTTAAACATTGGTTTTGCTCGATGGCGCGATCTGACGAAACGAAACATTGGTTTCTCTCCCTTTCCATTTTTTCTCCGGAAAAACAGAAACTTTCCACTCCACTTTCATTCCTACTCCAAGGTTGCCCCGTTACAACATTCCATCAAATACAAAGGAAAACTAACACACATGTTGATGCATCTCAAGGATTCACAGATCATAGCCAATATTTACTTCACAACTAAAGACAAAAGTTGTGAGAGCGTGTACAAAAGAAAAACTACTAATGGGGTCAGTACGACTTAAACCCTAAACCCTAAACAAGATTTAATTTCCTGGCTAGGTAGAACCTATCGAAGGAAAGACGGCTGGCACCCTCGGATCATACGATGCTTTTGCGCAGTTCCACTAAAATCGAGCTGAGCATCCCTGATGGCAAAGATATTAAAGAAGTGTGATTAGAATAATAGTACTGGCACTAGTTCATGGGACATAAACTCATCACAAATAGAAGCCGATAGAAGTAGAGAAAGATCGACATGGAGTTGGAGCTACGTGGGGAGCTGCAGTAGTGGAGCAAGCCGGCTCCAAAGGAAGATGTACTACCTCGGACGTCGGGCTGTAGCTAGAAGGGCGGTTGCGACGTGGCATCACCCCATACCGCGGGGACCCCCGATTGGGACGCACTGACTGTGGGTTTTCTCCCTCGCCAATGTCGACCGCGTCTACGCAGAACATTGTTCCCTTCCCCCAGCAGCGGGATCAGGCCGGATATGTGACCAGCGGTGTGGCCACCATCATTCTATGCATGTGAAGAGAGCAACCCAAGAAAGCAGGCTTGTAGCTTAGGCTCCTTCTAGTGTATATATAGTGGTTTTCTTTTTCTCTCCATATCAACCATTTTATATTGCGTACGTGTCATTGAAGAGTGAAATGATGGTTGCTTCTTCCGATTAACTTACTATGTGATTTGACTGCTCCTTAGTGGCCCCTACACGTACTCCCCCTACGTGTATGACCATTCCTGAGTCTCACTTGTACTTATCTCTATTTTCTTGCATGACATGTAGACAGGATGCGCATAGAGGAATTTTGTTACTGCATGTTGTTATGTAGTACTGTACTACTAGTACCTACTCCCTCCTTCCGGTTCACTACTGGTACTCCTTTCGTCCAGGCTTATTCGTCCCCTTTGTACTCAATTCATGGGCTCGTTTTCCTCAAGAAAATTGTCTTTACCAACGTATTAATATCGGGAATGCATGCGTGAACAACGAATGATTAAACCTCGCATGCAACATTTTGACAAAGCATTAACTTATGAACATGTGAATGTAAGGGACTACAACCTTGTGCAAGCATGCAACAGTCACACGTACACATGGACGCAAAAATGCGCACAACGCCCTAATGCATGCATGTCCGAGCACACGATGGAACACACACGGTCACACTCAAGTGCTCAACGTACACGTGCATGCACACACATACTCAGCCAGGGTGAGCTAGTGACCGTATAAACACCGGAAAATGTATATATTGAGCGCAATGAGCATATTATGAAGTCCACTGACCGTATTTTTACAAATATACAGTGACAGACAGTGTATTTATCTCATTTGAAATTAAGCCATATTAACCGGAAAGGAGGTAGCATGGACTAGCATTACTTTGTTGTGTCCCATCAACTTGCCGAACAAGGAGAAGCTTGCAGGACAGGAGAATCTTGCGCGCGGTGTCTCACAGGACAAGGAGAAACTTTTGACTAATGCAAGCTCTCCCTCACTCAGGCGGTGGACATGAACCAGTTAATTCGGTCTTAGACTGCCAGAAGCATATACTATACTAGTACTATTATTGTTCGAATTCCCGAAGAGGCGAACAGCCAAGCGCAAAGTTTACTAGTACTAGTACTACTACTATAGAGGTATGTACTATACTACTAGGAACCAGATGGAGGAGCGTCTGCACTCTTATTATATTTTTAAAATGTGATAAAGCAATCTTCAACACATTTGGTTCTCTTCGAGGGTTCTCACATGTGATAATGGAAGTTGATTGCATGGAACACTCGCCACAATTCTCGCTTAATTCTGGCTCATATCCTGTTACAAATAGGAGCGCTCGGTAATATTTCCTCTTTTTTTGTTATTCAGCACGTAAACAGGCCAGCAAACCTTGCGGCGCATCTTTGTGCGAACCATGCTTGCTGCACTTTGAATGTGGCCGAGAGCTGGCTTAATGAAACACCTTGCTTCCTTCTTCTTTTTTTGCGGGGTACCTCGCTTCCTAGTGACCAATCTCTTGGTTGATCATCCTAAGAATGCTTATATATGAATAAAGCTCTCTCATTTACCTGCAAAAAAGATTAAGCGATATTAACCGGAAAGGAGGGAGTACGGACTAGCACTGCTTTTTGGTGTGTCCCATCAACTCGTAGAACAAGGAGAAGCTTGCAGGACAAGGTGAAGCTCACTTATGCCTTTTGACTAATGCAACCTACCCTCGCCCAGGCGGTGGACATGCATCAGTTCATTCGGTGTCAGATTGCCAGAGGCATACACTATAGTACCCAACATGCGGAGTACCATGTTCAACTTCACGAAGAGGCGAAGAGCCAAGCGCAAGGTTTAGTAGTACAAGTAGTACTACTACTAGAACCGCATGGTGGAGCATTTGTACTCTTATTTTTTAATCTCTGATAAAGTACACATTATTCGGGAGAAGGGCGGAATGGCAGCCCAATAGTATAGTATTAAAAAACATCAAACATGTACTGATGATATCGATCAACCATGCTCGAATATATCTTGACCTCTGTGCGAGCCCGTCTGTGTGTTCTCGCTCCTCGTCTCTCTCAAGGAACGGCGGGTTGGCCATTTTGCCGTCAATTGAGATCGGTTTGCTCACACTCCGGTCCCACATGTCAGTGATATGCCAAGAGGAGGTGCGTTGACCGTTTGGCCATACGCATACTTGGTTTTGCACCTTCATACTCCTCCTCCTTTCGTCATAGTTTACAGGGCGCGCTTCATTATGATGCATTTCTCTCAATGCATTTCCACCACCAGGGGGACTTTAGACGCGTTTGGTTTAATGCTCAATTAATTAGGGCATGGTAACCACAATCAAGTCCACAATTTTCTCTCGGTGTACTACGGAGTGGAGTAAGTGCATGCATGTGTGTACACGTTATTTCCTCTAGTAATAGACGCCGTGCTATAACTACCAATGCTATTTTCAGGCCGATCGCTAGTCGCCTTGGTCCCAGAGATATTTGTTTTGAAGCGCGCTCTATAAACAGTGAAGGATGGAGTAGTATGAGCGGATTCAAAGAAGAGTGTATTGATGGTTGCTTCTTCCAAGCAACTTACAGTGGGAAAGGTGGGGCTTATGGTTTGACTGCTCATTACTCACTATTAATGCGGCGCAACGACCAGGCTGAGTCTCCCATGCGGTTGTGCACTAATCCCTCGGTTCTTAAATATACTCCGGAGTATTTGTCTTTCTAGAAATTTCAATGAGTGACTACATACAAAGCAAAATGAGTGAATCTACACTCTAAAATATGCCCATTTGAAATTTGTAAAAAAGACAAATATATAGGAACGGAGGAGTATAATTTTGTGCATGGCACATGGACCCGGATGCTGAAGAGGCTTCTAGCAATGCTATCAAGCCTCCGGCATTTGTTTGCATAATTGACGTGCTATACAAATAATTTTCTAGCGACATGAAATTGTACAATGCTCTGAGGTTTCATCATTTGTTTCGTGTGTCTTGCCATCGATGCTCTTTCGGAAACAATAATAAACTAACTTCCTTGCTAATGCATCTCAATGATTAACAGATCAGAGGTAATATTTACATCACAACTTGTCGGGGAAGTTGATTCACGAACACCTATGGGACCGGCGGACCGTGCCCCTGTCGGTTCGGCGCGGGGGCGGAGATCGCACGAAGAGCGGATCGAGGCGAAGCACACGAGCAGTTTACCCAGCTTCGGAGCTCTCCGGAGAGATAATACTCCTACTGCTGCTTGTCTGATTGTATTGTGTTCTTGCTCAAGAGCGCTGAGTGCTACAGTACACTCTAGCTGCTAACGAGACCGAGCGTGTGTGATTTTCTGGGTTCGAACCCCCTCTACGTTGCGCATGGGCCTCCTTTTATACGCTCAAGGGGTCACCGACAGGTGGCAACGCAGACGAGGGTAAAAAAGGAAAAGGAGTTGTGGTTGGTATAGCTACCTGCACAGTGCATCCTACCTAACCCTGACGGCAGGGGACAAAGGCATTAAATGCCCGTCTGTGTCGCCCAAACAGTGCAGAAAAGGACCGTCAGGGACGCCACCGTTCGCCACGATGGTAATCTTGTCAGCGTCGCTTGCCACCTCGCACCGCTGGCAGCTCAGCCTCCTGCCACGCGCGCCTGGGAAGGCCCTAGAGCGACACGTTGGTGGATGCGCGTGGGTGCAGAGTGATAACCTGCCGCGGCAAGCGCCTTGCCGCGGCCGTTGTCTTGTCGCGTCCGGAAGCTTGTCGCTCACCGGGTCTTGCCGGGACGCGTGGCGCGTCGCGGCAAGTTCCTCAAAATGCCTTGGTTGGCCTTCCCGGCAAGCTCCTCTTGCCGGGGCCTTGTCTCCTTGGCTTGAATACTTTGTTCTTGAATGGCGGTCGCCCGGCAAGCCTTGCCGTGGGGTGCTGCAACTGCCCGTGCACAAGTTCGGGATACTAGGGTACCCCTACTCTAGTACACCGACAGGAGCCCCCGGGCCTGGGGCACACACGGTGCCGAGCGCTGTTGGGCCAGGCCCAAAGCAGGGCACGGGCACGCGCGGCCTGGGTCATGCCGTATCTTACTCCGTATCCACCGCGCCCTCCCCGAACGACACGCGTTGAATGCGGCATCGTGGGAGAGATCGTGGGTGGTTTCTTTATTAGGAAGGGCGAAACGTCCGCCCCCTCCCTCTTTATAAGCAGGGGAAACAGGGGCAGTTTGCCCACTTCGCCAGTTGTTACTCCATTCTCGAAAATCCCCGCCGCTCCCCCTTTCTTCTCAAAGCCGAAAGAGAGCAGCGCTCCGCCTCCCATTGCCACCGGCGCCACCAACGCCGTCGATCTCCCCCGCCACCTCCGCCATGGCTCCGAAAGCCGACAAGGGGAAGGGCGTGAAGTCGGCCGAGGCGCAGCGGCTCACGGCGCTGCAAAAGGAGCGGGCCATCTTCCCCCCTCAGCTTGACGCAAAGGAGCTGAGGGAGTACTAGTACCTTTTCTGGTCGACGGAGACGCGAGCGCATCCGCGCACGAAGGTACTCCCGGCTACCGCTTCGAGACTGGCTCCGAACAGGTATCCCTTCTTTGCGTTGTTCTTCTACTACGGGCTCTGCCCGCCCTACTCTGAATTTTTCTCTGACATCATGAACACCTACGGGTTCCGCCTCCTTGACTTCACCCCCAATGCTGTCTTGACCATGGCAGTTTTCACACATCTGTGCGAAAACTTTGTCGGAGTCCATCCAAACGTAGCCCTCTTCCGCCACTTCTTTATGCCCCGAGTCGAGAGAGGAGAGCCCCTTGCCGGCGGAATTGCTTGGATCTCGAGAACTGGCAAGAAGGATGCTTATCTGGAGGGAGAGCTCCGCAGCAAATGGGAAGAATGGAGAGCAGAGTGGTGCTGGATTGTAGAGGAGAACCCGCAACCATTTACCGCCCTGCGCCAAGCCCCAGTAGTGCGCGGCAACGATTGGAGCAACGTGGCCCCGGAAGATGATAGGTTGAAGATTGCCGTCACCCGTATCCTTCGCCTCAGGCTTGCCGGGCTCACTGTAGGCGCAGTTGGCGCAGATTTTCTTCGCCGCCGCATCGCCCCCCTGCAGGAGAGGAGGAGACCAGCCTGGGAGTTCCAGAACTCAGCGGATATCATGAGGCTACGCCCGGGCCTAAACTTCAACTTCACCGTCCTGGAGCTGGATGCGATGCTCCTGGAGCTATTCAAGCGCGATCCTCAACATCCATTCATGTTGCCGAGGAGTGTCGTCCCGTTGTGCAACAACTCCTTGCTCGACCGCATCCGTGACATGATGCCGCTGTGCGACTCGCACGGAATCATCCCGACTTGGCAAGAGCCTGCAGACGACGTCGTGCGGGATTTCTTTGACGGCTTGGTAGAAGTGCCGGTCCGCGCTGATGATCAGAAGAGCCTCACTCGCGACACCACCGATGATGAGATGCAGCGCATCGCCACCAGGCTGGAAGAGGCGCAGCAGCCGCTGCCGCAGGCGTATTTGGATTCACCGTGGAGGAGGCAGAGGCAGCAGAGGCGGGAAGCCTTGCCGAGCGAGAGAAGTTCGCCGGCGAGGAAGAGCTTGCCGGGCCTGAAGCTGAACCGAGCGAGCCCGACGAGGAAGAGCCTGTCGGACCCGAACCTTCGGACGGCTTGCCGCAGGCGGAGCCCCCGGCCCCGCCAAGAAGGCATCTCCGCAAGGCCTCGGAAGTAGCGGGGCGGCAGACGGGTCAACAGCCGCCGAGCCGCGCGACACGCTCTACCGCAGCAAGCACTGTTGCCGCGGGAGCACCTCACGCCGCTGCGGCAACCGGAGCGGGGTCTTCCCGGTCCACTGCTACTACTCCTGCCAAGCGGACAAGGGAGCCTACTCCTCCGCCTCGTCGCACCGGAGGCAAGCCGGACTTCGATCTCTTCGCGCTCAGCTCCGACGAGGAAGAAGAAGAGTAAGATTCCTTGTTGTACTTGTAGTTCTTCAATTTTTGTTGTTTCGTCTTGTATCTGATTTGCTTTACTCTGAACTTACTCCTTTTCAGGACTCTGGCCCACAGAGCGGCAAAGAGAGCCAAGGCCCCGGTGATTGTCATCGAGGATGACCCCACCACGATGGCAGAGGACATGTCCGAGACCACCTTGTCGGACCCGGCAACCATTCCTCAAAGCAGCCCCCAGCGCAGCCCTCCATGTAAGTACATAGTTTACTTCCTATTTTCAGGCATGCGTGGGTGCTCTTCCTTTGCTGATATCTGGGTGTTGGTTCGTGCAGGAGCAGAGCAGCCTCACCAGGAGAGCCCGGAAGCCGCTCCCGAAGTGCCATCTGCCTCGACTACACCGCCAAGGGAGGATTCCCCGGCAAGGGAGCGTTCTCTGGCAAGGGACAATTCTCTGGCAAGGGGCAGCACCAGAGATCCTCCGGTGGTTGAGACCACGACTGCAGATACAGGTAATCCTCTTGCTTGAAAAACTTCCCTTGGATTCTTCTTCTTCTGATTTTCTTTTTGAATATTCGCTTGACCTTTCTCCCCTCTTCGGTCGTCAGATCCACCTGCCATGGAGCCGATGGAAACCGACGCCGCCGGCGAGGAGAACGCGCGCGGCAACAACGACGACGTCGCGGCCACCCAAGAAGAGGCCGGTGCTGATGATCCCGCCGGCGAAGAGGCCACCAAGGCTGCCGCCGCAGAAGCGGGCGAGGGATCCAGCAATCGCACTGACGGCCCCGAGGCCGCAGGAGCGCTAGGCGCTACGCCGACCGCCGATCCCTCCGCCGATGCTGCAACGCCAGGCTCCGAAGAGCACCAGCCCGGCGCCTATTTGAAGGCCGGCGATGGCGTCTTCATCAAGCTCCCTGGGCGTCCAGCTCCAGGGCGCCGGTCGAAGGAGAAACTTTTGATGAAGAGGTGCTCGCCTCCGCTGGGCTGGCGCTGGTCGACGCGCCAAGCAGCAGCAGCGACGAGCCTGAGGAGGAGCGGCTGCTGCGGAAGCTGCTGTCGCTCTACTGCGCCCGACAGGCCAAGCTGGCATCCCGAGAAGCGCTTGTCGCGAAGGCGGGAGTGGATATCAAGAAGCGCACGGAGGAACTCCGGGGTCTGAGGCAGGAAACTCTCCGGTCCCTGGCGGAGGAGCGGGAGCAACTTCTCGAGGAGCGGAAAGCCTTCCTCCTCGAGAAGGCTGAAGTCGAAGAGAAGCAACGGCTTGTCGCCGAAAATCTATTTGCGCAGGAAGGAGAGTTGGCGCAGCGCAAGGTGAACCTTGACATCCACGAGGAGGAGCTTGCCGCGCGCAAGCAATCAATTGGCGGGGCTCTCAAGGAGGCAAGGGATGCTGCCGCAGCTGCCGAGGTCACCAAGAAGGAGTTGGAGACGAAGGTAGCGCAGCTGGAGGCTGATCTCAGGGCGAGCGGCGAGGAGCTTGCCGCGCTCAAGCGTGAGCGCGAGAAGGACGCTGCCGCTCATGGTGAGCTGCAGGGTCTTCTCGCTGAGAGGAGCAAGGAGCTCGGCGCCGCCAAGGATTCCAATGCAGATCTCGACTTGAAGCTGGCTACTTTGACTCAGACGCTGGACGGCGCCAGGGAGCGGGAGGTGGCCTTGTCGGAGAAGATCAAGGCCGACGAGGCGCTGCTGGCGAATGCTGCTGCCGCCCACGACGCCTTCAGGGAGACTGTGGAGCACTGGACTGAGGGTCTTGTGGATCTTGCCACCGCCATCGACGGGGAGCTGTCGTAGCTGGGGATGGAGGATCTCGAGTACTCCTCTGACGAGCACCTCCAACCCAGCGCCAAGCTCAGCTTGTTATTCAAAGGCGCGGCGACGGCTCTCCAGCGACTCCGGGAGAAGATCCCAAAGCAGCTGGCCGACGAGTCGCGCAAGATCTGCGCAGGAGCTCTCTAGAAGGTGCTGATGAAGGTTGCCTTCCGTAACCCAGGCCTCAACTTCACCAACGTCCTCAAGTCCTTGCCACCGGATGCTGATCTCGAAGCGCTCAAGGCCCTTGTCGCACCCATCGTGGACAAGGTGAGCGGAATCAAGAGGGTTGAGGGCGATCGTGTAGATTAGGCCGCCCGTTTTCTCTTTCTCCTTGTCGCTGCTAGTCATGTCATGAGAACAATCTGTTAGAGCTGCGACAAGCTATCTTGTAATATAACTCTATTTTGGGTAGAGATTTGCTATGTTATTTCCTTTACTTGATTCCTTCCTTTGTATGTTTCTGCCCTACGCTTTTAGGGAACTTGCCGGCGCAGGCACCTTAGCCGCGAGCGCTGAGTGCGGGACATCAGCAGCCTGCTGGCGGTACCGCTTCCGACAAGAAACCTTGTCGCAACTAGTCGCAGCTCACTTAAGTTGTTGAGCGGACTCGAAACAAAGTAAGGGCGCAACTAGCTACGAGTTGGTTCCTCCGTGCACAGGTTTTCCATACAAAGTACGGTCGTTCGAGGAAGATAACTTAAAAATTTAAAACTGATTGCTCAAACTTTGGCAACTTAGCTTTTCTGTCGTTTGCTTTCCGGTAAGGCGAAACTTCCTTGAACGATGCCTGGTCCACACCATTATCTTCTCCATTCCCCCCGGCAAACTTGTGTGCGAGGGAACCTTCCTTTCCTTTGAGAAAAAGAAAGCAGAGAAAATAAAGATATGGAGCCTTACGGCTCGTTATTACTTACCGGGGGTGGTTCTGCACAAAGTGTCAGATAATGCATGCAAATATAAAGTAGAAAGCATGAAATTGACAAGATGTGCGGAGCACATGAGCTTTACTTATGCACGGGATCTGCGCCCGGATTTGTACAAAGGATTACATGCAACATCGGCAAGACTTGTACAAAAGGTGGTTGCCGGAACGGGTTCCGGCAACCGCGCCCTACGGGTAAAACTTACGAAGATGCTCAATGTTCCAGGAGTTGCTCACCGGAGTGCCATCTTCGGTCTCAAGGCAGACAGCGCCAGGCCTAGTGACTCGTTTCACCCGGTAAGGGCCTTCCCACTTCGGCGTCAACTTGTTGGAATTCTTGGCGGACTAAACGCGCCGAAGAACAAGGTCGCCTTCCTCGAAACTTCTGGCATTAACTTTGCGGCTATGGTAGCGGCGCAAAGCTTGCTGGTATCGAGCAGCTCGTACCGCAGCCTGAAGACAGTCCTCCTCAAGGAGCAGCACGTCATCTTGTCGCAGCTGCTCTTGCTCAAGCTCATCATAAGCGAGCACTCGAGGTGACCCGTATACGAGTTCCGTGGGGAGAACTGCCTCTACTCGAGGTGACTAGAGCGAAAGGTGTCTGGCCAGTGGCTCGATTTGGCGTCGTCCTGATCGATCAAAGAACCACCGGCAGCTCCTCGATCCAGTTCTTTCCGCACTTGTGTAGCCTGTCGAAAGTTCTGGTCTTGAGCCCGCGCAGCACTTCAGCATTTGCCCTCTCCGCTTGACCGTTGCTTCTGGGATGAGCAACAGAAGCGAAGCAGACCTTGGCGCCAAGATCTTGGACGTACTGCATGAAGGTGCGGCTCGTGAATTGCGTGCCGTTGTCGGTGATGATCCTGTTAGGGATCCCGAAACGGCAAACAATCGACCTGAAGAACTTGACTGCTAACTGTGCTATCACCTTCCTCACTGGTTCCACTTCTGGCCACTTTGTGAACTTGTCGATTGCAACGTACAAGTACTCAAAGCCCCCGACAGCTCGGGGAAAGGGGCCGAGGATGTCGAGCCCCCAGACTGAAAATGGCCAGGATAAAGGGATCGTCTGGAGAGCTTGAGCTGGCTGGTGTATCTGCTTGGAATGGAACTGGCACGCTTCACACTTGGTTACTTGTGCAGTTGCATCCTGGAGGGCTGTCGGCCAAAAGAAACCTTGCCGGAACGCTTTGCCGGCAAGTGCTCTTGCGCCAATGTGGTGACCACATATGCCTCCATGTATCTCTGCCAACAGCTTTTGTCCGTCTTCCCGGTGAATACACTTCAATTTCACGCCGTTGAGTCTTCTTCTGTACAGTGTATTGTCAACAAACTGGTACATACTTGACTGCCGGGCTACTCTTTCCGCTTCTTCTTGCTCTTCGGGAAGTTCTCCTGTTTGAAGGAAATGGACAATCTGCTGTGCCCATGTTGGAGCTTGCGGCTCGACAACAAGGACTAAAGGCACATCTGCTGCTGCGGGAACATCCGCTTCTACGGCAAGAACTTGCGGCTCAGCCGGAGCTTGATGTTCCCCGGCAAGCTTGCCGGGAGCGTCTGCTTCAACGGAACAAACCCCATGGCTTGCCGGAGCAGACTGCTCCTCAGCATCTTTGGTGTCGATCTTGAGGACCTTCTTGGCGGCGGCTTCGGGAAGCTCTGCCGGAAAATAGTCACGAGAAATCAACTTCCTCTTCTTGCTTTGTCCAGTTGATGGTGTTACGGATGGTTGACTCAGCTTGAGCACAAAGATCCCTGGTTCCACAGGTAACTTAAGTGCGGCGTACTTTGACAGGCCATTAGCAATGTCGTTCTGAGCTCTCGGAACATGCTCCATCTGCAGGCCGTCAAAGTGCTCTTCTAGCTTTCTCACTTCATCAATGTAAGCTTCCATTAACAGACTCTGATAATTCTTGTTCACTTGGCGGATGACAAGCTGTGAGTCACCCCTGACAATGAGCTTCTTGATCCCAAGGTCTGCCGCGATCCTGAGACCGGCAAGCAACCCTTCATACTCTGCGGTATTGTTTGTGGCTTGCTCCTTGGGAAAGTGCATCTGGACTACGTACTTGAGGTGCTCTCCGGTGGGTGCAACTAGTAGCACGCCCGCATCGGCGCCTTGCAGCGAGAAGGCACCGTCAAAGTACATCAGCCACTCTTTGCTTGCTTCCTTGACGGGGATGCTCGTTTCTGGAATTTCTTCATCTGGTGTTGGCGTCCATTCTGCTATGAACTCTGCTAATGCTCTGCTTTGGATAGTTGAAGTGCTTTCAAACTTGAGGCCAAAGCTTGACAGTTCCAGCGCCCACTCGACAATCCTGCCTGTTGCTTCTGGATTTTGCAGTATCCTCTTCAGCAGAAAACGAGTGACGACTGTGATCTCATGTGCTTGGAAGTAATGGCGCAGCTTTCTCGAGGCCATGAGGAGGCCGAAAAGCAATTTATGCACACCAGAGTACCTTGACCTAGCCCCCTGCAGAAGGGAACTGACAAAGTAAACTGGGCGCTGCACCATTCTCTTCTACATCTTCTCATGCTCCTGCGCAGATCCATCCTTGTCGGGACCAGAGCTTGCCGGTGAAGTCCTCTGCTTGTCGCTGGATGCATCTGCCGGGGTTGCTGGCTCATCATCCGCCTCCCTCTCTGCTACTAACGCAGCACTAACCACTTGATTGGTCGCCGCTATATACAGCAGCAACTTCTCTTGTGGTTTAGGTGCGACAAGTGTTGGAGTGGAGGACAGGTATCTCTTTAAGTCCTGCAGTGCAGCTTCCGCTTCCGGAGTCCATTTCATTGGACCTGCCTTTTTCAATATTTTGAAAAACGGCAGGGCGCCGCTCAGCAGACCTAGAGATAAACCTACTGAGAGCAGCTACGCAGCCGGCAAGTCTTCGTACATCCTTGACACGCTTCGGTGCTTCAATCTGCTCAATGGCCTTGATCTTGTCGGGATTGGCTTCAATTCCCCGCTGAGACACGAAGAACCCGAGAAGCTTGCCGGAGGGGACTCCGAACACACACTTCTCGGGGTTAAGCTTGAGGTTGATCTTGCGCAGATTTGCAAAGGTTTCGTCTAAATCTTGAATCAGGGTCGCCCTGTCCTTGCTCTTGACCACTATGTCATCCATGTAGGCTTCCACATTTCTGTGCATTTGCGTCATGGACTACCCTTGCAAATGTTGAACCAGCATTCTTCAAACCGAAAGGCATCCGTACGAAACAGTATGTGCCACACAGGGTGATGAATGCGGTCTTCTCCTCATCCTCTTCTGCCATGAAGATCTGATGGTATCCTGAGTATGCATCAAGAAATGAAAGCAAGTCACACCCGGCCGTGGAGTCAACAATCTGGTCGATGCGCGGCAAGGGAAATGGGTCTTTGGGGCAAGCTTTATTAACATCGGTAAAGTCGATACAAAGCCTCCATTTCCTGTTTGCCTTACGCACGACTACAGGATTGGCCAACCACGCAGGATGGAGCACTCCTCTGACAAGGCCTGCTGCTTCCAATTTCTTGATCTCTTCTGCAATGAATTCTTGGCGCTCCACTGCCTGTTTCCTGACTTTCTGCTTGACGGGCCGCACATGAGGACAGATGGCAAGATGGTGCTCGATTACTTTCCTGGGAACACCGGGGATGTCAGACGGTTGCCATGCAAACACATCGATGTTCGCCCACAGGAAAGCAACAAGGCACTGATGGTGAAGGTACCACCAGTGCCATCCTCCTTGGCGGACACCTTCTTGGTCTCTGGTGGAGCTGCCATTGTCTTCTTACACTTGCCGGTGGAGCTCGATGGTGCGTCCTCGATGGTAGCGCAGCACTCCGAAGAGGTGCGCTTGCCGGAGTGGGCATTAGAACTCTTGCCGGACTTGGTCTTCTTCTTCCACCCGGGAGATTCAGCGGCAAGTGACTTGCGATCTGTTGCCGCTGCTGCTTCCCGGTAGATCTTGTCGGCGCAGATAAGAGCATCCTTCTTGTCGCCAGGGACAGAGATGACACTTATCAGGCCTGGCATCTTCAGTATGTTGTATGCATAGTGAGAGGCTGCCATGAACTTGGCAAGTGCTGGACGGCCGAGTATTCCATTATAAGGCAATGGAAAGTCAGCAACGTCAAAAGTGACCCTCTCAGTTCTGAAGTTCAACTCGCTGCCAAATGTTACCGGCAACGTGATCTTTCCCTTCGGCTTGCTCCTTCCCGGATTGATTCCTTGAAATGTGCCGGTCTCTTCGAGCTCGCCATCAGGGATCTGAAGCTTCTGGAGTACCGCGGAGGAGATCAGGTTCAAGCCGGATAGTTGGTGAAACCAACATCGACAAGCACCCGACCGCAGTTATGCGATCTGGGTGGTCCTCAATATCAAAGATGATAGGCGTGCTGGACCATTTCAGAGGCTTGCGTGACTCGACGGGTGGTTCTGCCGCACTGACTTCCCGCACCCACTGCTTGAGCTGGCGGTGTGAAGTATGCAGAGAAGCACCACCGTCAATGCACAGGACCTCTGTGGCTTTCTGGAACTCCTGCTCGTCGGTCTCGTCATCATCCATATCTTCATCATCAGCGTCATCTTCATCCTTGTCACGGCCGCGGGGAGGTCTATCTCCTTGCCGCTGCTTAGCCTTGCCGCGGCATCCTCCTCGGCCGGGACGTTTCTTGCTGGTTCCTCCAGCACCTTCCTAGGCTTTCTCCTTGTC
Source organism: Triticum dicoccoides (assembly GCF_002162155.2). Taxonomy (NCBI): domain Eukaryota; kingdom Viridiplantae; phylum Streptophyta; class Magnoliopsida; order Poales; family Poaceae; genus Triticum; species Triticum dicoccoides. Next base: position 467,136,774 of record NC_041381.1, read on the forward strand.
GCGTCGCTCGTATTCAGCATTTTGCTGCTCGACAAGCTGCTCGACCTTCTTGCAGCTCTGGAGGTCATGGCCCTTGGTGCGGTGGATCTTGCAGTACTGCTTGTTGGTGCTGTCCTGCTTGTCGGTGACCGCCACAGCTGCGGCAACCTCCTTGCCGGAGCTACCAGCTTCGGCTTTCTTGCCGGACTGCTCAACAACTAGCACATCTTTGCCTTTCTTCTTCCTGTTGTTTCGCCGCCGGTTTTTCCTTGCCGGGGCAGCTTCCTCACTATCAGATCCTCCTGCTGCTGTATTCTCTCCGAGGAGTTTCCTCCCTTCCTCAGCACGTGCACACTTGTCGGCCAGGGCATATAGCTCACTGACGTCTCTGATTTTGCACATCGCCATCTCCTCCCGCATCCTGCGGTTTCGCACGTTCTGATGGAACGCGCTGATTACCGCAGCAGGGTGGACATTTGGGATGTTGTGCTGTACACGGCTGAATCTCTGAATGTACTTGCACAGGGGCTCTCCTTCCTTCTGGGCGAGCAGATGCAGGTCGCTCTCTTGGCCATGAGGCTTGTGGCCTCCTATAAAGGCGCCGACAAACTGATGGCATAGATCTGCCCAGGAGGATATGGAGTTGTCCAGCAAGTGCATGACCCAGGATCTGACATTGGGCTTGAGCACCAGCGGGAAGTAGTTGGCAAGGATCTTGTCATCCCGCCCCCCAGCAGCTTGCACCGCGATGGTGTAGATGCTGAGGAACTCCGACGGATGCGACTTGCCGTCGTACTTCTCTGGTACATCTAGCTTGAAATTCTTCGTGCTGGGCCACTGGACTTGCCGCAGCTCACGAGTGAACGCATGGCAACCTACCGCGTACGGCAAGTCGCCTGGTTCCCCTGGCACATGCATGTCAATAGAGGGCCCAGCGCGCTTGTCGGATTGACGTCGCACTTCTCTTCGGCGCTCGATGCGAGTACGAGCGTCTTCTTGCTGTCGTTCGTGAAGAACTTGGAGCTGATCGCGACAAGCTCGTGGATCTGATGATGCGGTGGAGTCGCTGTCGAGGTGGATCCGACAAGTCGGCGATCTTGGCCTTCGGGGTGGAGAGTGCATGGTGGTTGCACCCCCACCGGTTTCGTCGCCACCGGCTCGTGCCTGGCAGTCCTGCCGCGGTCGCCATGCACTTGGCTGCTGCGGAGTGTCGCCGTTGGCAAAGCCGATGAGACTCTGAATGGTGGCCCTCCATTGGTCGATCTTGTCTTCCACTGGAGGGTAATCCAGGAGCAGCTGAGCTCGCGCCAAAGCTTCTACTGGAGTGGTGGGCGGCAGTGGTGAACAGTGCGAGGAGCGGGATATGCTCGGACTTCTAACTATGTTAGAAGGAGCAGTATCCCGTCCAGGCGACCGTGTCTCGCTCGTGCCAGCACGTTGGTGTGCATGCTGGTCTTGAGCACCCCAAGATCCACCAGCTCGATCTTGTCCCAACAAACGTATGGTACTGCGAATACCATGACGCTGTCGGTCCTGCGCCTCCTGAGATGGGCGCGGTACATGTACGGACGCCGAGGTCTGTGCAGCCTTGTCCTTGGACCTGGCAGCATCGTGAGCTTCCTCGTCGACATTTGTTCTTCCGCCGGCGTCTACTCCACCACCCGTTTGCTCCAGTGGTGGTGGAAGTGACGTGGACGGAGCAGCTACCGCCGAAGTTTTCTTCTTCGGTGGCATGTCGATGAAGAAAATGAAGATCTAGCTCGTGTGAACGCCGGATCAGGTTCACACAACCTCGACGCCCCCCTACCTGGCGCGCCAAAGATGTTGGGGAAGCTGATTCACGAACACCTATGGGACCGGCGGACCGTGCCCCTTTCGGTTCGGCAGGGGGGGCGGAGATCGCACGAAGAGCGGATCGAGGCGAAGCACATGAGCAGTTTACCCAGCTTCGGAGCTCTCCGGAGAGATAATACTCCTACTGCTGCTTGTTTGATTGTATTGTGTTCTTGCTCAAGAGCGCTGAGTGCTACAGTACACTCTAGCTGCTAACGAGACCGAGCGTGTGTGATTTTCTGGGTTCGAACCCCCTCTACATTGCGCATGGGCCTCCTTTTATACGCTCAAGGGGTCACCGACAGGTGGCAACGCAGACGAGGGTAAAAAAGGAAAAGGAGTTGTGGTTGGTACAGCTACCTGCACAGTGCATCCTACCTAACCCTGACGGCATGGGACAAAGGCATTAAATGCCCGTCCGTGTCGCCCAAACAGTGCAGAAAAGGACCGTTAGGGACGCCACCGTTCGCCACGATGGTAATCTTGTCAGCGTTGCTTGCCACCTCGCACCGCTGGCTGCTCAGCCTCCTACCACGCGCGCCTGGGAAGGCCCCAGGGCGACACGTTGGTGGATGCGCTGGAGCGTGGGTGCAGAGTGATAACCTGCCGCGGCAAGCGCCTTGCCACGGCCGTTGTCTTGTCGCGTCCGGAAGCTTGTCGCTCACCGGGTCTTGCCGGGACGCGTGGCGCGTCGCGGCAAGTTCCTCGAAATGCCTTGGTTGGCCTTCCCGGCAAGCTCCTCTTGCCGGGGCCTTGTCTCCTTGGCTTGAATACTTTGTTCTTGAATGGCTCTAAGGGAACCACGGAGGACCTTGGCGGTCGCCCGGCAAGCCTTGCCGTGGGGTGCTGCAACTGCCCGTGCACAAGTTCGGGATACTAGGGTACCCCTACTGTAGTACACCGACACAACTGAAGACAAAGTTGTGAGAAGGTGTTAAATTAAAATTGATCCATGCTTTCATTGGCAGCAACGTCACCCCAGCTCTGTCTAAATCAACAAGCCATGTTGGGAAAAAAAGTAGCTGTCTAGAGCATGCAACATTCCGATCATTTTGTGCAGTTCCACCAAAATAGAGTTGAGTGTCCCCGTTCCAAAGATATTAAGTGTGATTATGATAACAGAGGACTGCTGATGAAACAATAAACACACAAATAGAAGTCGGTCACCTTTTCAATCTCTCTTAAGACTAACTAGTTGGAGGAGATTAGGCTCGGAGTTGGATGAGGAGGATAGAGCAAAACCAATCTCGCTTTTGTGCAGTCGCACTGAAATGTAGAGACGTTGCCTGTGTGACATTTTAGTACAACTGCACAAAACACTCTTAAGAAAAAAGTTATTTGTGCAGTTCACCAAAAGGTCGCAATAGCAACGAGGTAAAATGGATAGCCCTGTTCTCAAAAAAGAGGTAGAAAGGAAACAATTACTGGCCAATAACAGTTGATGACATATGCGACGACAAAAAAGAAGCATATTCCTTGTCCTAAGGGAAGATAACAACATGGTTGTGTTTTTCTAAAACGGTGTGAGGACAAGATTGCAATATGGTAAGTATGCCGGAGAGCTACATTTTGGGCAAAGAACTATGGAAGATCCACATGCAAGATTTTCCACATGCAGTGACGTGGGAAGACGGGCAGTGGAGCAAGGCCGAAGGGGATACCTGGGGGTCATCAGGATGTAACTAAGTGAGCGGCGGCGGGTGGGATCTGCCCATACTACAGCAGCGAGCAGGTGGTGTAGGTCCTACCACGCCGGAGCTTGGTCAGAGAGAATGGCGGGTACCGTAGATCGGGACGTGCTGCCTTGGCGCCGTCAAACAGAGAAACGCTGCACATCCTCCCTTTCCGCTGGCGGACGGGATGCAGCCGGATCAGTAACCAACGGTGAGAGAGAGAGAGAGGCCACCGCCGCCTTGTGTGAGATACTCTGAAGAGAGACAAACCTAGGCAGGCAGGCTCCATTGTATATACTGGAGCGGACTACCTTTTTCTCCATAAAAATCATTTATATTCTGTGTACGTGCCATTGAGCGATATAACTTTATTTATAAATAACGCGCCAACGCATCAAGTCGGACTTTGTTTCGTGCACGCGTGGTACACGACCTCCGTAAGTAAACAACCGCTACATGCATTCAAATTAGCACGTGGGCTACCATTTCGTACAGAAATGAGCTCCATAGTGTACCCGTGCGGGTGTGGCTGGGCACGAAGTGTGAGTACGTGACCTATTCTCTTTGTGTATGTACACCACCTACGTGGGGTTGTGTGAGAGAGATACAAACATAGAGAGATATAGTGTGTGGGTTCGTGAGTGTTTTTTTTGGGGGGAGGGTCAATCAAAAAATGTAACATATGCAATGTGTGTGAAATAGAATCCTGGATATATCATATATAGAGAGGGGGCGATCCACGAGAAGAGAGTGGAGGTATCATCGGCTTGAGGTATCCATAGAATCGAAGTTATGGATGATGTGTGTGTGTGTGTGTGTGTGTGTGTGTGCGTGCGTGATCGATAAAGAGTGCCATTGACTTTGTGCGTGCCCACGTCAAAGATATAGAGTGGCTGGCCTACTGGAACGTGAGAGGGGACATGTGTTGTTTGTCTCTGTGGCATGGATACCTACCTATAGCGCTTGACTATCGGTGTGTGGTGGGGGAAGGTGATACGTCTCCAACGTATCTATAATTTATGAAGCATTCATGCTATTATATTATCTATTTTGGATGTTTATGGGCTTTACTAAGCACTTATATATCATTTTTGGGACTAACCTATTAACCGGAGGCCCAACCCATATTGTTGTTTTCTTGCCTATTTCAGTGTTTCGAAGAAAAGTAATATCAAACGGAGTCCAAATGGAACAAAACCTTCGGGAAAGTTATTTTTGGAATGGAAGTAATCCAGGGGACTTGGAGTGCACGTAAGGGAAGCTTCGAGGTGGCCACGAGGCAGGGAGGCGCGCCCACCTCCCCTGGGCACGCCCACCTCCCCTGGGCGCGCCCCCACCCTCATGGGCCCCTCGTGGTTCCCCTGACCGACGTCTTTCGCCTATATATCTCTATATACCCTAAAAACATCGGAGAGCACAATAGATCGGGAGTTCCGCCGTCGAAAGCCTCTGTAGCCACGAAAAACCAATCGGGACCCTGTTTCGGCACCCTGCCGGAGGGGAGATCCCTCACCGGCGGCCATCTTCATCATCCCGACGCTCTCCATGATGAGGAGGGAGTAGTTCACCCTCGGAGCTGAGGGTATGTACCAGTAGCTATGTGTTTGATCTCTCTCTCTCTCTCTTGTGTTCTTGAGGTGATACGATCTTGATGTATCGCGAGCTTTGCTATTATAGTTGGATCTTATGATGTTTCTCCACCTCTACTCTCTTGTGATGAATTGAGTTTTCCCCTTGAAGTTGTCTTGTAGGATTGAGTCTTTAAGGATTTGAGAACACTTTATGTATGTCTTGCCGTGCTTATCTATGGTGACAATGGGATATTCACGTGATCTACTTGATGTATGTTTTGGTGATCAACTTGCGGGTTCAATGAACTTATGCATAGGGGTTGGCACACGCTTTCATCTTGACTCTCCGGTAGAAACTTTGGGGCACTCTTTGAAGTACTTTGTGTTGGTTGAATAGATGAATCTGAGATTGTGTGATGCAAATCATGCCCACGGATACTTGAGGTGACATTGGAGTATCTAGGTGACATTAGGGTTTTGGTTGATTTGTGTCTTAAGGTGTTATTCTAGTACGAACTCTATGATAGATCGAAAGGAAAGAATAGCTTTGTGTTATTTTACTACGGAATCTTGAATAGATCGATCGGAAAGGATAACTTTGAGGTGGTTTTGTACCCTACAATAATCTCTTTGTTTGTTCTCCGCTATTAGCGACTTTGGAGTGACTCTTTGTTGCATGTTGAGGGATTGTTATATGATCTAGTTATTTTATTATTGTTGAGAAAACTTGCACTAGTGAAAGTATGAACCCTAGGCCTTGTTTCCTACCATTGCAATACTGTTTATGCTCACTTTTATCATTAGTTACCTTGCTGTTTTTATAATTTCAGATTACCAAAACCTACATCTATCATCCATATTGCACTTGTATCACCATCGCTTCGCCGAACTAGTGCACCTATACAATTTACCATTGTATTGGGTGCGTTGGGACACAAGATACTCTTTGTTATTTGGTTGCAGGGTTGTTTGAGAGAAACCATCTTCATCCTACACCTCCCATGGATTGATAAACCTTAGGTCATCAACTTGAGGGAAATTTGCTAGTGTCATACAAACCTCTGCACTTGGAGGCCCAACAACGTCTACAAGAAGAAGGTTGCGTAGTAGACATCAAGCTCTTTTCTGGCGTCGTTGCCGGGGAGATGAGTGCTTGAAGGTATATGTTTAGATCTTGAAATCGAATCTTTTTTTCTCTTGTTTTATCACTAGTTTAGTCTATAAAATAAAACTACAAAAAAAATGGAGTTGAGTTTGTCTCATACGCTTCATCTTTTTAATATCTTTCATAAGTATGATGAAAAGGAAAATTGTGCTCAAGTGCTAGAAGAAGAAGTCTATAAAATGTTTGGTATTAAATCTTTGAATGATGATCATGATTGCAATGTTGTTAGTATGAACTCTTTCAATATCCATAGTACTAATGATAATTGCACTAGTTATGATGAAAATGTCTCCTATAAGCATGTTGATTTTTGTGGAGTGCATTGGGTTTGCAAGTACACACCAAATAGGGAAGATACATATTGCAAGAGGCATAAGCATTTAGAAACTAAATTGTTGCAAGAAAGGCCTGATGTTTGTGCTAAAAAATTCAATATTTTTCGCGATCCTTGTGAACTTTGCAATGAACATGGTCATTTAAATCTCCAATGCAAATTGTTTGCAGACATAACTACATAGGAAGATCAATCCTCCTTTGTTAGAGAAAGGAGAGAGATAACTTGTGAGGTACGTCGATCGATGGGTGGGGGGGGAATAGTTAAAGTCGACCTAGGTATATGTAGGGAGATCGATCGGTATACATGCATGTATGTGTTAGAAGCATATAAGGCCAGGGATGAAGGATAGAGAGAGAGGGTCTAGGAGGTGGTACGAGAGGCATACTATATCAAGGGGGAAGGAGTGTGCGAGTATGAGATCGATTTAAAAGAGTGGTGGGAGTGAGGCTTGGACGATGATAAGAGAAGAGGGGAAGCTTGTGTTTGTGGTAGGCACACCTGGCTAGAGAGGCATATTAATCGATGTGTGCCGTAAAGAAGGAGCTGGGGGGCCTACACACACCATGGGTGAACGACCTAAAGTGAAAAGACGAATTTGCGCAATGGAGATAGAGAATGTTGATGGAGGGTGAGAGGATGCGGGCGTGTGCATGCACGAGAGAAAGTTAGCTCTAGCTAAAGATAAGACGATTGTGTGGGTGTAAAAGACGAATAGAGATCATAATTCATTATAAAAAGCGAATTCGGATATTTGAAGAATTTATCATAGTGTTTCAAACCAACGCATGCGTGAATATATATATAACGGTGATACACATGGTGTGGTTATGAACATGTTATACTACATATAATATATTTTATCTCTACTCTTACAAAAAACAGAGTTGTTGATGATGGTGTGCCTGCCATCCTGCAATATAGGTCGTCCGATTTATATCTGACGGATAGGAAGGAAACTATGGCAATTTTGAAAAAAGATAGCCACACCCCTCTTCATATTTGCAAATAAGGCCTCCCCTTGATCATGTTGATGTTCCATGCAACCCATGGGCATCTTGCTAGTACTACATATAATATATAGAACATTGATTATAATTTGGGCTAATGTGTGGCTTTTGCAGCTCAGGGCTAAATACTTGTCATAATGTAGGGGGCGGGGCACTATACTTTGTGTGATAAACACGAGGAACGTATGGAACATGGTTTAGATTATGAATATATAGTTAGTACATCAAATGTACTATTATTTGGAATCAACATCAAGTGTATCCAAAAAATTGAATTCGAGTTCATATAGTACACATATTTCATATCTATCTCTATAGTAATCATGTGGTGTGTTGTTAAGGTAATACACGAATGATGGTTGAAGTTGGCAACAAACATGATTGTAGATTCTTATTGAAATAGAGAAACGAATTCAAATTCAGTTCAAATTGTAGCGGTAGTATAAACGTTTGGAATGCACTAAAATGTTGGTATGAGTAGGTTACATGCATTATACAGCGAGCAAAAAAAATTAATTGGACATAACATGGATTCATACGAAAAAATTTAATTGGACATAACATGGACGGTGACAAGAGAAGAGGGGAAGCTTGTGTTTGTGCTAGGCACACCTGGCTAGAGAGGCATATCGATCGATGTGTGCCGTAAAGAAGGAGCTGGGGGGCCTACACACACCGTGGGTGAACGACCTAAAGTGAAAAGACGAATTTGCGCAATGGAGCTAGAGAATGCTGAGGGAGGGTGAGAGGGATGCGGGCGTGTGCATGCACAAGAGAAAGTTAGCGCTAGCTACAAAGATAAGAGGGTTGTGTGGGTGTAAAAGACGAATAGAGATCATATATACTTCATTATAAAAAACAAATTCGGATATTTGAAGAATTTATCATAGTGTTTTAAACTGATGCATGTGTGAATATATATAACGGTGATACACATGGTGTGTTTATGAACATGTTATACTACATTTAATATATTTTATCTCTACTCTTATAAAAAAACAGAGTTGTTGATGATGGTGTGCCTGCCATCCTGCATTATAGGCCGTCCGATTTATATCTGGCGGGTAGCAAGGAAACTATGATGGTTGAAGTTGGCAACAATCATGATTGTAGATCCTTATTGAAATAGAGAAACGAATTCAAATTTAGTTTGAATTGCAGCGGTAGTATAGACATTTGGAATGCACTAAAATGTTGGTATGAGTAGGTTACATGCATTATACAACAAGCGAAAAAATTTAATCGGACATAACATGGATTCATACTCCCCCCTTCCATCTATATAGGGCGTAATGAGATTTTTAAGACCACCTTTGACTATTGACAAGATTAATAGTACATGACATGCACAATGTGAAAATTATATCATTGAAAGAACCTATCACAGACGAAGTTAACGGTGTGCTTTGTGTAAGTTGCATGTCATATATCATTGCTCTAATATTTGGTCAAAGTTAGCATCAAAAAACGCATTAGGCCCTATATAGATGGAAGGAGGGAGTAGCTTTGAATAGCATTTGTATAGTAAAACGGGACAAGACTCTCTCTTTGTGTGGTGTGAATAGTTTTATTTTTTTTCATTTTTTCTCGTTGAGGGAAGTGCGAATTGATTTGGTACGTACAACTACAGTATTACACGTTAGGCTTGTCCCTAAAATTCAACCCGTGCCTTGTTATATCCCGAAAATTCAGATACCGTGCTCACAAAACTAGCGCCTTCACAACCCGCGCCTTGCTATCCATAAATTACAACACGCGCAAAAACTCCCTCCAGCTGCCAAATCCCGACACGCGAAATGCCCCTTCTAACCCTGGGCCGAAAGGGTCGCTAGTTCAAATCGTTGGGGGTACTTTTGTAACACACCCTACATTTTGGACAAGGTTGTCCCTAAGTCATGGTTCCCCCTCCCATCGCCTCCTTTTAGGGCCATTGAAAATCCCAGGCCGCCATAACCTCTCCGCTCCAGCCGCGAAACCCCACCCTCCTCCATCCGCCACCTCACTGCTGCCCAGCCGGAGCCTCTTCCCCGACGACATCGTCCACCGCAACAGCTCAACGTCCCTCATCCACCTCCCCGTATGAGGATCCGTCGTCCATCTTGTCGTCCCGCCGGTTCAGCCGCCCCTTCCTCCACCTCCAAGGAGTTGCTCCAATGATCGCCTCTTCTATCGTGGTTGCTCCATCCCCACAGCGCTGCCTTAACCTGTTCCACTGGAACCGCATCATCCTCACCGACTCCTCGGACGAAGCCGAGGCCTACTTGGTGCCACCAAATAGGTTGTACACTCATCGCATCGCACCTTCTCCTTAACTCGACCTCCCGGCACTGATGGTACTCCATCCCGCACCCCCATGGAGCGGCTACCTTGAAGCCGGCGCCGCGGGCGACATTACCACGGCGGCTCTCCCCAGTGTGAGGCCCCTTCGGCAGCGGCGTCCATACCAGCCGGATCTGCTGTTGCTGCTCCGGCTCTCGCTCGCTCGCTCGCGCTGTTGTTGCTGCTTCGGCTCTCGCTCGCTTGCCCAGCTGCTGCTGCTCCAGCTCCCGCTTGCTCGCTCGCTCATGCTGCTGCTGCTTCTCTCCCTCTCGCTTGTGCTTCTGCTCTGCTCCAATTTAGCTACACTTCAGTCGACTGAATCAACTTTTGGCTCAGTCAATTTTCAAGGGGGGTGGGGGGCTCGCCGTGCTTAAGGAAGAACCACCCGCATCAGGGAGGTGGGCTCGCCGGAGAGGAGCCCTACTATCTATCTTAGGGTTCAGGATGGGGCAGGGGACTAGAGGGCTGGCCGAGGCGGCGGCGGACCGATGGTGGGGAGTTGTTCGAGGGCGGCGAGGCGGCGCGGGGGCCGACGGTTTGGTCGGTGGTGGCTGGCGGCTGAGGGGGGTGCAGGTTGAAGATGAACTCCAGACCCTTCCTAAACTACATGTCAAGTGCCTCTCTACTACCATCGCGTTCACTTTCAACAATAACATTTAGATTCCACAATAAATTTTAGTTTCGATAGTTAAGTTCAGAGTTAATAGTTTTTACCTCATCTGTTGTAGTCAGGTGGTTTTTGATGATGTAAATTTTACATCTATTTTACATGATCTATTGGAGATCCTATTAGAATCCCACTTGAGATTAATGATGTCTGTCTTGTGCTGCTTCAGCCTTGATGTCTTATGGCTCACCGGAGCTGCTCCAACGACAGAACGATCCATCACAATAGAGCAGTACCCTGGACGCCGTCTACAGATTCCTCGATTCTTCCTCCACACCTCCGACAGCCACCTCTGCCTCAACTTGTTTAGCGACCAACCCAATGATGCTGAGGTCGACACGGCTACGACAAAGAGGTTGTACACTTGTTGCATCACTTATTACTCTACATTCATGTCGATCCATTAGGGCTATTTTTGTTCAACGGAAAAACATAGCAATTGGAAATTTTCCTATGGCACTCTACTATTCAATTATTCATGCATTTTGTTTAAAGGAATGGAGCAAAACATCCACATGGACCTACTTTTCAAAATACTATGCATGAAAACAAGACCAAGTGCATTAGTGGCAGAATAACATTCTAACTGTACACGCTTTCATATGGTTTCACTTTATTTTGGCCATGTTTCTTTGCATTCCTCTGCTTTTCCAATTCCTATGAACCAAACACCCAAGTTGACAGAAATCATGTGTTTACAAATGCTCTGTTTACCATGTGCATTCCTATCCTATTATGGTGTTTTTCCTATCCCTGCATTTTTCGAATCATGCAAGCCAAATGAGCCCTTACAGAATTACTTCAGTTACAAGTAGGTGTCGAAGAAAACTTTATGTGGTTTTTCCTACTCCTGCCGCGACATCGTCCACCTCACCTAAGCCGCTCCATCGACAGAAGCATCCACCAAACCAGACATCACGACTCCTGACCGTCTTTCGCCGCCTCAGATCTCCTTCACTGTCACTGGCACCCACCGGAACGACATCACCATCATCGACTCAGCAGATGAACCTAAGGAGTACACGGGTCCGCAAGAGAGGTCACACTCTTTTGTTTATGCTTATGTTATGCATTGCTTAATATTACCTGCTACTTTATTTTCCTGTTCACCTCTTAGACTCCAAGTCAGGTCCAAATTGATGTTCAAACTTGAGTTCTAAATTAGTTGTGGGGCACATATCGAGGCAGTAATGAATAGTATCTCTGTCTAATATTTGGTTCACCTAGGGTATGCCTAGGTTATTCATCTTGGGTGGGAAACAAATAGTAAAGCAATCATCATCTGTTTTTTTATTAAATTAAAGCAATCATCAGCCTGCTATCATTATTTTTGGATCCATCCACTAGTTGTTACCATTACTCTAGATTTCTGCATGCTCTCCTTACATAATCTCACTATATTTTTTATATGCATGTCAGATATTGTACATAGTCATGCTGAACATGTAGAGAAAAAGAGAAGAGTTTTGCGTGGCAATACAATGTCATGCAGACATCGCTCCATGGTGGGTTCAATGACAAACCCTCCCCCCTCTCCAGATTGTAATCCAGAGGAAGATATCTGTTCTGAGGCGGATTTGGACGCAACTAGCCACTCCTATTTACCCCCAAGGTGTTTGCTCTAACTTGGCATGATGGTGTTAGTCATATCATGCATATGTTGCCTTGCAATGCCTACTTTTGACATCATATATGTTATCTGCTTAGTTTAGACATGTTCTATAATGCCACCTGTTTAGTTTCAATATCATATATGGGAATTATGCAGTCTCATGTCTTTTAGCCAGCCATAATATATGTGAAATGTGCAATGCCATCCTGTTTAACCAGGCATCATATATTTGAATGATATCTAGCCCATCCTTTTCTTCATTAAATTTCCATTTGTCGACAATGTTTGTACATTAAACTACTCTTCCTGTGAATCAGCCATTTGAGTGGGTGATGGAAAAATCTGGAGTGAAAACAAGGCCTTCAAAGCAGACAGTGCTACCTGTCGAAGCAGATCTCTTGCTGGGTCCTGATAGCTCCTCAGAGATGGATTCAGAGATAGATGACTAGTCCTATTCCCCCACCTAGGTGTATGCTCTAACTTGGCACAGTTCTACTGCTCATATCATGCATATGGTGTATTGCATTGCATAGTTTAGACATCATATACACAATATTCAACACCATGTTCTTAGTTCAGACATCATATATGTGAATGCCCTCTGCTTAGCATATAAATCACATATGTGAAATAAATCATGTGATCCTGGTTACTTAGATAACATGTATGTGAATTATGTCATGCGATCCTGTTTAGTTAGTCATCATATCTTTGAATTATGTTATGCTATGCTATCCAGTTTACATAGACATCATATATGTGAAACTATGTCATGCTATCCGTTTTAGTTAAACAATATACATGTCAACTATTTAATGCCCTATTTTTTCCACACTATCTGTTGCATCCGTCTCTCATACAATGTCAGTACATTCAACTATGTTTCCTGTTTATCAGCCATTTGAATTGGAGCGGGTGATGGCAGTATCTAGCGGAGTAAAAACACGATCTTCAAATAAAACAGTTCTACCTCTTGGTGGAGATAGCACCCTGGTTGTACATGCACGAGAACCAGCCCTACCACACATAACCCAGACTCTCACAGATTTTATCCCTACTGCGATGGACAGAGAACCAACTTCACCCAATCTAACCACAACCCCAGCAAATAGTAACCCAGCTCCTGTTGACACAACACAATATCCACCACAGAGCTCCCAAACAACAGCAGTTAGTAAGGCAGCTCCAGTGCCCAAAGCGCCAGTACTACCATGGCGAACCCCAACTCCACCAGTTAGTACACCTATTCCCATGGAGGAAGCACAACCAGCCATTCATAGTTTAGCATCTATCGCATTTGATGTTGTTAAATCCTATGTGTGTATCCTCCCATCATGGACATATTATACTGAAGATGAAGGAAAATGCCAGTTGCAGGTGTTTGTCCAGGAGTCATGTGTAAATAATGTTATTCATGGCAATTACTTTGCTTTGTTCCATACATTCAACCTCCATGATGGTTATAATACAACAAATTTTCCCATTTTTCTCTATAGAGAAGGACCGATTTGGAAACTCAGGATGAGGTAACCTGTGCTAATACCTCTGCTATCTTCAAGAATGCTTGGTGGCAGTATCGGAATTACCTGAAGAAAACGTACTTCACTGGCAAAGAAACTCATCAAATTCCCTTACGTTCTCATGAGACACATTTACTGGACGATGACTGGGAACACCTTGTTCTTTACTGGTCCCAAACCAAGAATGTGGTAAGGTCTATGAGCTCATTTTATTTGAAGTACTATATGCTTTGCGTCTTACTGTACTCTGTTCATGCAGAACAAGTGCTTAAACCTGAAGAACAACTGGTCTCATTTAAGATTCCATTGCCATCGTGCATACTGCTTTGCTCTTGTATCACTGTATTTACTCGTACAAACTTATTTTTAAATTGAACGATCCAATGGAAACTCCAATGGCACAACAGATATGTTTATGCATGTTTCTTTAACAGGTTTCCTCTTATAAATAGCTCTGTTGATTTCAATTTCAATTGTGTATATAGTTGACTTCTCATATCATGCACATTACTAGCATCATAATAGGGCCAATAATGTTGTTGTACATGTAGACCCGTGGTACCCATCTAAAATCTTGGTGTGCCATGTAGTTTCCCACGCTTTGTATTCTTTCAGTGCTCCTTTGTCTTGAACTGATATGATTTGAACCGTGTCTCTATTTTGATTTGGCAAGACAATGCAGTGACCATAGGGCATAGATATATGTTTGTTTGATGCTTTTATAGTGTACTAGTTGGCAATAGAAGACTTGGTAGTTTAATCTTGTCCACCTTACTAATGAACTGGTTCACCGAAATGAGTTTCATATACTAGTACATGCTAAACCTGTTATGTGTCTGCTTGTTTCTTCTTTTAGAATGCTGACAGAATATTGGGGAAGAGTGCCTTACTAAGCAATGATAAAGGAAGTAATGCAGATAAGGTTCAGGATCGTGAGACATCCTTGTTGATCTCCAACAAAGATGATAAAATAGCTAAGGAAAACTATCTTGAAGATAGTGAGGCAACCCCAAAGTCCTATCTTGGTTTACTGTTCGAGTTACTGGCCACTACCGCTTGCACAAGCTATTCAAACTCACTGTCTGAATCAGTTTGGTTACTTGAGTCTCAACTACAAGCTGAAAGACATCAATCAGCTGTGCTGCGGCAAGAAGCGGAAGGACTGCGGAAGTCCCTAGAGCATTCAGATGCATACTTTCTGGTGCAACAACCAGCGTTGGAGGAATCTTGCTAAGCTTATTGCCAGCATGGTGGATACCCAGGATAACATTTCTTGAGCTCTTCTGAAGTTGTTTCAGTTATGGACTTGTTTTGCTACCTCGTTTATTTGCACTGGTGGCCAATTTTGACGGCCAGTGTATGTAATATGCTGCTTTGTTCCCTATATTTGCACTGGTGGCGAACTGATGCCCAGTGGATGTAATATGTCTAATAGCTGTAATAGGATAGCATTAGTTGCTTGATTATTTATTTCCTTATTGTCTTGTTTAGTTGTTTGCTTGTAGTCACTTCAATTCCTTTTTCACATTTTTCTAGTGGCCACAATAACCTATTTTTGGTAACTAGGCCACAATAATCATAGCAACACACGGACTGTTGTAACCATGGGCCTCCTGCGGGCTGTAGGATCCGTGGGCCTTATACGGGCCGTAGGATCCATGGGCCTTCTACGGGCCGTAGGATCCATGGACTTTCTACGGGCCATATGATCCATGGGCCTTCTACGGGCCATAGGATCCATTGGTCTTCTATGTGCCGTAGGATCCATGGGCCTTCTACGGGCCGTATAATCATTTCACAAAACATGGGTCATATTATTCGTGGACCATAACGGGCCGTTAATAGGACGCATTTGATAATACTATGAAAACAACCCAACGGGTTAATGGGCCACAAACGGGCCGAATGTAACCATGGGCTGAATTTGGCCCACAAACGGAACATGCCAGTAATGGACCGTAACTAACCGAATTCTAGAAATGATCCCAAGAATAAATGGGCCCTTAGAAGGCCGAAAGTTAACACGGGCTGGAAACGGTCGACGGAATAATGGGTCGTTAATGGGTAGAAAGCGATACATTGTTCATTATGGGCCAGTTTCATCTCGGCCTTTAATGGGTCGAGAGTTACAGAGGGCCTCATATGGGTCGAAAGACATCATGGGCCATACATGGGCCGGAAGTTACAATGGGCTGGAATCATATTGGACGGCCCAGATGAAGGTACTGGGCTTAATTCCGATAGGTTGTAACGGGCCGGGAGTTAGTGGGCCGTAAATGGGCTATATATGAATAGGCCGTTAACAGGCTTTTCGTGGGCTGGCCCGTTACCTTTTGACCAAGTCAAATGGGCCGGCCTTTTCACTGGAATGGGCCTCTGTTGGGCCATGCCATGTGTTGACGTATCATAGGCGCCTCCTATCCAATGAGTGGATGACATCTATCCCAGCGGCGAGCCAACACGTGTTTCCTCTCGCCAATGAGAATTTTACATGTGGAAAATCCTCACTGGTCCGGGATGTTAACGGGTTATTGGATCCAAAACTGGACCCGATAGCTTAACGGCGTCCCGTTACGGTGGATGCCACGTGTCGGTCACCCTTGACGAAAGCACTTCTGTAACGCACAATTTATCATCGTGGAAGTGGACACTTCCGTGATGATAATTTTGGTAATGTCATGGAACACTTCTACGACAGGACAGGTATGACTATCTTGATTCTATCATAAAATCATCATGGATGTATACGCATGACAAAAAATGCGACCTACTGTGACAAACACGTATCATCACGGAAGTGTATTTTTTTCGTAGTGTTAGTCAGTTTCTAACATTGCTTTGTAAAGAATTTTAGTACAATTGCATCTCCTTTGCATGCTTTGAGTAAGAAGAATGCATCATTTGTTTGGGGACCATCCCAAGACACCACATTCAATGAGCTTAAGAATTTACTTACACATGCTCCATTATTTGCATTACCCAACTTTGATAAAACTTCTGAATTTCATTGCGATGCTAGTGTTAATGGCATAGGAGGTGTGGTAATGCAAGAGAAGCGCCCAATCGCTTACTTTAGTGAAAAACTTTCTGGAACACAACTTAGTTATCCTATTTATGACAAAGAGTTATATGCTTTAGTGAGAGTCTTGCATGTGTGGGAACACTATCTTCGCCCTCATGAATTTATCATCCATACGGATCAGGAAACACTTAAATACCTTAAGGGTCAAACTAAATTGAATAAGTGACATGCTAAGTGGAGTGAATTCATTGAGTAATTTCTTTATGTTATCAAGTACATCAAAGGTAAGGAAAATGTTGTGGCGTACGCTCTTTCCCGCAAATGCATGCGTGTTACTAAACTTGAATTGAATATCATTGATTCTGAGCTCATAAAAGACTTGAATGCGCATGATCCTACTTTTGCTATTCCTTATGCCAAATGTTTGACGCATACATCTTGGGAACGATATTATATCAAGGATGATTATCTAATAAGTGCTAACAAACTTTGTATACCTGAGTCTTCTCTTTGTTTGTTACTTTTGCAAGAGGCTCATGGAGGAGGACTTATGGGTCACTATTTTTTGCCCAAGATGTTCTGTGACACCTCACGCTTCACCAACTAATCCTCTACATGTTGCAAAGCTAAGTCTAAAGCTCAATCCCATGGTCTCTATAAGTCACTTCCTATTCCATATCACCCATGGGAAGATATTAGTATGGCCTTTGTGCTTGGTTTACCTAGAACTCAAAATGGCAAGGATTCTGTACTTGCTGTTGTGGACAGTTTCTCTAAAATGGCACATTTCATTCCATGCAACAAGATAGACGATGCTTCACATGTTGCAAATCTCTTTTGTAGGGAAATTTTGTGTCTACGTTGGTTTTTCCCTTGAAGAGGAAAGAGTGATGCAGAAAAGTAGAGATAAGTACTTCCCTCAGTTTGAGAACCAAGGTATCAATCCAGTAGGAGAAGAACGTGCAGATCACCAATACATGCACAAACAATCAAACACTTGCACCCAACGCGATAAAGGGGTTGTCAATCCCTTCACGGCCACTTGCAAAGGTGAGAACTGATAGAGATAGGTAAATAAAACTAAACAAAAGATAAAATATTTTTGGGATTTTTGATGTATAGATCTGGAAATAAAAGATTGCAAAATAGTAGATTGGGAACCAATGTGATGGAAAATAGACCCGGGGGCCATGGGTTTCACTAGAGACTTCTCTCATGAAGGCAAATAATACGGTGAGTGAAAAAATTACTGTCGAACAATTGATAGAAAAGCGCAAAATTATGGCGATATCCAAGTCAACGATTATGCAATATAGGCATCAAGTCTGTGTCAAGTAGACCAAAATGATTCTGCTTCTACTACTATTACTCCACACATAAACCGACTCCTGACTGCATCTAAAGTATTAAGTTCATAAGAACAGAGTAACGCATTAAGTAAGATGACATGATGTAGAGGAATTAACTCAAGCAATATGATGGAAATCTCATCTTTTTATCCTAGATGGCAACAATGCAATACGTGTCTCGCTACCCCTACTTTGTCACTGGGTGAAATCATGCAAGATTGAATCCAAAGCTAGGAACCTCTCCCATTGCAAGAAAAACCAATCTAGTTGGCCAAACCAAACCGATAATTCAAAGAGAAATACAAAGATACCAAATCATGCATATAAGAATTCAAAGGAGATTCAAATAATATTCATAGATAAGCTGATAATAAATCCGCAATTCATCAGATCTCGACAAACACACTGCAAAAGAAGATTACAAAGGATAGATCTCCAAGAACATCGAGGAGAACATGGTATTGAGAATCAAAGAGATAGAGAGAAGAAGCCATCTAGCTACTAGCTATGGACCTGTAGGTCTAAAGTAAACTACTCACGCTTCATTGGAAAGGCAATAGAGTTGATGTAGATGCCCTCCATGATCGAGTCCCCCTCCGGCGGGATGCCGAGAAAGGCCCCAATATGGTATCTCACGGGAAAAGAAGGTTGCGGCAGTGGAAAAGTGTTTTTGTGGATGCTTCTAGTGGTTTGGGAATATATGTGAATATATAGGAGGCAGAACTAGGTCAGGGGGTCACAAGGGGCCCACAAGGTAGGGGGCGCGCCCTCCACCCTTGTCGGCGCCTCGTGGCTCTTCTGACTTGAACTCCAAGTCCCCTGGGTGTCTTCTGGTGCAAGAAAAATCATCGTGACATTTCATTCCGTTTGGTTACTTTGGTATTCCTTTTTCGCGAAGCTCAAAAACAAGGAAAAACCAGAAACTAACACTGGGCTCTAGGTTAATAAGTTAGTCCCAAAAATAATATAAAATAGCATATTAATGCATATAAAATATCCAAAAAAGATAATATAATAGTATGGAAGAATCAAAAATTATAGATACGTTGGAGACGTATATAGCATCCCCAAGCTTAATTCCTGCTCGTCCTCGAGTAGGTAAATGATAAAAGCAGAATTTTCGATGTGGAATGCTACCTAACATATTTATCCATGTAATTTTCTTCATTGTGGCATGAATGTTCAGATCCATAAGATTCAATACAAAAGTTTAATATTGACATAAAAATGATAATACTTCAAGCATACTAATAAAGCAATCATGTGTTCTCAAAATAACATGGCCAAAGAAAGCTATCCCTACAAAATCGTATAGTCTGGCTATGCTCCATCTTCATCACACAAAATATTCAAATCATGCACAACCCTGATACAAGCCAAGCAATTGTTTCATACTTTTGGTGTTCTCAAACTTTTTCAACTGTCACGCAATACATGAGCGTGAGCCATGGAAATAGCACTATAGGTGGAATAGAATATGGTGGTTGTGGAGAAGACAAAAATAAGGAGATAGTCTCACATCAACTAGGCGTATCAACGGGATATGGAGATGCCCATCAATAGATATCAATGTGAGTGAGTATGGATTGCCATGCAATGGATGCACTAGAGCTATAAGTTTATGAAAGCTCAAAAAGAAACTAAGTGGGTGTGCATCCAACTCGCTTGCTCACGAAGACCTAGGGAAATTTGAGGAAGCCCATCATTGGAATATACAAGCCAAGTTCTATAATGAAAAAATCCTAGCAGTATATGAAAGTGACAAAATAGGAGACTCTCTATCATGAAGATCATGGTGCTACTTTGAAGCACAAGTGTGGGAAAAAAAGGATAGTAACATTGTCGCTTCTCTCTTTTCTCTCATTTTTTGTGTGTGGGCTTCTTTGGCCTCTTTTTTTTCTTTTTTTTTCGTCCGGAGTCTCATCCCGACTTGTGGGGGAAACATAGTCTCCATCATCCTTTCCTCACATGGGACAATGTTGTAATAATGAAGATCATCACACTTTTATTTACTTACAACTCAAAAATTACAACTCGATACATAGAACAAAATATGACTCTATATGAATGCCTCCGGCGGTGTACCAGGATGTGCAATGACTCAAGAGTAACATGTATTAAAGAATTATGAATGGCGGCTTTGCCACAAATACAATGTCAACTACATGATCATGCAAAGCAATATGAAAATAATGAAGCATGTCATAATAAACGAAATGGTGGAAAGTTGCATGGAAATATATCTCGGAATGACTATGGAAATGCCATAATAGGTAGGTATGGTGGTTGTTTTGAGGAAGGTATATGGCGGGTGTATGGTATCGGGGAAAGTTGTGCGGTACTAGAGAGGCTACCAATGGTGGAAGGGTGAGAGAGCGTATAATCCATGGACTCAACATACGTCATAAAGAACTCACATACTTATTGCAAAAATCTATTAGTCATCAAAACAAAGTACTACGCACATGCTCTTAGGGGGATAGATTGGTAGGAAAAGACCATCGCTCGTCCCCGACCACCACTCATAAGGAAGACAATCAATAAATAAATCATGCTCCGACTTCATCACATAACTGTTCACCATACCTGCATGCTACGTGAATCACAAACTTTAACACAAGTAATTCTACAGTACACACTTACTCACTAGCATGACTCTAATATTACCATCCTCATATCTCAAAACAATCATAAGGAATCAAACTTCTCATAGTATTCAATGCACTTTATATGAAAGTTTTTATTATATCCCTCTTGGATGCCCATCATATTAGGTCTAAATTCATAACCAAAGCAAATTACCATGCTGTTTAGAGACTCTCAATATAATATAAGTGAATCATGAGAGTTCAATAATTTATATAAAATAGAACCACCACCGTGCTCTAAAAAGATATAAGTGAAGCACTAGAGCAAAATTGCCTAGCTCAAAAGATATAATGAAGCACAAAGAGTATTCTAATAAATCACATGTGTGTCCCTCTCAAAAGGTGTGTATGATACGTCTCCAACGTATCTATAATTTTTAATTGTTCCATGCTATTATATTAACTGTTTTGGATGTCTATGGGCTTTATTTTACACATTTATATCATTTTTGGGACTAACCTACTAACCGGAGGCCCAGCCCGTATTCCTGTTTTTTTGCCTATTTCAGTATTTCGAAGAAAAGGAATATCAAATGGAGTCCAAACGGAATGAAACCTTCGGGAGCGTGATTTTTGAAACAAACGTGATCCAGAGGACTTGGAGTGCAAGTCAAGAAGCAGCCGAGGCTCCCACGAGATAGGAGGGCGCCCCCCTGTAGGGCACCCTCCTGTCTCGTGGGCCCCTTGGGCAGCCACTAACGTACCTCTTCCTCCTATATAAGCCTACGTACCCCGAAAACTTCCAGGGGCAGGACAAAACACAATTTCCACCACCGTAACCTTCTGTATCCGCGAGATCTCATCTTGGAGCCTTCGTCGGCACTCTGCCGGAGGGGGAATCGACCACCGAGGGCTTCTACATCAACATCCTTGCCTCTCCGATGAGTTGTGAGTAGTTTACCACAGACCTACGGGTCCATAGTTATTAGCTAGATGGCTTCTTCTCTCTTTTTGGATCTCAATACAATGTTCTCCCCCTCTCTTGTGGAGATCTATTCGATGTAATCTCCTTTTGAGGTGTGTTTGTCGAGATCCAATGAAATGTGGATTTATGATCAAGTTTATCTATGAATAATATTTGAATCTTCTCTGAATTCTTTTATGTATGATTGAGTTATCTTTGCAAGTCTCTTCGAATTATCAGTTTGGTTTGGCCCACTGGATTGATCTTTCTTGCCATGGGAGAAGTGCTTAGCTTTGGGTTCAATCTTGCGGTGTCCTTACCCAGTGACAGAAAGGGTTGCAAGGCATGTATTGTATTGTTGCCATCGAGGATAACAAGATGGGGTTTATATCATATTGCTTGAGTTTATCCCTCTACATCATGTCATCTTGCTTAATGTGTTACTCTATTCTTTCTGAACTTAATACTCTAGATGCAGGCAGGAGTCGGTCGACGTGTGGAGTAATAATAGTAGATGCAGGCAGGAGTCGGTCTACTTGTTATGGACGTGATGCCTATATACATGATCATGCCTAGATAACGTCATAATTATTCACATTTCTATCAATTGCTCGACAGTAATTTGTTCACCCACCGTAATACTTATGCTCTTGAGAGAAGCCTTTAGTGAAACCTATGCCCCCCGGGTCTATCTCTTATCATATTTGCTTCCAATCTACTTTTATTTGCATCTTTATTTTCTGCATCTATATTATAAAATACCAAAAATATATTTATCTTATAATACTATCTCTATCAGATCTCACTTTCGCAAGTGGCCGTGAAGGGATTGACAACCCCTTTGTCGCGTTGGTTGCGAGTTCTTTATTTGTTTGTGTAGGTTCGTGGGACTTGTTGAGGAGCCTCCTACTGGATTGATACCTTGGTTCTCAAACACTAAGGGAAATACTTACGCTACTATTGCTGCATCACCCTCTCCTCTTCGAGGAAAACCAACGCAAGCTCAAGACGTAGCAAGAAGGATCATGTAGTATTGATACCATGTCATATTGCTCTTTGCATGATCATGTAGTTGACATCGTATTTGTGGCAAAGCCACCTTCATAATTTTCATACATGTCGCTCTTGATTCATTGCATATCCCGGTACACCGCCGGAGGCATTTACATAGAGTCATATCTTGTTCTAGTTTTGAGTTGTAATTTTTGAGTTGTAAATCCATAAAAGTGTGATGATCTTCATTATTAGAGCATTGTCCTAGTGAGGAAAGGATGATGAAGACTATGATTCCCCCACAAGTCGGGATGAGACTTCGGACTTTATAAAAATAAAAGAGGCCAAAGAAGTCCACCAAAAAGAAAAAAAAGAAAAAAGGAAAAGAAAAAAAGGGAAAGAAAAAAAAGAAAAAAAAAGAAAATGAGAGAAAAAGAGAGAAGGGACAATTGCTACTATCTCCTTTTCCACACTTGTGCTTGAAAATAGCACCATGATCTTCATGATAGAGAGTCTCATATGTTGTCACTTTCATATACTAGTGGGAATTCTTCATTATAGAACTTGGCTTGTATATTCCAATGATGGGCTTCCTCAAAACACCCTAGGTCTTCGTGAGCAAGCAAGTTGGATGCACGCCCACTTAGTTTCTTTTTGTTGAGCTTTCATTTATAGCTCTAGTGCATCCGTTGCATGGCAATCCCTACTCACTCACAATGATATCTATTGATGGGCATCTCCATAGCCCGTTGATACGCCTATTCGATGTGAGACTATCTTCTCCCTTTTGGTCCCTACAACCACCATACCACCATAGTGCTATGTCCATGGCTTGCGCTCATGTATTGCGTAAGAGTTGAAAAAAGCTGAAGCATGTTAAAAAGTATGAAACAATTGCTCGTCTCATCATCGGGGTTGTACATGATGGGAGTATTTTGTGTAATGAAAATGAAGCATGGCCTAACTATATGATTTTGTAGGGATAAGCTTTCTTTGGCTATGTTATTTTGATAGGACATGATTATTTGTTAGTATGCTTTGAAGCATTATTATTTTTATGTTTTATAAGCTTTTATCTTGAATCATTTGGATCTGAACATTCATGCCACATTAAAGAAAACTACATTGAGAATTATGCTAGGTAGCATTCCACATCAAAAATTTCTTTTTATCATTTACCTACTCGAGGACGAGCAGGAATTAAGCTTGGGGATGCTTGATACGTCTCCAACGTATCTATAATTTTTGATTGTTCCATGCTATTATATTACCTGTTTTGGATGTCTATGGGCTTTATTTTACACATTTATATCATTTTTGGGACTAACCTTCTAACCGGAGGCCCAGCCCGTATTGCTGTTTTTTTTGCCTATTTCAGTATTTCAAAGAAAAGGAATATCAAACGGAGTCCAAACGGAATGAAACCTTCGGAAGCGTGATTTTTGGAACGAACCTGATACAGAGGACTTGGAGTGCAAGTCAAGAAGCAGCCGATGCTCCCACGAGATAGGAGGGCGCCCCCCCTGTCTCGTGGGCCCCTCGGGCACCCACCGACATACTTCTTCCTCCTATATAAGCCTACGTACCCCGAAAACATCTAGGGGCAGGACGAAACACAATTTCCACCACCGTAACATTCTGTATCTGCGAGATCTCATCTTGGAGCCTTCGTCAGCACTCTACCGGAGGGGGAATCGACAACGGAGGGCTTCTACATCAACATCCTTGCCTCTCTGATGAGTTGTGAGTAGTTTACCACAGACCTACGGGTCCATAGTTATTAGCTAGATGGCTTCTTCTCTCTTTTTGGATCTCAATAGAATGTTCTCCCCCTCTCTTGTGGAGATCTATTTGATGTAATCTCTTTTTGCGGTGTGTTTGTCGAGATCCGATGAATTGTGGGTTTATGATCAAGTTTATCTATGAATAATATTTGAATCTTCTCTGAATTCTTTTATGTATGATTGAGTTATCCTTGCAAGTCTCTTTGAATTATCAGTTTGGTTTGGCCTACTAGATTGATCTTTCTTGCTATGGGAGAAGTGCTTAGCTTTGGGTTCAATCTTGCGGTGTCCTTACCCAGTGACAGAAAGGGTTGCAAGGCACGTATTGTATTGTTACCATCGAGGATAACAAGATGGGGTTTATATCATATTGCTTGAGTTTATCCCTCTACATCATGTCATCTTGCTTAATGTGTTACTCTGTTCTTTGTGAACTTAATACTCTAGATGAGGCAGGAGTCGGTCGATGTGTGGAGTAATAGTAGTAGATGCAGGCAGGAGTCGGTCTACTTGTTATGGATGTGATGCCTATATACATGATCATGCCTAGATAACGTCTTAATTATTTGCTTTTCTATCAATTGCTCGACAGTAATTTGTTCACCCACCGTAATACTTATGCTCTTGAGAGAAGCCTCTAGTGAAACCTATGGCCCCCGGGTCTATCTCTTATCATATTTGCTTCCAATCTACTTTTATTTGCATCTTTATTTTCTGCATCTATATTATAAAATACCAAAAATATATTTATCTTATCATATTATCTCTATCATATCTCACTTTCGCAAGTGGCTGTGAAGGGATTGACAACCCCTTTATCACGTTGGTTGCGAGTTCTTTATTTGTTTGTGTAGGTTCGTGGGACTTGTTGAGGAGCCTCCTACTGGATTGATACCTTGGTTCTCAAAAACTGAGGCAAATACTTACGCTACTATTGCTGCATCACCCTCTCCTCTTCGAGGAAAACCAACACAAGCTCAAGACGTAGCAGTGTACAACAAGGATGATTGTGGGAAATTAAAAAGCAAAGACTCATATCATACAAGACGCTCCAA
Organism: Triticum dicoccoides; assembly: GCF_002162155.2. Lineage (NCBI taxonomy): Eukaryota > Viridiplantae > Streptophyta > Magnoliopsida > Poales > Poaceae > Triticum > Triticum dicoccoides. The sequence goes on from NC_041381.1 coordinate 467,162,212, forward strand.
GCAAAACACATATCATGTGGTGAATAAAAATATAGTCTCATGTAAAGTTACCGATAGACGAATAAGAAAGAGGGGATGCCTTCCGGGGCATCCCCAAGCTTAGGATCTTGGTTGTACATGGATATTACCTTGGGGTGCCTTGGGCATCCCCAAGCTTAGGCTCTTGGCACTCCTTATTCCATAGTCCATCAAATCTTTACCCGAAACTTGAAAACTTCCAACACAAAACTCAATAGAAAATCTTATGAGATCCGTTAGTATAAGAAAGAAAATCACCACTTTATGGTACTGTTGTGAACTCATTCTTTATTTATACTGGTGTAATATCTACTACATTCCAACTTATCCATGGTTCATACTGATACATCTCCAACGTATCTACTTTTCCAAACACTTTTGCCCTTGTTTTGGACTCTAACTTGCATGATTTGAATGAAACTAACCCGGACTAACATTGTTTTCAGCAGAACTGCCATGGTGTTATCTATTGTGCAGAAAACAAAAGTTCTCGGAATGACCAGAAAATCCACGGAGATAACTTTTGGAAAATACAAAAAATACCGGCAAAAGAATCAAGGCCAGGGGGCCCACACCCTGTCCACGAGGGTGGGGGGGCGTGCCCCCCTCCCTTGGGCGTGCCCCCCTGTCTCGTGGGCCCCCTGATGCTCCACCGACCTCAACTCCAACTCCATATATTCCGTTTCGCGAAGAAAAAATCAAAGAGAAAGTTTCATCGCGTTTTATGATATGGAGCCGCCGCCAAGCCCTAATCTCTCTCGAGAGGGCTGATCTGGAGTCCGTTCGGGGCTCCGGAGAGGGGGATTCGTCGCTGTCGTCATCATCCACAATCCTCCATCACCAATTTCATGATGCTCACCGCCTGCGTGAGTAATACCATCGTAGGCTTGCTGGACGGTGATGGGTTGGATGATATTTACCATGTAATCAAGTTAGTTTTGTTAGGGTTTGATCCCTAGTATCCACTATGTTCTGAGATTGATGTTGCTATGACTTTGCTATGCTTAATGCTTGTCACTAGGGCCCGAGTGCCATGATTTCAGATCTGGACCTATTATGTTTTCATGAATATATGTGAGTTCTTGATCCTATCTTGCAAGTCTATAGTCACCTATTATGTGTTATGATCCGACGACCCCGAAGTGACAATAATCGGGATACTTCTCGGTGATGACCGTAGTTTGAGGAGTTCATGTATTCACTATGTGTTAATGCTTTGGTCTGGTACTCTATTAAAAGGAGGCCTTAATATCCCTTAGTTTCCACTAGGACCCCGCTGCCACGAGAGGGTAGGACAAAAGATGCCATGCAAGTTCTTTTCCATAAGCACGTGTGACTATATTCGGAATACATGCCTACATTACATTGATGAACTGGAGCTAGTTCTGTGTCACCCTATGTTATAGCTATTACATGAGGAATCGCATCTGACATAATTATCCATCATTGATCCAATGCCTACGAGCTTTTCAGATATTATGCTTTGCTTATTTACTTTTCCGTTGCTACTGTTACAATTACTACAAAACTGCTATCTTTACTTTTGCTAATGTTACCATTACTATCATACTACTTTGCTACTAAATACTTTGCTGCAGATACTAAGTTATCCAGGTGTGGTTGAATTGACAACTCAACTGCTAATACTTGAGAATATTCTTTGGCTCCCTTGTGTCGAATCAATAAATTTGGGTTGAATACTCTACCCTCGAAAGTTGTTGCGATCCCCTATACTTGTCGATTATCAAGACTAATTTCTGGCGCCGTTGCCGGGGAGCATAGCTCTATTCTTTGAGTTACTTGGGATTTATATCTCCTGATCACTATGAAGAACATGGAAGACGCAAGAACTAAGATTTTTCCCTCAACTACGAGGGGAGGTAAGTAACTGCCATCTAGCTCTGCACTAGATTCTCCTTCTGTTTTGAGTAAGCTTGCGATACCTAAACCTGCTACTGCTATGAATTCTGATATGTCGCATGTTATTGATGATGCCACTTCTGCTATGAATGATACTTGTGATGAAACTACTTCTGTGCTTGATACTACTGTGCCATTAGGTGAATATCTTGAAGAACAACTTGCTAGGGTTAGAGAAAATGAAATTATTGAGAACGAAATTATTGATGATAGTGATGATGAAGGTTCTCCCCCTAATTATGAATTGCCTGTTGTTCGTGAGGGTTATGTTATGGATGAAGAAGCTGCTAGAGCTATTTTTGCTTGCAATGATAGATATGATCTTAAGAAGTTATTAGCTAAATGGAAGCAGCAATCCCTTAATGCTAGAATGAAACATGACCCTGCTTTTTCCACTTCACCTATCTGTGTTACTGATAAGGATTATGAATTCTCTATTGATCCTGAGATTATTACTTTGGTTGAATCTGATCCTTTTTATGGCTATGAATCTGAAACAGTTGTGGCACATCTTACCAAGTTGAATGATATAGCCACCCTGTTTACTAATGATGAGAAGTCTCGCTATTATTATATCCTCAAGATATATCCGCTCTCATTAAAGGGTGATGCTAAAACTTGGTTTAATTCTCTTGATCCTGGTTGTGTGCGTAGTCCCCAGGATATGATTTATTACTTCTCTACTAAATATTTCCCTGCTCATAAGAAACAAGTTGCCTTGCGGGAAATATATAATTTTGTGCAAATCAAAGAAGAGAGTCTCCCACAAGCTTGGGGGAGGCTTCTCCGATTACTTAATGCTTTTCCTGATCATCCTCTTAAGAAAAATGAAATACTTGATATCTTTTATAATGAACTAACCGATGCTTCCAAGGACTACTTGGATAGTTGTGCTGGTTGTGTTTTCAGGGAAAGAACAGTCGACCAAGCTGAATTGTTATTGAATAATATGTTGACTAATGAAAATAAATGGACTCTTCCTGAGCCAATTCCTGAGCCAATTGAGCCAGCTCCTGAGCCTATTCCTAAACCTACTCCGAAGAAGAGGGGTGTTCTATTTCTCAGTCCCGAAGATATGCAAGAGGCAAAGAAATCAATGAAAGAAAAGGGTATTAAAGCTGAAGATGTTAAGAATTTACCTCCTATTGAAGAAATACATGGTCTTAATATATCGCCTGTTGAAGAAATACATTGTATTGATAACCTGACACGGGTAGTAAAGGTAAATTCTCTCTATAGATATGATAAAGTTGAAATCCCGACTACTAAATTTCATAGCCCATGCTTAGATGAATTTGATGACTTTATGGCTAGACAAGAAAGTTTTAAAGCTTATGTTGGTAGAGAATTAAAGAATATTGCTTTCGAGATAGGACTCTTGAGTGATTATATGGCTAGAGTTAAAGGTGAACTTAAACTCATTAGCAAATATGCTTCTATGGTTACCACTCAAGCTGAACAAGTACTTAAAGCTCAAAGTGATTTGCTCGATGAATTAAGTAATAAACATGACTTTGCTGTTAGAGTGGCTACTAGAACGGGTAGAATGACTCAGGAACCTTTGTATCCTGAAGGCCACCCTAAGAGAATCGAGCAAGATTCTCAGAGAAATAATTTAGAGGCACCTAGTTCTTCTAAAAAGAAGAAAAAGAAAAATGATAGGACTTTGCATGCTTCTAGTGAACCTGTTATATACACACCTGAGAATCCCAATGATATTTCTATTTTCGATGCGGAAATACAATCAGATGATGAACATGAACCTGGTGATAATGTTAATGATAATGTTCATGTTGATGCTCGACCTAGCAATAACAATGATGTAGAGGTTGAACCCACAATCAAAGAATCAACGTTATGATGAAAGAGACTTTGTTTCTAGGAAGCATGGTAGAGAAAGAGAACCATGGGTTCAGAAACCCATTCCCTTTCCTCCTAAACCATCCAAGACAAAGGATGATGAGGATTTTGAGCGCTTTGCTGAAATGATTAGACCTATCTTCTTACGTATGCGCTTAACTAATATGCTTAAATTAAATCCTTATGCTAAATATATGAAGGATATCATTACAAATAAAAGAAAGATACCGGAAGGTGAAATTTCCACCATGCTTGCTAATTATACTTTTAAGGGTGGAATACCAAAGAAACTTGGAGATCCAGGGGTACCAACTATACCATGCTCCATTAAAAGAAATTATGTTAAAACTACTTGATGTGATCTTGGAGCCGGTGTTAGTGTTATGCCTCTCTCTTTATATCGTCGACTTGAATTGAATAAGTTGACACCTACTGAAATATCTTTGAAAATGGCTGATAAATCAACTGCTATACCTGTCGGTATTTGTGAGGATGTGCCTATTGTGGTTGCAAATGTCACTATCTTAACGGACTTTGTTATCCTTGATATTCCCGAGGACGATAGTATGTCAATTATCCTTGGTAGACCCTTTTTGAATAATGCAGGGGCTGTTATTGATTGCAACAAAGGCAATGCCACTTTTCATGTTAATGGTAATGAGCATATGGTACACTTCCTGAGGAAACAACCTCAAGTTCATAGCATCAATTCTATTGGAAAAGTTCCAACTATCATTACTGGAGGTTTTGAATTTCCTCTTCCTACTGTCAAGAAAAAGTATGATATTCTTATTGTTGGGGATGTTCATATCCCCGTTGAGGTAACCTAGTGTTATTTGAAGTTTCTCCGGTTTCATGTTATTCAGAATGAGTTTGTTAACAAGACTTGATCAACCTTGTTAGTGGATTCATTTTGATGATCATGAGATGGATGAAACTAGAAGGCACAACCTTCTGTACCCTCTTTTTACTTTCCGTTATATATATTAAATAAAGCAAAAATAGTATTATCTGTCTATTTTCTGATTTATCCGTGCAATAAAAAAATATCCCGAAAATAGAAGTGCTCCAAATGCCCTGCAAATTTAGTATGATTTTTTATGAAATATTTGAGGATTTGAGGCACTGAGAACACTGCAGGGGGGCAAGCACCTGGCCACGAGGGTTGAGAGCGCGCCCGCACCCCCTGGGTGCCCCCCCCGTCTCATAGGCCCACGGTGGCCCCCTCCACTTATTCCTACACCCACACACTCCATCTTCCTCCCAAAAAAATCCCCATCCAGCTCAAGCATGAGTTCTAGCTCATTTTGTTGCGATTTTCGATCTCCTTGCTCAAAGCTCCATTCACAAAACTGCTTTGGGAGATTGTTGCTTGGTATGTGACTCCTCCATTGGTCCAATTAGTTTTTGTTCTAGTGCTTTATTCATTGCAATTTTTTGCTGCATAGGTGACCCTGTTCTTGAGCTTGCATGTCAAATTTATGAGGTCCCAAGTAATTCTAATGCATGATATAGGCTCTAGGCACTTGTGGGAGTAGTTGTTATCAATCTTGTTTAGTTTTATTCACTTTTATTTTGAAGTTACTAAAAATTTCAAAAAATTTCAGAAAATGATAAGGAGATTATTGAGGGGTTCTTCTAGTCAAAGCTCCAAGGATAAACAAGCTAAGGAGAAAGAAAAGGCCAAGTATAATCTTCCTCGCATAGTGGAAGTAAGGCCTTGTGAGTGGCCATGTGATGATTTCTTGAGAGAAGCCGGGATTTATGAAGACTTTTATTCTTTGAATGAAAATGCGGGCCTCACCGACTTCCTCCACGACCGGATCGATCAGTATCTCTTACTCACCAATACTTTCGTACAAAACTTTTATTATTATCCTAAGAATTCACCTCCTTCAGTATCATTTCATTTATATGATGAGTTCAAGGAAATGTCTTTATGTAATTTTTGCGCGGTATGTAGAATACCCTTTGAGGGCAGCTTAGATGAACCACATCGTAAAGATGTGGATGGTTTTGTTAACACTATTATTGTAGGGGATTCAAAGAAGGGTCCCGATGCGAGAATCACTAGCATACATTTTCCTGTTTTATGCTACTTTGCCATATTTGCTAGTCGATGCTTAATTGGTCGTGGAAATAGTGGAAACTTCAGTGTTCCTGATATCATTATTCTATTCCATGCCTTGTTTGGTGATAACAGTTTTAGTATGTGTGCCGTTATTGCTAAACGGTTAAGCCTGAACCGTACAAAGGGCCCCATCTTTGGAGGTATCTATGCTGCATGCCTTGCTAAACATTTTGAGTTACCCATTAGGCATTATGAGAAAGAGGAGACAATGCTGCCTCTTTCCTTTTTAGATTACAGGAGCATGGTAGCGCATGAGTTTATTGTTGACAACAAAGATAAGATGCTTCTGTATAACCTGAGATATAATAAGAAACACAATGAGATTATTGGCCCTGCCTGCGCCTTTGTTGTTTGATTTAACTGTAGATAATTACCTTGTCTCACCGGAAGCGGTGTACGCTCATCGAGGCCAGACATCCGCTCCAGAGCCTGAGCCGGAACCTCCACTGGACCCTTATCGTCCATCATCTTATCAGTGGGATCCGGAGGAGATCGTTAGCCAGTGGTATCCAGATAACACTCCTCAGTACACCGGGGAGAGTAGCCGCGATCCTTGGCATTAGACCAACTTAGGCCAAAAGCCTAAGCTTGGGGGAGTACGTATTTCTCACCGACCTTACATTCATGTTCACACACTTATTCTAGTTGTCGGTGCTCATACTCTTTCATTGTATTATCCATGCTAGTTTAAATATTTTTTCTAGCTTTCTTCCTGTGTGTTTTATAAACCTTAAGAAAACCAAAAAAATAGTTAGTTTCATTTCCATGCTTGTAGTAGTAATTAAAATGAAAACCCAAAAAGGTTTCACGTTCTTCTTTTGCATGTTGGGAGCTTCCCCGTGTAAATAGTTTTATTTCTTTTCTTTCCTTTGGGGGTCAAGAGTAGAAGACCATATTGAAAATGTTTAGTGGCTCTCATATGCATGATTGTTAATTTAACTTGGAGCCCATATTACTTTGTCTTCTCTCTTGAATTGAATGCTTGCAGATTCCAGCTTAGTCCAATGCGCGTGCACTATTATTATTATACACACCGTTCGGTCATGAAAGTGACAGGCAATAATGACGATATATGATGGACTGATTGAGATGAGTGAGGGAGTCCTGGATTAGGGGGTATCCGGACAGCCGGACTATATACTTTAGCCGGACTGTTGGACTATGAAGATACAAGATTGAATACTTCGTCCTGTGTTCGGATGGGACTCTCCTTTGCGAGGAAGGCAAGCTTGGTGATTCAGATATGTAGATATCCTTCTCTGTAACCGACTCTGTGTAACCCTAGCCCCCTCCGGTGTCTATATAAACCGGAGGGTTTAATTCGTAGGACAACAACAATCATAATCATAGGCTAGCCTCTAGGGTTTAGCCTCTATGATTTCATGGTAGATAAACTCTTGTAATACTCATATCATCAAGATCAATCAAGCAGGAAGTAGGGTATTACCTCCATAGAGAGGGCCCGAACCTGGGTAAACATCGTGTCCCCGCCTCCTGTTACCATTAGCCTTAGACACAGTTCGGGACCCCCTACCCGAGATCCGCCGGTTTTGACACCGACATTGGTGCTTTCATTGAGAGTTCCACTGTGCCGTCGTGATAAGGCTTGATGGCTCCTTCAATCATCTCCAACGACGCAGTCCAGAGGGAGGTTTTCCCTCCCGAACAGATCTTCGTATTCGGCGGCTTCATACTGCGGGCTAACTCGCTTGGCCACTTGGAGCAGATCGAAAGCTACGCCCCTGGCCATCAGGTCAGGTTTGGAAGCTTGAACTATACTGCCGATATCTGCGGAGACTCGATCTTCGACGGATTCGATCCCATGTCAGGTACGCCAGACAGTCGCGATGAGCATGACCTAGATCTGCCATCGGACAGTGTTCGGGAGATCGCACCTGCAGCGGCACCAGGAATCAATCCGGAGCAGATCGTGCCTTCCGAGGACGGGTGGATGGACACCGCCTTGGAAGGCGCGCATTCATCGGCGTTGGAGCCGAATACTGACCCCACCTCCTGCAAGAGTGATGTCATCGGACCCCCGGACTTGTTTCCGGCTACAGGATCCGAACCGCGTGCGCCCGTGCCTATCGAATCTAATTGGGCACCGGTCATGGAGTTCACCGCCGCGGATATTTTTCAGCACTCGCCCTTCGTTGATGTGCTTAACTCATTAAGGTCTCTTTCCTTGTCGGAAGATTCTTGGCCGAACTATGTCTGGCTCGATTGGGAAGCGGGCGACGAAGAAATTCGACCCCCACCCACCACCCACTTTATAGCCACTGTCGATGACTTAATCGACATGCTCGACTTCGACTCCAAAGACATCGACGGTATGGACGATGATGCAGGAGAAGAACGGGAACCACCGCCTATAGGGCGCTGGACTGCCACCTCATCATATGATATTTATATGGTGGACACCCCTAAAGAAAACAATGGCGATGAGGCAATGAAAGATAACCCCTTGGGGAAGCAATCTAGACACCGGCGTCATCGGCGGTGCTCCAAGCCCTACCATAGCAAAAATAGTGATGCTGGCACAGGAGATAACAATCCAGATGGTGCCGAAGACGAAGACAACCCTGCCCAGCCAGGCTTCGAGCAGGCCGAGCAAGAGGATGGGCAAGCTAGCCCTAGAGAACAGGCAACTGGCAAAGAATCAGAGGACGATAATTACATGCCTCTCTCTGAAGATGAAGTGAGCCTTGGCGACGAAGAATTCATCGTGTCAGAGGATATCGTCGAGCAGGAGCGCTTCAAACGCCGGCTTATAGCCACTGCAAAAATCCTGAAGAAAAAGCAGCAACAACTTCAAACTGATCAAGATCTACTAACTAACAGATGGACTGATGTCCTGGCTGCCGAGGAATATGGACTCGAGTGCCCTAGCAAAAGCTACCCAAAGCGCAGGTTGCTACCTCATCTCGATGAGGAAGCTTTAAAACCCATGCTAGCAGCGCATGATGCGGCTGACCGGCCACCCCGTGGCCACAACAAAGTGGCGTACCAGCCCAAATTCCAGACCGCACCCCGTCACCAATCAAACGATAATGCTAAGGCCCGGGGCTACACGAAGGACCTGCGAGATGTATTGGACAACAAAGCAGGATAGTCAAGATCGATCTACGGATCACGGGGATGCGCCACAATACGTGATGATGACCGTCCGCCGTAACCAAAATCCAGCCAGGCCGAATACAATAGACTAGATTCATGTGAACTACGTCGGGATGTAGCCCGACGTAGAGGCGCCGCACACCCCCTATGCTTCACTGATGAAGTAATGGATCATGAATTCCCAGAAGGGTTTAAACCCGTAAACATTGAATCATATGATGGCACAACAGACCCCGCGGTATGGATTGAAGATTTCCTCTCCACATTCACATGGCCCGCGGAGATGATCTACACGCCATCAAGTACCTCCCACTAAAACTCAAGGGACCAGCTCGGCATTGGCTGAATAGCTTGCCGGCAAAGTCCATCAGGAGTTGGGAGAACCTGGAAGACGCATTTCTTGACAACTTCCAGGGCACTTACGTGCGACCACCGGACGCTGATGACTTAAGTCACGTAATCCAACAGCCCGGAGAGTCAGCCAGAAAATTCTGGACTCGGTTCCTAACTAAAAGGAACCAAATTGTCGACTGTCCGGATGTCGAAGCCTTAGCAGCTTTCAAGCATAACATCCATGACGAGTGGCTCGCCCGACACCTTGGCCAAGAGAAGCCAAAATCCATGGTAGCCCTCACGACACTCATGACCCGCTTTTGCGCGGGCGAGGACAGCTGGCTGGCTCGTAGCAACATCACACCCAAAAACTCGAGCGATTCGGATGCCAGGGATAGCAACGGCAAGACACGACGAAATAGACACAAGCGTCGCAACAATGGCGACAACGCCGAATATATGGCAGTCAATGCTGGATTCAGAGGCTTTAAGTCCGGACTATGGAAAAAGCCATTCAAAAGAAACAGTCCGGGCTCGTCCAGTTTGGACCGCATACTCGATCGCTCATGTCAAATTCATGGCACCCCCGATAAACCAGCCAACCACACCAACAGGGAATGTGGGTGTTTAAACAGGCCGGCAAGTTGAATGCCGAAAACAAGAAAAAGGGGCTACACAACGATGACGACGAGGAGCCTCGGCCGTCGAACACAGGAGGACAGAAGAAATTCCCTCCCAGGTGAAAACAGTAAATATGATATACGCAACCCATATTCCCAAGAGGGAACAGAAGCGTGCACTAAGGGACATCTACACGATGGAGCCAGTCGCCCCAAAGTTCAACCCATGGTCCTCTTGCCCGATCACCTTTGATCGCAGGGACCATCCTACCAGTATCCATCATGGCGGTTTGGCCGCGTTGGTCCTTGACCCTATCATCGACGGATTCCATCTCACACGAGTCCTTATGGATGGTGGCAGCAGCCTGAACCTGCTCTATCAGGATACAGTGCGCAAGATGGGCATCGACCCCTCAAGGATCAAACCCACAAAAACCACCTTCAAGGGTGTCATACCGGTGTGGAGGCCTGTTGTACGGACTCAATCACACTGGAAGTGGTCTTCGGATCCCCGGACAATTTCCAAAGCGAGGAGTTAATCTTCGACATCGTCCCCTTCTACAGTGGCTATCATGCACTGCTCGGACGAACCGCATTCGCGAAATTCAATGTGGTAACACATTATGCATACCTGAAGCTCAAAATGCCGGGACCTCGCGGGGTTATTATAGTTAATGGAAACACAGAGTGCTCGCTCCGCACGAAGGAGCACACTGTGGCCCTCGCGGCGGAAGTACAAAACAACCTTCTCCAGCAAACATCCAAATCAGCGATAAAGAACCCAGATACCGTCAAGCGAGTCCGGAGTACTCTGCAACAGGATCATCCGGCACGTCCAGAGCTCAACTAGCAATCCGGCCTCCGCCCTAGTCCCAGTCAAGCGGTGACATTCATGCCGTGCGTACATAATTACGCACTTAAAATACCCTGGGCATAGGCGGAGGCACAACCATGACACGGTCCACAATGCAGTTCGACCGCCCCGAGACCCATGCATTTTTGCACCTCTTTTTTCTCTTTCAGGCCCCTATCTTCATGAGGCTCCTCCGAAAATACCGGTTACCGGACACATAATGGACGGACACACCAGGAGGAAAAAAAGCTTGGGCACACATGGGAATCCTCAGGTGGTCTCTGATAACGATCGTTATACCTGTTTTACATACCCGCATATCGCCCGCTCCTGGTCAGAATGTGTCAAACAGTCTTATGTTGCTTATCGCACTACTTGTATATGTACGCCTTGACGTATCATTTGAATAAACAAGGGAAAATAGCATATAGCGTCAACTTGCTCTTATTTTCATTCATCTACTTTTTTACTGCATATTTATTACACCCATGCATTTTGGCACAGCCAGTTTGCTAGGGGCTTTAGTACCCCATAACCTGGCAAGAAAAGTCCAAACACTTTTGACAGTGTGGCACCCCGAACTTATAGCATTATATGCATCAGCTCCGAATCATGCCTTGGGTCAATAGTTGGGTTTGCCCAGCTCCTATGTTTTGGTACCTTATGTTCCGCTATATCGGCTAAGGTAGCGCTAGGAAAACTACTGCGATTGTGTCCCGGTTCTTCTGGACGAGCACCTCAGTAGAGAAAGCCGAAAACTGACTGTCATGGTAAGGCGAGAGCAGGTCGCTATTCGAGAGGTCTCAAATCCTTAAAGATTTTCTCCGCTTCAGGCAAGGAATCGGCCTCGTCCAATTTAGGCGTGTATAGCGCCCCGAGTCCGGCTTTCCGGATACTAGGGGCTTTGCCAAAATTTAAAATTATAGACTTCTATGGCTAAGTGAGGGCGATAAAGCCATATAGTCCGGTTGCCTCGTTCGCGGCACTAAACACCTCCTTCAAAGGACCACAAATTTGGATAAAGAGTGTTTATACTTATCCCGAACACCCCACTACTAGTTACATGGGGGCAGAAGCCGACGACTGGCAACTCTCAGGAATTTATAAAACGGCCGCACAGAAGGTAATATTTTAAATCAACAAGCATCGTATAGCGCACATAAACTCGTTATCATATTACAGGATGACATGAGTACATTCATTCAAATATTGCATCCCTGGTGCATTGATCCACCACAAGGCGGGCACCTTTAAGGACATTGTCATAGTACTGTTCGGAGTGGCGATGCTCTTTGCCCTTCGGTGGCCCCTCTGTCACCAGCTTCTCGGCGTCCATCTTCCCCCAGTGCATCTTCGCACGGGCCAAGGCCCTGCGTGCACCCTCAATGCAGATGGGCCGCTTACTGACTTCAAGCCACAGACAGGCATGCACCATCCGTTTTATAAGGCCGAAGTAGCTGCCGGGCAGGGGCTCGCCAGGCCACAGCCGGACTATAAAGTCCCTCATGGCCAGTTCGGCCTCCTTGTGTAGCTCAACCAATTGCTTCAGCTGGTCGCTCAAGCACATCGGATGATCGGTCCCAATATACTGGGACCAGAACAGCTTCTCCATCGAGCTCCCCTCTTTTGCACGGTAGAACTCCGCGGCGTCTGACACACTACGTGGCAGATCGGCGAACACTCCTAGAGAGCTCCGAATTCGGGTAAGCAAAAGGAAAGTTTCCTTCACATGCTTGCTTTGCATAATGATTACCTTACCCGCTGCTATCTTCTTGGACGTCTCGATTTCCTGGAGGGCCTTTTGGGCTTCGGCCTTGGCGTCTTGCACGCTCTGGAGGGCCTTCGCAAGCTCGGACTCTCGCGTCTTAGAGTCACGCTCCAGGGACTCACATTTCTTGACGAGGTCCTGGAGCTCTTGCTGGACCTCATTTACGTGAGCATCTTGCTTCTCATGCTCGGTGCGCTCCTTGGCCGCCCTGTCTTCGGCCTCGGATAGCGCTTTCTTAAGGGCCGCCACTTCGGTCGTGGCCCCTATTAAACATTCACATTTCTTCCATTAGCATCAATAAATTTTCTTTTATATAAATTATGGACGGGGTATTACTTACCTTTGTTTTCCTCGAGCTGCCTCTTGTCAGGACCCCGACTCAATGCCACATCGATCTAGCATGTAACACCTCATATCACCTTGCGGCCTCACGCACGGTATCCCCACGGGTGTCGCCTTACCTTAGCCCGGGACCGTTTGCGCCTTTTGGCACACGTATATGACAGTGTCGCTAGCATCCATATGATAAGGAGCCCGGGCTGACATGGCTAGTCGTAAACCCAAAGTGGCACAGACTTACAGGGACAGGCATCCATGACCCAGCATCGAACATGTCGGTCATCAGCGAGTGAATCCAGGCTGTAGCACTGGGCTAGCAGGACTCCGGTGAACCGGGCTGTAGCGGGCTAACAGGACTCCGGTATTCATCGCGTGACATTTCCCCGAAGGGACAGACACAGGAACGAAGAAGGACACATGCCGGCCAGCCTAAGTGTTCCGGAGCAGTAGCAAGCTACCATGGCTCGGTGGAAACACTAGGAGACATTTCCCGGTAAGAGAGGCTACTAAGGATAAACAACTAGATAGCCAGATCCCACACATACCAAGCATTTCAATAACATACACACAATATGCTCGATATGTGCAAACACAACATGGCATCACAACATGACTCTACGACTCAAGTAGTTTATTCATTAGGCTCCGAGGAGCGAGATATTACAATCATGGGTCTCATGACCCAACAATCAGAGCATACAAGTCAAAGCACAAGCGGAAGCTATCATGTCTGAGTACAGACATCTATAAATGAAAAAGGCTGAGAAGCCTGACTATCTATCAGATCCTGCCGAGGGCACAAGATCGGAGCTGAGGTATCAAGCTAAACGTCGAAGTCCAAGCGGCACTACTAGTGAGACTGAAGTCTCTCTGCAAAAACATAAAATAGGCAAACGTGAGTACAAATGTACCCATCAAGACTTACATCAGATCTATCTACACATGCATCATTATCAACAAAGGGATGGTGGGGTTTAACTGCAGCAAGCCAGCTTTGACTCGGTGGCTATCCTAAACTACGACTGCAATCGACTCTTTTGAGGTGGCGCACACGAGTCCACATATTCACCATATCAATACACCACTATGGATCCGCTCCCGTCTCCCTACGAGAACGCCATCCATAGCACTCACGCTTATCTTGCGCATTTTAAAGTATCCACTTTCACTTGTCTATGAACTGATATAAGCAACCCAGAAGTCCTTTTCCGCGGACACGGCTATTCGAATAGATGATGTTAACCCTGCAGGGGTGTACTTCTTCACACACGCTCTCACCACTTACCGCCGTTTACACGACATGTACTCGGCAACCTTCAAGCGGAAGCCCAACGTGGGTGTCGGCCACGGCCTGCCTAAACACTCAAGTCTCTAGTCCAGGTTTATCGCCTATTCGGGTTCCATCCATGAGGAGATCCGGCCGGAGTTTCGCTCACAGCCCCAAACGATGTGAACAGGGTTCCGTGACACTAAACGGGCGCCCGGTTTACCCGGCCACGTGCCTACCGCATCACAGCCCACCCCTACGGTCAGCGCTGCGCACGGCCTCCAGCATACTACAAACACCAGAAACTATTTGCAACTCCTGGACAGAGGACAAGGGTGATCAAGAAGCCGAGAGGGTCCATTGGTTTCGGGCCCAATGCGTGGTAGTAGCTGAATCATGGATCACAAACACAGAACTCAGTTCCTGAGGACGGCTGCAATGAGACAACCCACCATGTACTCCTACATGGCCTCTCACCGCTACCTTTACCAAATCGTGTTCACACACTTAGCTCACACACAGTAGGACATGTTCACACGCCTCTGATTCATCCCCGATGAATCAGACCTGACTCAACTCTAAGCAGTAGCAGGCATGACAACAAGCATGAATGAGTAGGCACAACAGGGCTCAAACAACTCCTACTCATGCTAGTGGGTTTCATCTATTTACTGTGGCAATGACAGGTCATGCAAAGGATAAAGGGGTTCAGCTACCGCAGCAAGTAACAGATGAATCGATGTTGTCCTAATGCAGTAAAAGAGAGTAGGAGCGAGAGAGTGGGATTTTATCGGAATGAACAAGGGGGTTTTGCTTGCCTGGCACTTCTGAAGATAACATTGAGTCTTCATCAGTGTCAACGATCACATCATCGGTATCACGTCTATCGAGAGGGGACAAATACCGGCAATTACAGAAAAACACGATCAATGCAATGCACAATATGATGCATGCTATGACATGGCAATATGAATGTGTTTTGGGCTAATGCACCTAAAACCAGATTAAATGAAGTTGGTTTGAATCCAAGATTCAAATTCAAACTCCATATGTGGATATTTAAATGCCATTAGTATGATTTGTGCTAAACAGCATCTATAAGTTGTTCTAACATGCATGAAAATGGTACAGATGGATTCCTTGAATTTTTCTGATAATTTTTCATATATAAATTATTTAATTTGGACTTACGGTTGAATTTCTATGAATTTTAGAAGTTTATACAAATTTCTGGAATTTCCTGAATATTTTCAAATCCAGAAAATACTTATTGCGTCAGCCTGATGTCATGATGACGTCAGCAGGTCAACGTGGCACAGTCTGGTCAACCCCTGACCGGTGGGTCCCGAGTGTCAGCGTCTAACTAAACTAACCTAGCTTAGTTAAACTAACCTAACCTAATTAGCCGGGCGGGGCCCGCAGGTCAGTGAGAGAGAGGGGGTCAAACCCGGGTCAAACTCACCGGAGTTGACCCGAGGCTCGTCGCCGGCGAGGCCAGGGACGGCGGAGAGCGTCGGGATTCGCCCTCCGATGACCAAAAGAGCGGCGGAGGGGCTCTACGGGATGCCCAGACCCGCGCGCATCTAACAGGGCCAACGGAAGAAGCTAGGGTGGCCGGAGGCGACGACAATCATGACGACGGCGGCGGCCGGAGTTCGGGTGGTGGCGGGTTTGGCGCTACGAGCGGTGGTTTGGCGCGCTGAGGGCACTGGGGAGAAGCTCTTGCTCCTACGCATCCAAAGGAACGGACGGGAGGCCGCGAGGTGGCCGGAATTGAGCACGGCGTCGACCTCGGCGGCGGCCGGAGCTCGGGCGAGCTCGGGGTCGGGGTTAGGGAGCACGGCAGGAGGAGCTGGGGCGCGCTACGGACTCCTGAGATCGCGGTGAGCACGTCAGTGGGCTCGGATACGAGCTGGGGTGGCTGTGGCCACGGCCACGCCATGGCCGGCGGCGAGAAACTCTCGGCCGCGGTGGAGGAAGAGGCTAGGGGATGAGTGCGAGCTTGAGGGAAGGGGAAAGAGGAAGAGAGGCTCACAGGGGTTGCATCGGTGGCCTCGGGGAGCTCGGGGAGGCGTCGGAGGCGGCGAACCGACAGTGGTGAGCTTCGGTGGCCGGCGACGGAACGGCGATGGTGGCGGCGTTGCAGGGCTTCCGGAGGGCCGTGGGTCGGTGGGGAGGAAGGAGGGGGTCGAGGCGGAGCCTCTGGGCTAGTCGGGGGGAGCGAGGGAAGGGCGGTGGCTGTGGTTACGGCGAGCGGCGGCGACGGGCTCCGCTCGGTGAGGAGAACAGAGGAGGGGGGGAGAGTGTTCCGGGGAGAGGATGAGGACGCGGGAGAGAGGGAGAAGGGAGAGGGGGTGCGTGGCATCCGTAGCGGCGTCGGAGTGGCAGCAGGCAGGCAGGAGGTGGCGTTGCGCGTGCGTGCGCGCCGCGGGCACACGCCCCTGTCCTACTGTCCCGAGGAGGAAGACGACAGGGAGCGCTGGTGGGCTGGGCCGGTGCAGCTGGGCCGGCTACAGGTAAGTGGCCCAGGTGCGGGTCTTTCTCTCTCTCTCTTTTTCTAATTATCTCAGTTTTCTATTATTCTGTAAATTTAGGGCTTTATTAAAAATACTCAGACACTTTCAAAAATCATGAAACTAATCATGGCTACTGTTTAGAATATATCCAACAGTAAACATTTTAGTTTATGATTATTTGAGCATTTGAAATATTTAATAGCATTTAAATGCCTGAAAATACTATATGATTTAATTCAGTGACCAAATATGTCCTGCAAAAATATAAACCATTTTTGGTAGATGCTTCCACCTCAAACCAGAAATGTTGAACATTTTTAGAGGACATTTTGAGTTCAATGAAAAAGGTTTTATTTTGACCCTAGTTGAATTCATTTGGTGCTAGGGCTTAGTCAATCCCCATCTCAGGTTTAAATGAAATTTAAACATGATGTAACACTCTAATGCATGCACTAGGCATTGTCAGAACTAGGGATGTGACAACTCACCCCTACTAAACAAGAATCTCGTCTCGAGATTCAAGCGTAGGGTAAGGTGAAGGGGAAACGCAAACTAGTATAATCTTCACGATCCAGGTTGCACTTCATAGAAACGTTGATTTGAACACCATTATTGTCTCGAAGTCTTGCTCTGAGAACTCCAGCTAACATGACAACGAGAGGAAAGGAAAGATCCTAAAAGAATGGTTCTTCTCAAAAGTCGAACAACTCAGGATTAACTCACGGAATGAGACATAGCAACATCTCTCGAGCTGAGAGGCGAAGCACACATCCATAGGAATGGAGTGAAGCAGATGACGAAGGTTCACTAGGTAGACCACAATTTCACGCTTAAGAAGGTGGTAATCGATTGTCAACGTAGCGAGGAGTTGAGTTGCCATGATACCATAACGATACACCTTAGGGAGGGTGACTCGTAGAGATATCCCCTTAAGTGGCAAAAAGAATTACTTTTGATTCAGAGATCATTGAAACTCTTTAAACCAGCCTAAGGCAATTCTCGAGCGATCATTTGGAGGGGGTCGGTAGAATGGCATACTCGGACTTGGATGATGTGGATTACCTTGTTGAAGACAACATAATGGATGAATTTGCTTATCACCGAAAATGGAAGAGACCCATGGTAGAATGGCACATTGGTGGTGCAAGCTGGGAACAAAATGCAAATGCTGGGAATGATTCTGGTAACTGGGGAAGAACCCAACAATAGAGAGTGAATTCACTGTTTGAAAAGGTCATAGCATTGCCGAGGAAGCTGAGAGCAAACCCAGTTAGTGCCGAAGACAACACCTAGCGCTTGTGCGTGCTCTCAAGAACTTGAGCATTTCCACAATCATCAAGATTCTACCAATATCCGTGTCAAGGATCCTGGCAACACAGCTTGCTACCATGACGAATGATGATGGATGATGCAGATGCAAAGGAAGATAACACTTTCTCAGATTTCACCCTAGCGAGGCCAAGGAAACAAAATCTGGATGATCGACCGAGAGACATTTAGCACTCCGCTTCTAATGTTCTCCTTGATATGCTAGCGTAACCCATTCATAAATATGGTTTGATATCTAGAACATCAAGTAAAAGGTCGGACTTCGGGATCTCAAAATCCATAGGGGCAACTAGGGAGTAAATCCTACGAAATCCCTATGGGGAGGTGGCCAACTTCCTCAATCAAGATATTATAATAACAGGTCTTCCGGCTGGGTGGTGCTGGCCACGACATCCACTTTACCAGTTATCGAGGAACCAATATTATAGTTCTTGGGGAAATGTTCCAACCATCATATCTGCCTGAGATTCAGATCTGGTTGGTGTCAGAATATTCCAGACCCATCGAGTCTAGGAAGGAAAATGAAAGTTTGCAACACAAATCGACGAGATGACGTTGCGAGATTCTCGGGAAATGAACTACGATAGCAAGCTCCAAAACATGAGCTGGATCTGCTACAAACATGTGAACACGTTGTCGCAGACAAGCATGGCCACGTAGTAGTCTTATAATTAAACACTACCGAGTTCAGGTGGGGAACCATCATCGAGGATATCGAAGTCTTTACGCAAGTCCATGGATTAGATCCCAAGCATAGACTTCTTTTCCTTGAACAAGTCAATCAGTGGCTTGGTGTGCTAGGATATACCTATGGAATGAAGATGATCAGTCTAACAGACCACAGAATTCTTCGCACGTGCATGACTGATTTGGGATGATTCCAAAAGAAACAAAACAATCTTTCTCGAATTCACAACGGCAACTTACATCAAATGCACGTGAATCAAAGGGAGTCACTTCTTTCATCCAAACATATACCTCAGAGACGGAACTCGAAGGCATTGTTTACAAAGTTTCCAACACTAGCTTAATGTCCAACAGAATCATGGAGAAGATAAGGATGTTGTCGATGGGCTCAACAACAATTCATCCAGGTTCCCTTTTAAAAGGAATTCCATAGTTAAGTGAACACGGTGATAGCATTGGTCAGACCAAAGAATATAATGGTGTATGCTCGAGGGATCAACCACGAGTAAGACAACATTACGAACATCGTTGGTTCTAACTTGATTTGACGATAGCCCACACTCAAATCAAAGGATTGATAAAACAATAGGTCCAGCAACTGATCACAGGGACCAATCGATGAAGATATCATCTTTCTTCAACACACACTACACAAGAATATCCCTTTGGAACGAACTAAGTCAGGAAAGCTTTTATCTTCCAACCCTCCAAGTTGTCGTTTAGCTTAACCAACTAGCTCAGGGATATCTAACACCGATTCTTGGAGAGAAGGTGGTTCACAAGAAACCAACTTGATCACGAGCTCAACATAGCGGTCAGGTGACAACCTGGTAATACTTCCGAGAAGACCTTCAGAAATCACGATCCACCGATATGTTACTAAGCTCGAGAACAATCTTGCTTTTCAGGGCAAGATGATATGATCAAATGAGCGAGGACTTGACAAAATCCTAACTCATCAATCAAAGAGTGCACCAGAAAATAAGGACTAGGTAGCATGATCAATCTTAGAATGGTGATTCAATAACCAACATACTAAGAATAAGATTATTGTCCATTAACTACCAAGCAATGGGGTTGCTAGGAGTATTGAGTTCACACATCATGATTCACTTGTCGGCACTCCGGCTGCAACAACACGGAACCGAGGAATGAAAAAGGATGGCGAGAAGTATCACTATGTCAAGAATTCACGAAAGGTGGTGCAATTCTCATGAAATTCCTGTCATAAAGAAGGTAATACTTCAGGGTAGAGCAGACCAGAAGCTGGATTGTAACTTGATCTGCGGAACACAACTACTTTGACCCAATCCTAGATATGGATGAGGTACTGGAGTTTGTTTCTCCAAGTCATTCAGGACAGAATGGCTTGACGTACCACAAGGGTAATAGGCATCGATAAACGAATGCATGCATACCCTTGGTATCAATTGATAGACGAGGGTCAAAATGCAACTAAAGAGAGCAACTCAAAGGAACATGCGATTTTCTGAGTTGTGGATGCATGGTTTAGCATGTCGAACGAATTCCACATATTTCTTCCGGATAACCCATGCAGAAAGGTAGAACTGGCAGAGTCACAATGTAGAATCGAGAACCCATCGAGAGTACTCTGATTGTGATCTTTCGATCAGCGAGGAACATCTTCCATAAGCGGTTCATAGTATTTGGAAGAAAGGAATACCACGAACATCGAGGACTAATGCAAAGGTTACTAATAACCTAAAGGAACGAGCAAAACTATCAACATGAAGCAAGTAGGGTGAATCTCGGGTTCAAAACCCAGGGATAGAATACCTACTACTAAATGGCATCACGGGATGCTTTCGATAATGACGGCCAGAGTCATCACACTGGAACATAAATCATGGCTAGACTACTAGATGATCCCCTGAGACACCTAGGGTCATAATAGTAACTCCAACATAATGTCAAGGCAATAGAATACCTCAACTCAACAATTAGTGTGATTGAGCTGGCATAAAGGAACATCGAAACCAGAGGGAAAGGATTTTGCAAATGCATCGGACTATTTAGAAACCTGGAATGACTCGGACAGCATGACGGCTATAAATGCTCAGAAAAGATTTGAGACATTCACAAAAATGGTGGCATAACCACTCAGAAGCACAATATCAAGGTTTCGAGATCAACAATTAACATACAGAAGTAGTAAGAACTGAACTGAGACTTAAATCCAACAATCTATAAGTCTACGGATTAGTAACACGTGATCCTGATAGAAAGAAAAGATAGCCTAGTTCTTAATCCCCGCAGGAAAGATAAGATGACTCAGATCAGAAGGCATAAGGTATAAGGAGTAAAAAGAGCCTTACGTTCCATCCCACAATCAATTCCCTTATATAACTAAAGAATTTCTAGACTCAACTTCGACCAGTTTGGCTTGGTAATCCTACAGGCAGTCAAGCTCTGATACCAACGCTGTCAGGACCCCGACTCAATGCCACATCGATCTAGCATGTAACACCTCATATCACCTTGCGGCCTCACGCACGGTATCCCCACGGGTGTCGCCTTACCTTAGCCCGGGACCGTTTGCGCCTTTTGGCACACGTATATGACAGTGTCGCTAGCATCCATATGATAAGGAGCCCGGGCTGACATTGCTAGTCGTAAACCCAAAGTGGCACAGACTTACAGGGACAGGCATCCATGACCCAGCATCGAACGTGTCGGTCATCAGAGAGTGAATCCAGGCTGTAGCACTGGGCTAGCAGGACTCCGGTGAACCGGGCTGTAGCGGGCTAACAGGACTCCGGTATTCATCGCGTGACATTTCCCCGAAGGGACAGACACAGGAACGAAGAAGGACACATGCCGGCCAGCCTAAGTGTTCCGGAGCAGTAGCAAGCTACCATGGCTCGGTGGAAACACTAGGAGACATTTCCCGGTAAGAGAGGCTACTAAGGATAAACAACTAGATAGCCAGATCCCACACATACCAAGCATTTCAATAACATACACACAATATGCTCGATATGTGCAAACACAACATGGCATCACAACATGACTCTACGACTCAAGTAGTTTATTCATTAGGCTCCGAGGAGCGAGATATTACAATCATGGGTCTCATGACCCAACAATCAGAGCATACAAGTCAAAGCACAAGCGGAAGCTATCATGTCTGAGTACAGACATCTATAAATGAAAAAGGCTGAGAAGCCTGACTATCTATCAGATCCTGCCGAGGGCACAAGATAGGAGCTGAGGTATCAAGCTAAACGTCGAAGTCCAAGCGGCACTACTAGTGAGACTGAAGTCTCTCTGCAAAAACATAAAATAGGCAAACGTGAGTACAAATGTACCCAGCAAGACTTACATCAGATCTATCTACACATGCATCATTATCAACAAAGGGATGGTGGGGTTTAACTGCAGCAAGCCAGCTTTGACTCGGTGGCTATCCTAAACTACGACTGCAATCGACTCTTTTGAGGTGGCGCACACGAGTCCACATATTCACCATATCAATACACCACTATGGATCCGCTCCCGTCTCCCTACGAGAACGCCATCCATAGCACTCACGCTTATCTTGCGCATTTTAAAGTATCCACTTTCACTTGTCTGTGAACTGATATAAGCAACCCAGAAGTCCTTTTCCGCGGACACGGCTATTCGAATAGATGATGTTAACCCTGCAGGGGTGTACTTCTTCACACACGCTCTCACCACTTACCGCCGTTTACACGACATGTACTCGGCAACCTTCAAGCGGAAGCCCAACGTGGGTGTCGGCCACGGCCTGCCTAAACACTCAAGTCTCTAGTCCAGGTTTATCGCCTATTCGGGTTCCATCCATGAGGAGATCCGGCCGGAGTTTCGCTCACAGCCCCAAACGATGTGAACAGGGTTCCGTGACACCAAACGGGCGCCCGGTTTACCCGGCCACGTGCCTACCGCATCACAGCCCACCCCTACGGTCAGCGCTGCGCACGGCCTCCAGCATACTACAAACACCAGAAACTATTTGCAACTCCTGGACAGAGGACAAGGGTGATCAAGAAGCCGAGAGGGTCCATTGGTTT
>NC_041381.1:467187975-467189146 GCF_002162155.2 Triticum dicoccoides
GCGTCGGAGTGGCAGCAGGCAGGCAGGAGGTGGCGTTGCGCGTGCGTGCGCGCCGCGGGCACACGCCCCTGTCCTACTGTCCCGAGGAGGAAGACGACAGGGAGGGCGCTGGTGGGCTGGGCCGGTGCAGCTGGGCCGGCTACAGGTAAGTGGCCCAGGTGCGGGTCTTTCTCTCTCTCTCTTTTTCTAATTATCTCAGTTTTCTATTATTCTGTAAATTTAGGGCTTTATTAAAAATACTCAGACACTTTCAAAAATCATGAAACTAATCATGGCTACTGTTTAGAATATATCCAACAGTAAACATTTTAGTTTATGATTATTTGAGCATTTGAAATATTTAATAGCATTTAAATGCCCAAATGAAAATACTATATGATTTAATTCAGTGACCAAATATGTCCTGCGAAAATATAAACCATTTTTGGTAGATGCTTCCACCTCAAACCAGAAATGTTGAACATTTTTAGAGGACATTTTGAGTTCAATGAAAAAGGTTTTATTTTGACCCTAGTTGAATTCATTTGGTGCTAGGGCTTAGTCAATCCCCATCTCAGGTTTAAATGAAATTTAAACATGATGTAACACTCTAATGCATGCACTAGGCATTGTCAGAACTAGGGATGTGACACCTCTTTACAAGGCCAAGCTCTTCTTTGGCCCGCCCCAGGCTCTGCCTCAATCCGGAGACCTCCGCAATGGCGGCGGCGACGGCCAGCAGCGACGCCTGCTTATTCACATAGACATAATATGATTAGACTCCTGGGTACAATATTTGATCCTCTGTTCGACCTTTCCTTTCGAACACCAAACAGAGCATCAGGGGCTACTGTCTATACTGTGATACTTTCTCACAATTTAGACTACTTACCTCAAAGCCTATCAATAGGCTGGCGCAGGCTTCGGTCAGTCCACTTTTGGCGGACTGAACCTTCCCAATCACCATACTCATGAGAGTACGGTGTCCTTCACCAAGGGAAGCACTCTGAAGCGCTTTGACCAGATTGTCCAATGCCTCTGGATGGATAGAGGTCATCGGCACAAACGGCTCGCCCCCCTTGGCGGGTGGCTGCCTGCCTGAATCCGGAACCACTGGAGGTTCCAGTGTAGTATCCGGCTGGGGGCCAAGCTTGCTGCGTCCCCCCTCATCCGAATCCATGGGGATCTTCCC
>NC_041381.1:467189330-467194818 GCF_002162155.2 Triticum dicoccoides
ACCTCCTCTTGGCTCGGCATCTTCTGAGATAACACCTCGGTGTCATCCATGGGCCGGGGGGTGGAAGCCGTCGGGAGCAAATAGCTATTCATCTCCGATGAGCTCGAGGACCTGTCCGAGGAGGGCAAGTCGATATGGGCTTTGGGCGGACTGCACAAACAAATCTTGTCATAATAAGGAGCCATAAAGCTAAAATATGCAAGAAGTATCCTCACATTTGGATACTTATGATTTCAGCAGGGGCTTGACCTTGGGTAGCCACTCCTCCTTGCTATAAGCGGCGGTAGTGGAGTGGTCCGGAGGGAGGGTTCGTCCCTTCTTGGACCCTTCGGCCTCCCCGGAAGGGGCGGCCTTTCTTTTCTTCTCCCTCTTGTTTTGGGGGAGAGGGTTTTCCTCCTCCTCCTCCTCATTGTCGTTGGAGGAGTGCGCCTTGGCGTCTTCGGACGATGAGTCCGGTGCCACGTTGCGCCGGAGACTTTTCCTGGTCCCCACGACCTTCTTTTTGGCCTTCTTCTCCAACACCTTATAAGGCACCGGAACCAGCATCTCCGTCAGGAGAGCGGTCGCTGGATCTTCAGGCAACGGAGTCGGACAGTCGATCTGCTCCGCCGTTGCCACATATTCCTGTCAGGTCAGTACGGTGGCTTAAGTTCCTCCCACGAATATACTGAGGAAAGGCACAAATGCAGAAGGCTTACCGCATTGGCGTGGCGCTTGGCACTAAGTCCGCGGTCTTCGAAAGTGGGAGGAGGGACTTCGCTGGACTTGAACAACACCTTTCGGACGTCTTTGTGCGTCATATCAAAGAGATCTTGTAGTGTCTGGTGTTGGGCCGCATTGAACTCCCACAGGTTGAATGCCCGTCTTTGACACGAGAGAATCCAGCGAAATAGCATGACCTGGACCATGTTGACAAGCTTGATATTCTTGGTTATCATGTTCTTGACGCAGTTTTGGAGCCCGGTCAGCTCCACGGGTGCGCCTCAGGCTAGGCCCTTCTTCTTCCAGGATGTGAGCCACATGGGGATGCCGGATCAGAATTCGGGGGCCGCCACCCAGTTGGAATCTCGCGACTTGGTGATGTAGAACCATCCTGATTGCCACCCCTTCACGGTCTTCGCAAAGGAGCCTTCGAGCCAGGTAATGCTGGGCATCTTGCCCACCATGGCGCCACCGCACTCCGCCTGCTGGCCGACCACTATCTTCGGCTTCACGTTGAAGATCTTTAGCCACAGGCCGAAGTGGGGCCTGATGCGAAGAAAAGCCTCGCACACGATGATAAATGCCGAGATGTTGAGGATGAAGTTAGGCGCCAGATCATGAAAATCTAGTCTGTAATAGAACAAGAGCCCGCGGACAAATGGGTGGAGGGGGAATCCCAGTCCGCGGATGAAGTGTGCGAGGAACACGACCCTCTCATGGGGTCCCAGAGTCGGAATGATCCGCCCTGCGTCCGAGAGCTGGTGCGCAATATCTGCAGCCAAGTATCCGGCTGCCCGGAGCTTCGTAATGTCCTACTCCTTGATGGAGGAGGCCACCCACTTGCCTCCCGCTCCGGACATGATTGGAATGGCTTAACGGAGAAGGTGAGAACTTGGGCGCTGGAGCTCAAGAGTGCGAGAACGGATGAGCAATGGAGGAAGAAGGCGTGGGTGAAAAAGGGGAATCCTTATCTCCTTATATAAGGCGGTAGAAACTATGTGCCTCCCCACTTGCCCATTAAGATCGCTTATTTCCCAAGTGCCGCGATTGATGGCGCGGTTGGGTTACCCATACCCGTATTGATGAGAATCCCTTGATAAGGGGACATGATCTCTGCTTCGACAAGACATGCCAATAAAAGCGCCTCGCAATATGTGTAGTGGCTGGTTATGAAAAACGGTTCGAATAATGACCGGGCTGTGGCGTGATGTCACGCTACAAAAAGTTGTCAGTAGATCTGATTTGTCGAACACTATTCTCTCTACGGTGGTATGTGGAAATTGTTTTGCAGAGACGGACATGATTCTCGTGTTCAAAATCTTCTATGGAGTATTCGGAGGAGGAACCCGCCTTGCAATGTCGAAGACAATCTGCGTGCCGGACTCATCATCATTGAAGCCTGGTTCAGGGGCTACTGAGGGAGTCCTGGATTAGGGGGTATCCGGACAGCCGGACTATATACTTTATCCGGACTGTTGGACTATGAAGATACAAGATTGAAGACTTCGTCCCGTGTCCGGATGGGACTCTCCTTTGTGTGGAAGGCAAGCTTGGCGATTCGGATATGTAGATTTCCTTCTCTGTAACCGACTCTGTGTAACCCTAGCCCCCTCCGGTATCTATATAAACCGGAAGGTTTAGTCCGTAGGACAACAACAATCATAATCATAGGCTAGCCTCTACGATCTCATGGTAGATCAACTCTTGTGATACTCATATCATCAAGATCAACCAAGCAGGAAGTAGGGTATTACCTCCATAGAGAGGGCTCGAACCTGGGTAAACATCATGTCCCCTGCCTCTTGTTACCATTAGCCTTAGACGCACAGTTCGGGACCCCCTACCCGAGATCCGCCGGTTTTGACACCGACAATGAGAAAAGCTGGTATGAACTCGACCTCTCGTGTTTTTGTAAATATGATGAGTTCATTGTTCCTGATTTAGCCTATTATGAAGTAAACGTATTTGCAATGACATTTAGAGATTATAGTTGCTTATGCCATGCTTAATTAGCTAGGAGCTTATAATGGTTTACCTTGCATGCCAACATGCTATTAAAATGATTGTGATGTCGTATGATGGGATGGTATCATCCTTTGAATGAATTGAGTGACACGACTTGGCACATGTTGACGCATGTAGTTGAAAAAAATCAACATAGCCTTCACGATATTTATGTTCATGGTGGATTATATCCTACTCATGCTTGCACTTGGTGTAAATTAATTTTAATGCATATTCATGACTGTTGTCGCTCTCTCAGTTGGTCGCTTCCCAGTCTTTTGCTAGCCTTCATCTATACTAAGCGGGAATACTGCTTGTGCATCCAAACTCCATAAACCCCAAAGTTATTTCATATGAGTCCACCATATCTTCCTATATGCGTTATCTACCTACCATTCCAAGTAAATTTGTATGTGCCAAACTCCAAACCTTCAAATGAAATTCTGTTTTGTATGCTCGAGCAGCTCATGTTTCAACTAGAGTTGTCTGTATCTTCCATGCTAGGTGGGTTATTCTCAAGGGGAGTGGACTCCACTCCTCATTCACGAGAAAATGGCTGGTAACCGGGATGCCCAGTCCCATGATCAAAAAGATCAAAACAAATCAAAATAATTAAACAAAACTCCCCCAGGGCTGTTGCTAGTTGGAAGCACTTGTTGTTTTGAGCAAGCCATGGATTGATGCTTGTTGCGGGTGGGGGAGTATAAACTTTTACCATTCTATTTGGGAACCGCCTATAATGTGTGTAGCATGGAAGATATCGAGATCTCATAGTTGCTACGTTGATAGTGAAAGTATACCGCTCAAAATGTTATTCATCTCTATTTTAAAATCGAGCTCTGGCACCTCTACAAATCCTTACTTCCCTCTGCGAAGGGCCTATCTATTTACTTTTATGTTGAGCAATCACCTTCTTATTAAAAAGCACCCGCTGGAGAGCACACTGTCATTTGCACGCATTACTATTAGTTTATATTGGGTATGACTTGATTGGATCTCTTTTACCATGAATTACAATGTTTAGTCAGTCCTTGATCTTTAAAGGTGCTCTGCATTTATGTTTTGTGGTCTCAGAAAGGGCTAGCGGTATACCATCTTGTTATATCATATTATGATTGTTTTGAGAAAGTGTTGTCATCCGAGATTTATTATTATTGCTCGCTAGTTGATTATGCCATTGACATGAGTAAATATGAGACCTAAGTGTTATTGTGAATATGGTTAGTTCATAATCTTTGCTGAAAACTTGAATGCTGGCTTTACATATTTACAACAACAAGAGCAAATGGAGTTTGTAAAAGTTTCTCTTTATCACTTTCAGTTTATCAACTGAATTGCTTGAGGACAAGGAAAGGTTTAAGCTTGGGGGAGTTGATACGTCTCCAACGTATCTACTTTTCCAAACACTTTTGCCCATGTTTTGGACTCTAACTTGCATGATTTGAATGAAACTAACCCGGACTGGCGTTGTTTTCAGCAGAACTGCCATGGTGTTGTTTATTGTGCAGAAAACAAAAGTTCTTAGAATGACCTGAAAATCCACGGACATAACTTTTGGAAAATATAAAAAATACTGGCGAAAGAATCAAGGCCAGGGGGGGCACACCCTGTCCACGAGGGTGGGGGGAACGCCCTCTCCCCCTGGGCGCGCCCCCCTTGTCTTGTGGGCCCCCTGATGCTCCACCCACCTCAACTCCAACTCCATATATTCTGTTTCGCGAAGAAAAAAATAAGAGAGAAAGTTTCATTGCATTTTACGATATGGAGCCGCCGCCAAGCCCTAATCTCTCTCGGGAGGGCTAATCTGGAGTCCGTTCGGGGCTCCGGAGAGGGGGATTCATCACCGTCGTCATCATCAACCATCCTCTGTCACCAATTTCATGATGCTCACCGCCGTGCGTGAGTAATTCCATCATAGGCTTGCTGGACGGTGATGGGTTGGATGAGATTTACCATGTAATCAAGTTAGTTTGTTAGGGTTTGATCCCTAGTATCCACTATGTTCTGAGATTGATGTTGCTATGACTTTGCTATGCTTAATGCTTGTCACTAGGGCCCGAGTGCCATGATTTCAGATCTGAACCTATTATGTTTTCATGAATATATGTGAGTTCTTAATCATATCTTGCAAGTCTATAATCACCTATTATGTGTTATGATCCGACAACCCCGAAGTGACAATAATCGGGATACTTGTCGGTGATGACCGTAGTTTGAGGAGTTCATGTATTCACTATGTGTTAATGCTTTGGTCCGGTACTCTATTAAAAGGAGGCCTTAATATCCCTTAGTTTCCACTAGGACCCCGATGACACGGGAGGGTAGGACAAAATATGGCATGCAAGTTCTTTTCCATAAGCGCATATGACTATATTCGGAATACATGCCTACATTATATTGATGAATTGGAGCTAGTTCTGTGTCACCCTATGTTATAGCTATTACATGAGGAATAGCATCCGACATAATTATCCATCACTGATCCAATGCCTACGAGCTTTTCACATATTGTGCTTCGCTTATTTACTTTTCCGTTGCTACTGTTACAATTACTACAAAACTGCTATCTTTACTTTTGCTATTGTTACCATTACTATCATACTACTTTGCTACTAAATACTTTGTTGCAGATACTAAGTTATCCAGGTGCAGTTGAATTGATAACTCAACTGCTAATACTTGAGAATATTATTTGGCTCCCCTTGTGTCGAATCAATAAATTTGGGTTGCATACTCTACCCTCGAAAGTTGTTGCGATCCCCTATACTTGTGGGTTATCACA